>NC_052556.1:2071126-2371126 GCF_016699485.2 Gallus gallus
GGACCCATGGGCGCAGATCAAGCAGGGACACAGAGACACGGGGACACAGAGGTGCACAGAGATGGGGACGCAGAGCCTGCAGGGACGCAGAGCGCGGCCGCCACCTCCAACTCCGCCCCGGACGGACGCACGGGGGCAGCTGTGCCCATTCCCCGACACCCCCCTCACCCCATCCCGGCCCCAGCAGAGCGCACGGAGCGCTCATCCCCCCCTCTCCACGGGGGCCCATTGGGGTCGCAGCGGCACACGGGGACGCACCGCCCTCGCCCAGCCCGGCAGATGGATGCGCTGATCGTCCATGATGAGCAGCCGGGCGCTGTGAGGGCTGCGCTGCAGAACCGGGCCGAGGTCCCGGACCACGAAATCGCGCTGCTGCTCCGCCGTGAAGGCGACGGTGGGGAACAGAGGGTGAGCAAACAGAGCCGCGATGGGCTCATTTTGCGCCGTCACAGCCCAGAAGGTGATGTTGTGTTTGGCGTATTCATCCAGGAACCTGCAGGGGGGAACCTCGGCTGTGCCGCGGGCACCGGGCATCCGCGGCCCCCTCTGTCCCCCTTTATCCCCTCCTTTGTCCCCCTTTGCCCCCCCGGGGGCGGTACCTGACGAAGTAGTTGGCCCACGCACGGTGGTATTTGCCCCCCGCCCGCCCCTTCAGCGTCCCCTTCCCACGGATGTCCCCGTTGCTCTTCATCCACGCCGGCGCCGTCCATGGGCTGCCGTAGATGGACAGCGGGCGTTTGGCCATGGCGATGGCGCGGCGCAGGAGGGGGATCTGCGGTGGGGCAGAGCACGATTCAGCCCCACAGATCCCCCCCCGCGGCACAAAGGGGAGCACCGGGGGGGGGGACGGACCCCAAAGGGAGCGGCGCCACCCGCAGCACTGAGCCCGGCGCCAGCGGGCGGTGCCAAATCCCGGCGGCCGCCCCCGAACGCGCACGGAGGTGCCCGACGGCAGCAGCTGCCGTGCGCTCAGCCCAGCGCCTGCAGCGCCCCACCTCCAATCACCCCCAAACCTCCGACCCCCCCCCACTCCAACCCCCCAACCTCCAACCACCCCCCACCTCCGACCCCCCACCTCCACCCACCTCTGACCCCCCGACCTCCGACCATCCCCCCCATCCCCGACGCCCACCCCACCTCCGACCCCCCAGCCTCCAACCCCACATCTCCAACCACCTCCCTCACCTCCAACAACCCCCCCACCTCCCACCCCCCCACCCCCAAAGACCCCCCACACTTCCGACCCCCCCACCTCCCACCACCCCCCTCCGACCCCTCACCTCCAACAACCCCCCCATCTCCCACCCCCCCCCCTCCGACCCCTCACCTCCGACCCCCCCCCCCCCCGACCCCCACCTTCATCTCCAGGTCCTCCTCCGCCAACGCGAAGTGCCGCAGCTCGAAGTCGTCGGGGACGTCATCGTAGCTGTAGGGGCGCGTGGAGAAGTCGCTGCAGCCCATGGGGACGCGGATCAGGTTGTATTCGATCCCTGCGGAGCGGGGCGGCGTCAAACGGCGCCGGGGGGGCAATGGGGGCCGGATGGGGGGGGGGGCAACGGGGATGCGGCCCCACATCAGCGCTCACCGCTGTCGGAGAAGTAGGAGCGGAGCAGCTCCTCCTGTGCGGGCTGCGGCAGCGCCACGATGTTCAGAGCGGCGGCGTCGGACAGAGAACCCCCGAAGCCCTTCAGGCGTTGGAACCGAGCGGAGACGTCGAGCGTCAGCAGCACATCTATGGGGCAGAGCGGCTGGGTCGGCGCGGGGGAGGGCGATGTGGGGGGGGGGGAATGGGGGGAGCTCAGCACCGCATGGCCGGACCTGAAGGCACCGCGCTGAGCCGGAAGGACCCCTCACTGCCACCCCACCCCATCGCCAACCGACCCCACTGCCATCCCACCCCATCCCATCCCATCGCCAACCGACCCCACTGCCATCCCATCCCATCCCACCCCATCGCCAACCGACCCCACTGCCATCCCACCCCATCGCCAACCGACCCCACTGCCATCCCATCCCATCCCACCGCCAACCGACCCCACTGCCACCCCATCCCATCCCACCGCCAACCGACCCCACTGCCATCCCATCCCATCGCCAACCGACCCCACTGCCATCCCATCCCATCACCAACCGACCCCACTGCCATCCCACCCCATCCCATCGCCAACCGACCCCACTGCCACCCCATCCCACCCCACTGCCAACCGACCCCACTGCCATCCCATCCCACCGCCAACCGACCCCACTGCCACCCCATCCCATCGCCAACCGACCCCACTGCCATCCCACCCCATCCCATCGCCAACCGACTCCACTGCCACCCCATCCCACCCCATCGCCAACCGACCCCACTGCCACCCCACCCCATCCCATCGCCAACCGACCCCACTGCCACCCCATCCCATCCCATCGCCAACCGACCCCACTGCCATCCCACCCCACCCCAACCGACCCCACTGCCATCCCACCCCATCGCCAACCGACCCCACTGCCATCCCAACCCACAGCCATCCCAGCCCACACGCAGGCTGTGCTGGAAGGTCCCCTCACTGCCATTCCACCCCATAGCCAACTGACCCCATAGCCAGTGCGACCCATAGCCAACTGACCTCATGGCCATCCCACCCCACAGCCAACCCACCCCATAGCCAATGCAACCCATAGCCAACTGACCCCACAGCAATCCCAACCCACAGCCAACCCAGCTCATAGACAGCCCACCCCATTGCCAACCGACCCCATGGCCATCCCCCCCCATACCCACCTGGGGCACTCAGGCTGTGCTGGAAGGTCCCCTCACTGCCATCCCACCCCATAGCCAACCCACCCCATGGCCATCCCACTCCATCACCACCCCCCCCCATACCCACCCGGGGCACTCAGGCTGTGCCGGAAGGTCCCCTCACTGCCATCCCACCCCATAGCCAACCAACCCCATGGCCAACCGACCCCATGGCCATCCCACTGACCCCATGGCCACCCCACCCCATACCCCCCCATACCCACCCGGGGCACTCAGGCTGTGCCGGAAGGTCCCCCTCACTGCGCTGCAGCCGCTTCCCAGCTTTGCTGCTCTCGTACGTCACGAAGCCGCCCGCGCCCGGCAGCACCACCGGCTCCACCGCGTCGCAGTAGGCAGCGCTGCACACACACACCATGGCGTCGCGCCCGAAGAACTTGGGGCTGCAGGGCCGGGCGCCTGCGGGGACACCGCCACCGTGGGGGGGGGGACACAGCAGACCCCTCTCCATCCGCACCCGCAGCCCCACATCCCCCCCACGCCCCGTCCTGCACTCACCCGCAGCGCCGCGCAGCGCCCGCAGCAGCAGCAGCCAACACAGCACGGCGGCCCCGCGGCCCCCCATGGCACCTCCGGGTGCCCACCTTCACCCCCGGCAGCCCCACCTCCTCCTCTTCCTCCTCTTCCTCCCACCTCGCCTTTAAGGGCAGCTCCGACCTTCCCAGCTCAGCACGCCCCCCTCCCACCCCCACAGCTCCTCCTCGCCCTCCTCCTGCCCCGCTCCCCCTCACCCCGCAGCGCCGTGGGGACGGAGATGGGGGGCGCGGTGGTCCCACAGCGGCGCCCCCACGGGAAGGACCCACCGCTCCCTTCCTCCACGGGGGGGCTGTAGGGGTCCCGCAGCAGCACCTGGGGGCTCTGCCTCAGAAGGGGGCGGGGGGGCTATTTGTGCCCCCCCCCCCAGCGCCCCCCTAACCCAGCAGCCAGGATGCGCCCACGGAACGCCCCATAGAATCCCTCAGCATCGCCCCATAGAGGTGGTGGTGGGGTCCCACTCTGCCCCTAAAGTACAACGGAGGGGGGGGGGGTCTCCAAGCAGAGCCCGGCACTCCCATCCCATCCCATCCCATCCCACCTCCCCCCCAATCCAACCGTAGGGGTTGAGCCGCTCCGTCAGCGCTCCTCTCCGGGGCGGAGCGGCGATTTATGGCCCGTTTTGCCCTTTTCAGACCCATCCGATGCAGCTGTGGGGCCGCCCCATGGGCGGCTATGGGGCACAGCTCCGTCCCGCGGCTATGGGGTACGGCACCATCCCGTGCCTATGGGGCACAGCTCAGCCCAACTGCTATGGGGCATCCCGTGCGCCTGCCCGGGGCTGAGCTATGGGGCCGCTGAGCTCAGGAAAGTGGTTGGAATCAGGGCTGGGTTTAGGATTAGGAACGGGGTTGGGATTGGGGTCGGGATTGGGGTCACACACAGCGCAGACGGAACTGCTGCCCCCTTCCCAGCACTCCCACCTCCTGCCATGACTCAGCTGACAGCCCGTTGTTACACCCCGGCTAATTAACCCCAATTTGGGCCAGCGGTTGATTGATCGATCAGCTGCGCCCCTCCGCTGCTGAGCTGCGCTGCCCCGCAGCCGCTGCATCCCTTCCCTCCCCGCTTTGGGGTCAGCAGCCCCACAATCCCCCCCTCCTCCCCGCCCCATAGACCCCCGTGGACCCCACACTTTGCTGCAGCACAAACAGTGCGGGGGCCGCCGGGAGCTCATCCTTATCAGGGAGGGCTGATAAGATCTTCTCGCTCAGCAGGAAAAGTGAGAGCGGGGCGGGGGGGGCACCGCCTCAGCACGGGGAGGTGTTGGGAACCCCACTGAGTCCCCGGAGCTGCGGATGGGGCTCCTCTACGGGGGGGGGGGAAACCGTCCCTGTGCCGGGTGGGGGGCGGGGGGGGGCACGGGGGGGTGAAGGGGCGATGAGGGGGTGAAGGAGATGGGGGGGTGGGGCGGGAAGGGGAATTGGAGGTGAAGGGGTATGGAGGGGGGGTCGAAGGGGCGTGGGGGGGCGCAGGAAAGGGAAGGGGATGGGGATAAAGGGGCACAGAGGGGGTGAAGTGGGGTGGGGGGGCACAGTGGGGGTGAAGGGGGATGGGGGGCAAAGGGACGTAGAGGGGAGAGGATGGGTCAAAGGGGCACGGGGGGGAGTGAAGGGGGATGGGGGGTAAAGAGGGATGGGGGGCTGAAGGGTCGGAGGGGCACAGAAGGGGCAAAAAGGGATGGGGGGGCAAAGGGGTACGGGGGGTGAAGAGGGAGGGGGGGCAAAGGGGTCCGTGCTATGGGGACGGAGGGGTGAGGGTGGACAGAGCTGTGCCCATAGAGCATCGCTGCCCCATAAGCAGGGGGGTGGGCACGGGGCTGGGGGGGGGGGCAGCGCTGAGCCCGGTGCTTCTCCCCCCCCCCCCCCCCCCCCATTGAGCCCTGGGCAATGAGGGGATGCGCTCGGGGGGTGCAGAGCCCCCCAACCGCCTTTCTGAGGACTTCGGTATGTGGAGTCGGTAAGGAAATGGGGGGGTCCTGGCACGGGGGGGGGGGGTCCGCGGCCGCCCCATATGGCGGCAGTGGCCGTTTCGGGGCGCCGGGGCTGAACGGCCGCACCCCAAACTTTGGGCTCTGTGGGGTCCGCGGGGCGCACGGGGATGAATCTGGGGGGGGCTGCGGGGAGGGGGGTCACCGTCCCTCCGTGCTGAGAGCCCTCCCCAGGATTCGGACCCCCCCCCCCCCGCCCCCCAAACCCGCCACTCTCAGCCCCACCGCAGCGCAGGACGCGCTCCGGAGCCCCCCGGCGCCCCCCCCCGCCCCGCACATCGCCGCCCCCACCGCACCGCACCGCCCCGCACCGCTCCTTCCGGGGTGTGCCGCGCTCCGCTCCGCTCCGCTCCCCTCCCGCGACTGCTGACTCAGCGCCCCGCAGCGCCCCGCAGCGCCCCATGGGGTCCCGCACCGCGCATCACTCCGTGCCTCTGCCCCACTCTCGGGTTGGGGGGGGAAAGGGGGGCAGCAAACCCAATGGCGGGGGCTCCAACCCACCCACCCATCCATGCGCCAGGAACGGAACCCCCCCTCCCCACACTGGAGACCCCCATCTGCGCTGCTCACCCCCCCCAGGCCCCATAGATGGAGACCCCGACCCACAGAGGCGCTGGGAGTTGCAGGGGCTCCACGCTGCCCCATAGCACAGTGGGACCCCAAAGGACCCCAAAACACCCCACAGCATCTTCAGCCCCCCCATGGGGAGCAACCCAGAGCCCCCATCCCATCTATAGGGAGCACCCACACCCTCCCATCCATGGGTGCACTCAGACCGCCCCCCATCAATCCATGGGGAGCACCCAGACCCCCCCCCCCCCCCCAACAATGGGAGCACCCAGACCCCCTCCTCCATGGGGAGCACCCAAATCCCCCCCTCCCCCACCCAAGGGTGCACCCAAACTCCCCCCACCCATCTTCCCATCGCACCCACAAAGACAGCACCAAATCAGCCTTCAGTTTTGCAGTAGCAGCATTCACAGTTTATGGGATCCCCCCTCATGGGGCCACCGGTGCCCCCCCCAACCCCACACGGCCCCACATTGCCCCCCCACCCCCCCCCCCCCCCCCCGACCCCATGGGCGGCTCCGTCCTCACCGCCGCCACACGTAGGTCTGGATGGAGTTGGCCGGAGACACCGCCTGGATGAGCCCCACGGTGTCAGCCAACCCAAAGGTGACGTTCTGTGGGGACCTGGGGGGGATTTGGGGGGGGCGAGGAGGAGAGAGGGGTCAATGGGAGCAGCCATTGATGGGGTACGAAGCTGGGGGGGGGTGGGGGGGTACACGGAGCTCACCGGTTGAGCACCACCACAACGGCGGCCCCATCGGGGCGCAGGAAGGCCGTGTATTCCAGGGGGGTCTTCTTGGACTTTTGGGGGGCGATGAGCCCCACGCGTTGGGAGCCCTCCGGGATGAACTTACTGCGTGGGCAGAGGGGGGCCGTGCGCCCCAGGGTGGGGGTCAGAGCCACGCTGAGCCCCCCCCGCCCCCCTCCTATTGCCGTGGGGGCAACCCAGGGTGCTGGGGGGGTCTGGGGGGGGGTTTTGGGGGTCCCCGACCCACCTGAAGTGCCCCATGTGGTAGAACATGGGCTGCTTGTAGAAGACGCCCTGACTGCCGTCCACGATGATGGGGCTGTCCACGTAGTTCTTCACCCAGCTGGGCCCCCCCTCCAGGTCCAGCGCCAGGTTCCAGTCGGTCCAACCCGTCACGTGGTTGTTCAGGTTCTGCAACGGAGCGGCCCAAACGTCACCGGCCAAGCTTTGGGGTGGGATTGGGGTGGGATTGGGGTGGGATGGGGCCGCCCCCCGCGCGGCCGCACCGTCAGGATGCTGTGGCTGTATTGGTTGCCCCGCTCCCAGCAGCCCAGGATGACGTCCCGCTCCCAGAAGTGGGAGCCCACGCTGGCCTCCGTGGCCAGGATGAAGACGTCCGGGTAGAGCTCATGGGTGGGCACCACGGTGTCCTGGATGGGCCCGATGAAGTCCAGGTACCAATGGATGCCGATGCCGTGGACGTAGCGAGCCGCCTGCTCATCTTCCAGGACCTGGAAGGGGTGTGTGGGGGTGGGGGTGGGGTGGGGGGGGGTCATGGAGTGCGACCGTCAGGCGGTGCCATCGCTGCACACCCGTGGGACCGCGCGGCCCTTCAGGTTGGAGAACTCAGCGGGTCCACCCATCGCCCCACAGCCACCGCGGGCACCACAGGACCGTCATGGTTGGGATTCACCTCTGAGATCTCATCCAACCAACAACCCAGCCCACCATGCCCAAAGACCCCCAACCCATCCCACCGTGCCCAAAGACCCCCAATCCCAACCCATCCCACTGTGCCCAAAGACCCCCAACCCATCCCACTGTGCCCAAAGACCCCCAATCCCAACCCATCCCACCATGCCCAAAGATCCCAATCCCAACCCAGCCCACCATGCCCAAAGACCCCCAACCCCTCCTCACCATGCCCAAAGACCCCCGACCCATCCCACCGTGCCCAAAGACCCCTGACCCCAACCCATCCTCACCATACCCAAAGACCCCCGACCCATCCCACCGTGCCCAAAGACCCCCAACCCCTCCTCACCATGCCCAAAGACCCCCGACCCATCCCACCGTGCCCAAAGACCCCCAACCCATCCCACCGTGCCCAAAGACCCCCAACCCCAACCCATCCCACCGTGCCCAAAGACCCCCAACCCCAACCCATCCCATCATGCCCAAAGACCCCCAATCACAGCCCATCCCACCGTGCCCAAACATCCCCAATCCCACCCATCCTGCCACATCTGCTCATAGATTAAGGTTGGAGAAGACCCCCAAGACCGCTGAGTCCAACCATCGACCCACAACCACTGCGACCACTACAGGATCATTATGGTTGGGAATGACCTCTAAGATCTCATCCAACCCCAACCCATCCCACTGTGCCCAAAGACCCCAATCCCAACTCATCCCACTGTGCCCAAAGACCCCAATCCCAACCCATCCCACCGTGTCCAAAGACCCCAATCCATCCCACTGTGCCCAAAGACCCCCAATCCCAACTCATCCCACTGTGCCCAAAGACCCCCAACCCCAACCCCTCCTCACCATACCCAAAGACCCCCAACCCTTCCTCACCATACTCAAAGACCCCCAACCACCAACCCTTCCCACCGTGACCAAAGACCCCCAACCCAGCCCACCATACCCAAAGACCCCCAACCCCAACCCATCCTCACCATACCCAAAGACCCCCAACCCACCCCACCACTCCCACTCACAGAACCATTAACACTGAAGAAGACCTCCAAACCCACCGACCCCAACCACTGCCCCACGTGCCCGAAGACCCCCACCCAACACCCCCACACGCCGCATCCCCACACTTCCCGAGCACTCCTTCAGAAAACGCACCCCAGCGGCCCACCCCGCCCCACGCCCACCCCACAGCCCGCCCCACGCCCACCCCACAGCCCGCCCCACACGCACCACTTTGGCCCAGTGCGGGAGGTGGAGCCGGTTGTCATCCAGGATGATGAGCCGCACGTCGCGGTGGGAGCTGTTGGCCAACGCGGGGCCGAGGTCGCGGGCGATGAAGTCGCGCTGCTGCTCGGCCGTGAAGCCCAGGCACTGGAAGGGGTAATTGTTGATCAGCCCCGCCGTGGGTTCGTTCTCTGCCGTCACAGCCCAGAAGGTGACGTTGTGTTTGGCGTATTCATCCAGGAACCTGCAGGGGGGAACCTCGGCTGTGCCGCGGGCACCGGGCATCCGCGGCCCCCTCTGTCCCCCTTTATCCCCTCCTTTGTCCCCCTTTGCCCCCCCGGGGGCGGTACCTGACGAAGTAGTTGGCCCACGCACGGTGGTATTTGCCCCCCGCCCGCCCCTTCAGCGTCCCCTTCCCCACAAAGGACCCGCTGGTCTTCATCCACGCCGGCGCCGTCCATGGGCTGCCGTAGATGGACAGCGGGCGTTTGGCCATGGCGATGGCGCGGCGCAGGAGGGGGATCTGCGGTGGGGCAGAGCACGATTCAGCCCCACAGATCCCCCCCCCAATCCGTTGCTCCCTCCACGTCCCCCCTCCTCGCCTTCAGCTTTGTGTCCTCGTCCCGCAGAGCGAAGTGCCGCAGCTCGAAGTCGTCGGGGACGTCGGCGTAGGTGTAGGTGTGCAGGGAGAAGTCACAGCTGGCCATGGGGACGCGCACCAGGTTGTACTGCAGCCCTGCACGGAGCGCCGGGGGGCGGCGGGGGGCGGAGGTGGGCACCCCGAGGTGGGCACCCCCAAGGTGGGCACCATGAGGTGGGTGCACCGAGTTGGGCACCTCCATGGTGGGCACCACGAGGTGGGCACCCTGAGCATTGGGGGGCAGTGGGTGGGGAGGTGGGCACCCCAAGGTGGGCATCCCCAAGGTAGGCACCCCGGGGTGGGCACCATGAGGTGGGTGCACCAAGTTGGGCACCTCCATGGTGGGCACCACGAGGTGGGCACCCTGAGCATTGGGGGGCAGTGGGTGGGGAGGTGGGCACCGCAAGGTGGGCACCCCCAAGGTGGGCACCCCGGGTTGGGCACTATGAGGTGGGTGCACCAACTTGGGCACCCCCACGGTGGGCACCGCGAAGTGGGCACCCCGAGGTGGGCACCCTGAGCACTGGGGGGCGGTGGGTGGGGAGGTGGGCACCCCAAGGTGGGCAACCCACGGTGGGCACCCCAAGGTGGGCACCTCGAGTTGGGCGCCCCCAAGCTGGGCACCCCAAGGTGGGCACCCCAAGGTGGGCATCCCGAGCGCCAGGGGGTGGTGGGTGGGGAGTCCCTCACCCTGAGTTGGGTACCCCGAGGTGGGCGCCCCCCGCCCGCCCCACGGCTCCGCACCTTCCTCGGAGAAATAGGAGCGCAGGAGGTGGTCCTGGGCGGCCGCGGGGAGGGAGAGGACGTTGATGGCGGCCGCGTCGGTGATGGAAGCGCCGAAGCCTTTGATCTTCTGGAAGCGCTGCGTGGTGTCCAACGTCAGCACGAGGTCTGTGGGGTGAGGATGGAACGTGGGGGGCAGCGCCCGGCACAGCCCACAGACAACCGACCCCACAGCCAACCGACCCCATAGCAGCGCCCGGCACAGCCCACAGCCAACCGACCCCACAGCCAACCCACACCACAGCCAACCCATCCTATAGTCAACTGACCCCACAGCCAACCAACCCCATAGCCAACCTGCCTTATAGCCAACTGACCCCATAGCCAACCAACCCCATAGCCAACCTGCCCTATAGTGAACCAACCCCATAGCCAACCAACCCCACAGCCAACCTGCCCCATAGCTAACTGACCCCATAGCCAACTGACCCCATAGCCAACCCACCCCATCACCAACCGACCCCATGGCCACCCCACCCCATCGCCACCCCACTCCATACCGCCCCCCCCCCCCACCTGGGGCACACAGCTGTGCTGGAAGGTCCCCTCACTGCCATCCCACCCCATAGCCAACCGACCCCATGGCCAACCGACCCCATGGCCATCCCACTGACCCCATGGCCACCCCCCCCCATACCCACCCGGGGCACTCAGGCTGTGCCGGAAGGTCCCCTCACTGCGCTGCAGCCGCTTCCCAGCTTTGCTGCTCTCGTACGTCACGAAGCCGCCCGCGCCCGGCAGCACCACCGGCTCCACCGCGTCGCAGTAGGCAGCGCTGCACACACACACCATGGCGTCGCGCCCGAAGAACTTGGGGCTGCAGGGCCGGGCGCCTGCGGGGACACCGCCACCGTGGGGGGGGGATGAGGACACACTGCAGACCCCCACCCGACACCCCCCCCACCCCCCGTCCTGCACTCACCCGCAGCGCCGCGCAGCGCCCGCAGCAGCAGCAGCCAACACAGCACGGCGGCCCCGCGGCCCCACAATGGCACCATCCGGGGGTCCCCGAGTGCGGCAGCCCCGAGCCCGGCGGTGGTCCCGGTGGCACTGTGGGTGGTCCCAACGGCACTGTGGGTGGTCCTGATGTCACTCTGGGTGGTCCCAATGGCACCCTGGGTGGTCCCGGTGGCACCCTGGGTGGTCCCGGTGGCACCCTGGGTGGTCCCGGTGGCACTGTGGGTGGTCCCAATGGCACTGTGGGTGGTCCCGGTGGCACCCTGGGTGGTCCCGGTAGCTTTAAGGGCAGCCCCTCCCACACCGCAGCGCTGCTTCCCGGACCCGATGCACACAGGGTGTGATGGGGATGTGCTGCGTCCCATCCCATCCCGTCCCGTCCCATCCCATCCCGTCCCATCCCGTCCTGTCCCATCCCGTCCCATTGCTCAACCCGGGGTCACAGAGCGGATGGGGCGGATGGTGCTGACCCCGTTCCACCCCATGGGCGCCTCCCACTGCCACACTGCGTGTGGGGCCCTCCGGGGATGAGGCAGCAGGGCTGCGTTGCCCCATAACCACACTATTGCCCCATAACCACGCTATTGCCCCATAACCGCCCCATAACCACACTATCGCCCTATCGCCCTTAATCGCCCCATACCCCATAACCACACTATCACCATACAATTACTGTATCTCCCCATAACCACTCCACAACCACATTATCGCCCTATCTCCTGATACCCCATAACCACACTATTGCCCCATAACCACCCCATAACCACACTATCGCCCCATAACCACACTATCGCCCTATCGCCCTTAATCGCCCCATACCCTATAACCACACTATCACCCCACAATTACTGTATCTCCCCACAACCACACTATCACCCCACAATCACTGCATCACCCCATAGCCCATAACCACCCCATAACTACCCCACAACCACCCTATCACCCCATAACCACTGCATCACTCCATACCCACCCCATACCCCATTACCACCCCATCACCCCATACGCACCCCATACCCCACAACCACCCTATCACCCCATAACCACACTACCACCCCATACCCCATAACCACCCCATAACCACACTACCATCCCATTACCACCCTATTATCCCATACCCACCCCGTACCCCATTACCACCCTATCACCCCATACCCACCCATACCCCACAACCACCCCATAACCACCCTATCACCCATATCCACCCCATACCCCACAACCACACTACCACCCCACATCCCATAACCACTCCATAACCACACTACCATCCCGTTACCACCCCATACCCACCCCATACCCCACAACCACCCTATCACCCCATAACCACTGCATCACTCCATACCCACCCCATACCCCATTACCACCCCAGCACCCCATACCCACCCCATAGCCCACAACCACCCTATCACCCCATAACCACACTACCACCCCATACCCCATACCCCACAACCACCCCATAACCACCCTATCACCCCATAACCACTGCATCACCCCATACCCCCCCCATACCCCACAACCCCTCCATCACCCCCCTCCGTACACACCCCCCCCGCCGCTCTCAGCAGCCCCCGTTCCGTTCCCAGCGGACCCCCCCCGGTACCGGACGCTCCGTCCATCCCCCCCCCGTTGTGTAACGCAGCCGAACCGGCCCCGTTCGCGTCCCGTCCCGCCCCGCAGCCGCACCCTCCGCCCACCCCCGCCCCGCGGCGCCCCGCACTCACCCCGCCGCCCCTCCCGGGGTTCTCCCGCACCCTCCGCCGCTACCGGGGACAGCCGGCGCCGCCCCCGCCGCTCACGTGACCGCCGCAGTCAGCTGACCGCCCCCCCCACCCCACCCCCCCCCTCCGGTGCCGTCGGGGTGGGCGGAGACCTTTATTTGGTTCTATAGCGAAGTGGCGGAGCGGCTGAAAGCACCGCGACCGGCCGGGATACACCGGGACCCCCCCCCCGAACCCCCCCCGGGACCGGAACCGGAACCGGGACCTCGTGTGTGGGGGGCGGGCACGGCCCGACGGGATGGGGGGTACAGACACGGGGTGGGGGGGGAGCAACGGGGGGGCACGGCCGGTATGGGGACGGAACCGAGCAAGGCACGGCCGGTGTGGGGCGGCACCGCCGCTATGGGGACGGCACCGCCGCTATGGGGACGGAACCGCCGGTGTGGGGACGGCACAGTCATTATGGGGACGGAACCGCCGGTATGGGGAGAGGACGGCCAATATGGGGACGAGACGGCCCGTATGGGAGCGGCACAGCCAATATGGGGACGGCACGGCCGGTGTGGGGACGGCACCGCCGGTATGGGGACGGGACGGCCCGTATGGGGACGGCACAGTCAATATGGGGACGGCACGGCCGGTGTGGGGAGAGGACGGCCGGTATGGGGGACGGCACCGCCGGTATGGGGACGGGACGGCCCGTATGGGGACGGCACAGTCAATATGGGGACGGCACGGCCGGTGTGGGGAGAGGACGGCCAATATGGGGACGGCACCGCCGGTGTGGGGACGGGACGGCCCGTATGGGGGCGGCACAGCCAATATGGGGACGGCACCGCCGGTATGGGGACGGGGCTGGGGACAAGGCACGGCCGGTATGGGGACAGCGGACAGCCACGGCGGGGACGGGGCACGGCCAGCGCAGGGGATGGGGTGGGACGTGGCCGCTGTAGGGACGGGGGGGGGGGGGGCCGGGGGGGGGGGGGCTTTGGGGAGCGGGGATATGTGGGGGTTGGGGGGGGGGGGAGCAGCCGCTGCGGGGATGGGGTACGGGCAGAACGGGGCCGGCGGACACCCAGCGTGGGGTCGGGGCGGGGGATACGGGAACGGCCCACGCAGCCCCGCTGCCCCCCCGCCCCCCATCCCCCATCGACGCCCCCCCCCATCCCCCATCGACGCCCCCCCCCCATCCCCCATCGACGCCCCCCCATCACAGCGCGCTCTCTTTGCAGCTCCCGCTGAGGCTCCGCGGACGGCGCCGGGCGGAAAGGAGGCGGCGGAGGGACGACGTGGAGCTCAAATCCCCGCAGCTCCGCAGATGGATCCCCTCCTGTGCCCCCCCCGGAGCCTGAAACGCCATAAGGGGCGGCGTGGGAGAGTGGGACCCCCCCCCCGCGGGGATGGGATGGGGAGAAAGGGGGAGGGGGGGGGGTCGCCGGGACCCACCTGCTTGTGGCCGTGCACGCCGTGCTTGGGGCGGTGCAGGAATCGGGCCACCAAACCCCGGCACACCTTCAGGTCCCCCAAAGAGCGGGCGGGGGTCTTCTTGGGGGGGGGCAGCGCTTTGCTTTTCCCCACCGAAGCGGCGCGGAGCAGAGCGGGGGGGGTCGCGGGGCGGGCGGTGCAGAGGGCAGAGCTCGGAGTACGGCGCTGCGGGGAGGCGGCAGTGGGGCGATGACCCCCCGCCCCCCCCCCCACTGCTACCCCCCCCACAGCCCCACCCGGCTATGAGGGACCCCATCATCCCGGCCCCAAACGGGACAGCCCCGGCCCCACACCGGCATTGCCCTGTCCGCCCCCCCCCCCCTCCCAGTGCATCCCAGTACATCCCAGTGCATCCCAGTGCCCTCACCTGTATCCGCAGAGGAAGTGGACACGGCGTCCTCCATTGCTTTGGTATAAAGAACATCCCTGAAATCTGCGGGGGGGGGGCGGAAGGAGCGCCCTGAGGTGGTGACCCCCCCCTCAATCCCACACGACGACCCCAAACAGCCCCCACCGCCCGCCCCACACCCACCTCCATCCCTCCCGGCCCCAAAGCCATGCGCAGCCAGACCCCCCCTCCGCTATCACAGAGCAGCCCCCCCCGCCATCCGCCCCCCCCACCCCCTCCCACCCCAAAGAAACGCAGCCCCCCCCACACCCCTCCCCACACATCGCTATCACCGAGCAGCCCCTCCCCCCCCTTCCCATCCCTCCCATCCCCATAGGAAAGCATCCAACCCCCTCAGGGGGGGTCCTCGCCCCACCCCAACACCTCTGTCCCCCCCCACCGCTATCACCGAGCAGCCCCTTCCCGCTCCCCCCCCCCATCCCCATAGGAAAGCATCCAACCCCCTCAAGGGAGGGGGGGGAGGTCCTCCAACCCCCCCGACGCCCCCCCCCGCCCCCCCCGTACCGTTATCTCTGAGCAGCGCAGCTCCGGGATCACTGTGGCGATCGCCAGCAGCGGCCGCGGACCCAACGCCGGGGCGGGGGATGGGGGGCACGAAGCTTCGCTGTTCCTCCGCGGTTGGAAGGGGCGTCCCGCGCCCGTCCCCCCCCCCCCCGCGCGACCCCCTCTGAGCCGCACCTCGGGCAGGCACGGCCCCCCCCCGCCCCTCGCCAACCCCTCCAGGCGGTTACAGCTGTGGGTCACCGCCCCCCCCGGCAGCGCTCCGTCTCCGCGCGGCTCGGCGGTGGAGCACGAGAAGGAGCGCTCGCCGCGGGCGCGGTTCGGGGGGGGGTCCTCGAAGGGACCCCTCGGCCCCCTCCCGTGGTGGCTGCAGCGCACGCAGTCCACGCTCAGGCAGTAATCGGCGCGGCTGCGTTGGATGGAGCGGAAGAGGACGTAATCCACGGAGCGCGCCGAGCCCGGCGGCTCCAGCAGGCACGAATCCTCCGACGGGCTGCTGCTGTCGGCCGGGAGCTCCGACGTGAGCAGCGATCCGCTGTCCGTGGAGGCTGCGGGGGGGGGACTGAGTGTGGTTATGGGGTGATAGGGTGGTTGTGGGGTATGGGGTCACATCTGAGACCCCCCCTCCCCTCCGGCTGTGCGCTGCGTCTGGGCAGCCCATGGGCGGCCCTGACCCCACACCGGCACCCCCTGTCCCCAACCCTGACCCCATTCCGGATGGCCCCATCTCCATCCCCACACCGGCACCTCCTGTCCCCAACCCTATTTCCATGCTGGCCCTGCCCTGTCCCCATTGTGGATGTCCCCAACCCCGTTCCCCAGCCAAACCTGTCCCCAGCCCTGTCCCCATACTGACATTGCCTGTCCCCATCCCCAGTCTTGACCCCATTCTGGATGTCCCCAGCCCAGTCCCCACACCGGCACCCCCTGTCCCCAACCCTATTTCCATGCTGACCATGCCCTGTCCCCATTCTGGATGTCCCCAGCCCTGTCCCCCAGCCAAACCCTGTCCCCAGTCCTGTCCCCATCCCCAGTCCTGCCCCCATTCTGCATGGCCCCAGCCCTGTCCCCACACTAGAACCCCCCTGTCCCCCACACTGTCCCCATTCTGGATGTCCCCAGCCCTGTCCCCATACAGGCCATCCCCCATCACTATGGTGGCCGTGCCCTGTCCCTATTGCAGCCCACGTCCCACCACCAGCCCTGTCCCCATTCTGGATGTCCCCAGCCCCGTCCCCACGCTGACCGTGCCTTACCCCAGCAGCAGCCATACTGTGTCCCTATGCAGCCCAGGTCCCATTGCCAGCCCTGTCCCCACTCCTCCTGGCCCCACTTTGGCCATGCTCTCTCCCTGCAGTGACTGCTCCCCATCCCCAGCCCTGTCCCCATCCCCAGCCCTGTCCCCATCCCCATCCCCGTCCCCCCCCTCTGCCCCCCATCCCCACAGCAGCTGCGCTCACCTTCCCCGCTCAGCACGATGGAGGGGACGCGGTCACACATGCAGCCGTGTGAGCCCTCGGTCAGCTGTGAGTCGAAGAGCGTGGCCTGTGGGGGGGGGGGGCTCAGGGAGCAGCACGGACAGCCCCCCCCCACTGGGGGAATGGGCTCAGTGCCCCCCTCCCGGCTGTCACCCCCCCCTCCCGGCTGTCACCCCCACCTGGCTGTCACCCCGCAGCCCCATGACGGTCTCATAGGATGGGGGGAAGTCGGTGGGGTACAGCGGCACGGGGCTGTCCATGGAGCCGTTGTAGGTGATGCTGCGGAGGGGAGAGTGGAAAACGAGGTGCTGGGGGGGGGGCGGGGGGGGAGGGTCCTGCTGAATGGCCGTGGGGTGCGGGGGCCATGATGGGGTGCGGTGGCCATGATGGGCTATGGTGGCCATAGGGCACATGGCAATGGGGCAGGTGGCTATGGGGTGTGGTGGCCATGGGGTGTGGGGGCCATTATGGGGTATGGTGGCCATAGGGTGCATGGGCAATGAGGCAGGTGGCTATGGGGTGTGGTGGCCATGGGGCACAGAGACAATGGGTCCATGGTGGCTATGGGGCACAGGGACAATGGGGCATGGTGGCCATGGGGTGTGGTGGCCATGGGACTCATTGGACATGGTGGGGGCCATGGGACGTGGTGGCAGTGGGGCACATGGAGCGTGGAGCATGGTAGCAATGGGGTGTGGTGGCCATGGGGTGTGGGGACAATGGGTCATGGTGGCCATGGGTGTGGTGGCCATGGGGCACAGGGACAATAGGGCATGGTGGCCATGGGGTGTGCTGGCAATGGGGTGAAGGAACAATGGGTCATGGTGGCCATGGGGTGTGCTGGCAATGGGGCACAGGGACAGTAGGGGATGGTGGCCATGGGGCACAGGGACAATAGGGCGTGGTGGCCATGGGGTGTGATGGCAATGGGGCACAGGGACAATAGGGCGTGATGGCCATGGGGTGTGCTGGCAATGGGGCATAGGGACAATAGGGCGTGGTGGCCATGGGGTGTGCTGGCAATGGGGTGTGGGGGCAATGGGGTGCGATGGCAATGGGGCATAGGGGCTGTGGGGTCACGGTGGCCATGGGGCGCTGTCCCCCCCCACCGCCCCCCCCCCATCCGTGTACCTCTGCGCGTCGGTCTCGGAGCTGCAGGTGTACTCGGGGGGGTAATAGGGGGGTGGGGGCACCGGGGGGGACGAACTCCTCCAGGTCCAACCCGCTGTGCACGAACGGCTCCGGCGGCGACGCGCAGCCCAACGTGATGGAATCAGAGCGCTGCGGGACCAACTGAGGGCAGAGGGGGGGGCAGAAGGCTCAGGGGGGGGTGTGTGGGGGGGGTTTGGGGGGGGGGGGGGTCCCAATAATAGGACCCACCACGTGAGTGACGTCCAGCGAGAAGATGCGGACGCAGCAGACGCCAACCGACAGAGCGCAGACGACGGTGGAGAGGACGGTCAGACCGCAGACACTGAAGAGGAGATCCTGGGGGCGATGGATGGGGGTGGTGGGGGGCGGTGAGTGGGGGGGGGGCAGAAGGGACTCGTGGGGGGGGGTGGGGGGGGTGGGTGGGGGGCTCACCTTGAGGGCCAGGCGGACGCTGCGGCAGTCGGGGTTGGGGTACATGGTGAGGGTCTCCCCCTGCGGGATGCAGGACGGCGGCGGCGGCTCCGGGCGGCTCTGGCAGCAGATGCATGAATTCTTCTCCTGGGGATGGGGACGGCATTGAGGGACCCCCGGCCCACCCCCCATCCCCCCCCCCGACCCCGACCCCCCCCCCCCCCACGGCTCCTCACCCTCTCGCAGACCTCCAGCGAGCGGACGAGCTGAGCGTGCTGGCAGGAGAGGATGGAGCCGGCCAGGCTCAGCATAACGCCCAGCACCGACAGCAGCGTGAAGAAGGTGATCTGGGGGGGGGGGGGGATGGGGAGGCGGGGCTGTAGGGTGGGCCGGGGGGTGCTCAGACCCCTACAGCCGCCCCATGGTGAATAAAGAGTGGGGGTCTGCACCGGGAGATGCTCGGCCTCAGGGTGAATACTGAGGAGGGGTCCTCACTGGGGGATGCTCAGCCCCCCCCGTAGTGAATACAAAGGGGGGGGTCCTCACTGGGGGATGTTCAACCCCATAATGAATACAGAGGGGGGGATTCTCGCTGGGGGATGCTCAGCCCCCCCCAACAGCTGCCCCATATTGAACACAGAGGGGGGGTCTCCACTGAAGGATGCTCAGACCCCATAGTGAATACAGAGGGGGGGTCCTCACTGGGGAAGCTCAGCCCCATGGCAAACACGGGGGGGGGGGGAGGGGGGGGGGGCTCACTGAGTGCTGCTCAGCCCCCCGCAGCTGCCCTATAGTGAATACAGAGGAAGGGTCTTCACTGAGGGATACTCAGCACCATAACGAATACAGAGGGGGGGTTCTCATTGGGGGATGCTCAGTCCCCCCCCCACAGCTGCCCCATAGTGAACACAGAGAGGGGGTCTCCACTGAAGGATGCTCAGTCCCCATAGTGAATACAGAGGAGCCCCCCCCCGGGGGGAGCTCAGCCCCATGGCAAACACGGGGAGGGAGGAGGGGGGGGGGGGTCCTCCCTAGGGGATGCTCAGCCCCCCTCCCCCCCCCCCATGGCTGCAGGCAGGGTGGGGGTCCCCACACCACCTACCAGCAGACTGAAGGGCCGCTTCCAGGAGACGATGCCAATGAGCCCGGATAGAGCGAGCTGCGGTGGGGGACAGGATGAGGATGGGGTGAGGATGAGGACGGGGTGAGGATGAGGATGGGGTGAGGACGAGGAGGGGTCCCTCCCGGGCTGTGCAGCCCCCCGTGTTTGGGCTGAGCCCTCCCCCACCCCCCCTGCATGCAGCACAGCCCGACGGGCGGGCCGTGGATAAAGTGCTGATTCAGGGCACTGAGAGCCCCGGGGCTGCGGGCAGCGCTGTGGGGCCGGGCTCTGTGTGCCGGAGGGCTGCAGTGGGGCCCACACCCCATACAACCGCAAGCAGAGGGGCCCGGCCCTTTAAACCCCCCCCCCCCCCCCCCCCCCCCCCGCAGCCCTCCATCCATCCCTTCGTTATCTGCCAGGACCCAACAGCATCGCCCCATCCCTCACGGATGGGGACCGCGGGATTCTCCCACAATGCACCGCAGCGGCACCGCTGGGGGCCACACTCCCCCACCCCCCCCCCCCCCTCCACCCCTCTCCTCCCTGGGGATCGGTGACGAATCCATCCCAGCATCTCCCCGCACAACGACCCCCCCACCGCCCCTCAAAGCCCCTCAGAGCCCCCCCAGAGCCCCTCAAAGCCCCCCCGGAGCCCTCAGAACCCCTCAAAGCCCCCCCAGAGCCCCTCAAAGCCCCCCCGGAGCCCCTCAGAACCCCTCAAAGCCCACCCAGAGCCCCTCAAAGTCCCCCCAGAACCCCTCAAAGCCCTCCCAAAGCCCCTCAAAGCCCCCCTGGAGCCCCTCAAAGCCCCTCAGAGCCCTCCCAGAGCCCCTCAAAGCCCCCCCAGAACCCCTCAAAGCCCCTCAGAGCCCTCCCAGAGCCCCTCAAAGCCCCCCCAGAACCCCTCAAAGCCCCTCAGAGCCCCTCAAAGCCCCCCCGAAGCCCCTCAGAGACCCCCAGAACCCCTCAAAGCCCCCCCAGAGCCCCTCAAAGCCCCCTCAGAGCCCCTCAAAGCTCCACAGAGCCCCCCCAGAGCCCCTCAAAGCCCTCCCAGAGCCCCTCAAAGCCCTTCAAAGCCCTCCCAGAGCCCCCCCGGAGCCCCCATCTGACCGAGAAGCCGGCCCAGGACGGGCACGAGTGGCGGATCTTGGAGGACGCGGTGATGGTGGCGGCCACCAGGCTGAAGGTGACGACGAGGACGCCCAGGATGACTTGGAGGAATCCGAGCACCAGCAGGACCTGCAGCCACGTCCTGCGCCTCCGGAGCCGGGTGAGGCTGCGGGACGGGCGGGAGGTCAACGAACGGCTGGAATCGCTGCGGGACGGCATGGCGGACCGGAACCGGGATGGGAAAGAGCGACCCAAAGAACGGGAGAACGCCGGGACCGGGACGGCCCTCCGTCTGCCGGGGGGGGTTCCGACGCCGCGCGGGGACGCGGAGGGTCGGTGGGTCGGTGCGGATCCTCAGCGCCGTCCGCGCATCGCACCGCGGAACGCGCTCAGAGCCCCGCGTTGGGGGTCCCCTCCTCCTCCTCCTCCTCCTCGATCTCCGGCCGTGGGGGGGTCATAGCGGGGGTGGGGGGGCGCTGCCGGTTGGGGTTCACCCGGACCGTACCGCGGGGCCGGGCGGGAGGAGCGCTGCGGGCCGCGCTCAGCTCTGAGCATCCTCCGACGGCCGCGCGGCGCTCCGAGCGAGAGGAGGAGGAGGAACGAAAGGAGCCCGATCCGCCGCCGCCGCCTCTCCGCTCTCACCGCGTCCTCCGCCGTTGTTTACCGGCGGCCGTAACCCCCCCTCTCCCCCGCCCCGGCCGGAGGGGATGCGCTGCCGGCGGGATGCGGCGCAGAGAACCGCCGGGCATCGCCCCCCCCCCCCAACCAACCAACCCACACCCACCCCAAACCCACCCAACCACCCCCTCCGCCGGGGCGCACGGAGCTGCGGCCGCGCCCGATGCGGAGGGGCAGAGCCGGGAGCCCCGGGAGCCCCGGAGGAGCCGACAACGGGGGCCGCCCCTCCGCGGAACGCCGGGAGTTGTAGTCCCTCCCACCCCGGGCACCGCCCCGCACGGAGCCCCCAATCCCCCCCCCTCCTTCCCTTCCCACCCCCCCCTCCCCGCGGGGTCACCGCCCGGAGGCCGAAGGAGTCCAACTTCATTTATTCCTTAAATTAAAAACCAAAGGCGGTTTCGCATACGGCACAGCAACGCGGGGGGGGGGGGGGGGGGGGGGGGGGGGGGGCAGAAGAGGAGCGAGGCGGCAGCGGGGGGGGGTACAGCCACTCTCACCCTACGGCGACCCCAAGAGGGGCAGAGAGCCGCGGCCGGACCCCCCCCCCGCCGGGCACAGGTGAAGGCACGAACCCCCCCCCCAGGAGCAGCAGGAATGAAACCCCCCAACCCACAGCCAGGAGATGGTGAAAGCACAACTCACAGGCCCCCCCCCCCCCCCCCCCCCCCCCCCATAATGCTGCCAGGGGGCTCCAACCCACGGGTGGCAGCAGAAGGGGGTGAGGGGCACACAGGGAACGGCTCAGTGCCCCCCAGGAGGGGGGAGCTGCTCATAGAACACGGAGCAAAGGGGGCCGGGGGGGTGGGGGGGGGGGGTGATGCTGCCCCATGGCAGAACACAATGAAGGGGAACATGGAAAGGAGGCACCACGGCTGCCCGGCACAGCGTATCCCCCCCCACCCTTCAGAGTGGGCTCAGCCCCGCACCACCAAGGAGAGGGGGCAGGGAATAAGGGGGAGGGGTTCCCCATACAGCCCCCCATGAACAAAGCCACCCCCCCGGGGTCCCACTGCAAAGGGAAGGAACACAAAGACCCCCCCCAGGGCTGCATCGGCTCCTGAGCGTGGCAGGAATGGACAGCAGTGGGAACTCCGCGCCCCCACAGCAGCACCGGGGGGGGGGGGAAGGAGACTGTGGGTAACAGAAGGAACGGGCAGCGGCCATTTCAACCCCTGCCCCAACACCAGGGGGGAGAATCCCACCCAGCAGGGCTGGAAGGGAAGGCAGCGACCCCCCCTCCATCCACAGAGGGAATGGGGATGTGGGGGGGCAGCAGAGCAGCAGACGATCCGGCGCTCCCAAGCTGGGACGTGGCAGCGGCCAGCAGAGCTGATGCAGACAACGCAGGGATGGTGGTGGTGGTGGTGGTGGTAGGGGGGGTAAAGGGGGGGGCTGGGGGGGCATCCAATGAAAGTGCAAACCTTGGCTTTCCTCGTGGTGAGGGCAGCGGAGCCACCTACGGCGCTCGGAAGGCGTTGGTGGCGGCTCCTGCAGCAGCGTTGGCCGCCGCTGTGCGCACGGCTTGGTTGGAAAAGACCCCGGCAGCAAATTCCTCCTGGGCCTTCTGGAAGCTGGCGCCCGTCCGACGGTACAGAGAGTGGATCTGGAAGAGAGCAGACAGCTTTAACGCCCGGCTGCCAGCAATGAACCCAGCCCAACCCCCCCCATCCCCCCTGCCCACCCCTGGGCTCACCCCGGAGCTCTCCCCGTGCTCCCCCCTCTCCCTACACCCACCCCCCTCTCCCCACGCTCACCCTTTTCAGCATTATAATACCCAGCACTGCCTGTGCTGTGAAGAGCAAAGACACCAGGATCATCATCACTGCCACGGCTTTGTTCGTCCTCAGCGCTATCAGACTCAGAATCCAACCGCTGCAAAACCAAAGCAAAGCAAACCAAAGGAGAGGTGGGTGCTGTGGGCTCAGCCCTTCCCCACCCCCCCTTTTCTTTCCATCTCCCCCCCCCGCCCCCCAGGCTGCTCCTCCATCCCAGGGCTCAGCACAGAGCATACCTGAAGCCCCAGTTTGGGATCCCAATTGCCTGCAGGACGTACACCACGTTCTGGGCAAAGAAGATGAAGAAGAAGACAAAGAAGTTGAATGAGCTGTCGCTCCTGGAGGGGGGGGGGGAAAGAGAGAAACAACATCAGGCACAGCTCTGAAACCCTCCTCAAAGCCAGGGCAGCACACAGCCCTGGACGTGCAGCCGTGAGCAGAGGAAGAGGAGGACCCCCAGGGCAGGGATACCCTTTGGGGAAGGGTCTCACCCCCCCATGGAGCCTGATTTCCCCAGCAATGAGCCCCAAAGCGAACAGCCATCCCAACCCCACAGCCCTGCCTGTCCGTGAGCTCACAGAATGGCTCAGGTTGGAAGGGAACTCCAGGATCGTGAAGCTCCAACCCCCCACTGCAGGCAGGGCTGCCAACCTCCACCTTTAATCGCAGCCCAGGCTGCCCAGGGCTCCATCCAACCCGGCCTTGAACACCTCCAGGGATGGACGGGGCATCCACAGCCTCTCTGGGCAGCTGTTCAGCACCTCACTGCTCTCATAGCAAAGAACTCCACCCTGACATCCAACCTCAGTCTCCCCTCCTTCACCTTCAAACCATCTCCCCCTGTCCTGCTGTCATCTCCCCTTCCCAAGTGGGGATCTGTTATCTCCCCTCCCATTTATAGGCTCCCTTCAGGTCCTGGAAGGCTACAGTGAGTTCCCCCCACAGCTCCAAGCAGACGCACCTGAACGCTTTGTACATGGGCCGGTACCAGCAGACGAAGGAGCAGGGCGTGTAGAGCAGAGCCCAGAGGATGGAGAGGCCAAAGCCAGAACCTGAGGAGGGATCCACACAGAACCAGGCCAGCGAGGAGAGGAAGTTCAGGAGGAGACCAATGGTGCTGGCTGGGAGAGAAGAGCTCGGTTGGGTGATCCAAGCAAGGCTTACAATCATAGAATCATTCACTCACACAATGGCCTGGGTTGAAAAGGACCACAATGGTCACCAGTTCCAACCCTCTGCTGTGTGTAGGGTCGCCAAGCACCAGCCCAGGCTGCCCAGAGAACCCATAGGGCGCCACAGGGACCCAAAGGGAGCCATAGGGACCCATCAACATAGAGCCATAGGATGGCCTGGGTTGAAAAGGACCACAGTGGTCATCCCCTTCCAACCCCCTGCTGTGTGTAGGGTCACCAACCAGCAGCCCAGGCTGCCCAGAGAACCCATAGGGCGCCATGGGGACCTGCAGGGTGCTGTTAGGACCTGTAGGGCACCGTTAGGACCAATAGAATCACTGACTCATAGGATGGTCTGGGTTGAAAAGGACCACAATGACTATCAGTTCCAACCCCCTGCTGTGTGTAGGGTCACCAACCAGCAGCCCAGGCTGCCCAGAGCCACATCCAGCCTGGCCTGGAATGCCTGCAGGGATGGGGCATCCAGCCTTCTCTTCTCCAAGCTAAACGAGCCCGGTTCCCTCCACCCTTCCTCACAGGAGAGCTGCTCCAGCCCTGTGACCACCTTAACGGACCTCCACGTCCTTCCTGTGCTGGGACCCCCAGCTCTGAACGCAGCACTGCAGAGGGGGCCTCCCAACAGCCGAGCAGAGGGGCCCAATCCCCTCCCTCTCCCCGCTGCCCCCTCCCCATCTCACGCAGCCCAGCACACCGTTGGCCCTCGGGGCTGCAGGCGCACACTGCTGCCTCACGTGCAGCTCCTCACCCCCCAGGACCCCCAGGTCCTTCCCCGCAGGGCTGCTCTCCAGGAGATCTTCCCCAGCCCCTCTCAACACCTGGGGCCGCCCCGACCCCACTGCAGCACTTTGAACTCAGCGTTATTGAACTTCATTAGAGGACCCCCCCCCCCAGCGCACGGACTGACCCATCCAGAGGTAATACATCGCCGTGACCGTCTTCTGGAAGTCGGCGGGGATCTCCACGGGGATGTCCTGATAGAAGCACGGCTTCACCGGGCAGAAGGACGGCAGGGGGGGCCAATTGTTGGCTCGGGCTGCGAAGTGAAGGCGGTGAGAAGGAGGGAAAGGGGCAGAAAGGGAAGGGGGGGGAAGGGGGGCGCACAGCGGTGCCCGCGGCCGCTCACCGGCGCTGCCCCCCAGGGCCGCGTTCTGCAGCTCCCGTTCCCTCCGGTCCAACTCCTCCGCCTTCCGGTTCAGCTCCTCCTGCCGCTTCAGCAGCTCGGCCGTGGCAGCCGCAGCCGAGGCCTACGGGAGGGGTACGGGGCTCGGTTTCCTTCCCCCCCCCATCCCCGTCCCCACCCGCGCCCGCCGGTCCCGTACCTGCGTCCCGTAGGAGCCGTAGTTCCGCGGCTCGGTCGGACTCGGCCTCCTCGGGGGCTGCGCGGTTCCCGGCGGCGGCGCAGCCTCGGGCGGAGCGCGGTACGGCGGCGGCGGCTGCGGAGGGAGCGGGAAGGGAGAGGTGAACGGACCGGGGAGCACCGGGCGGACCGAGAAGCGGCCCCGGAGGACCCCCCGCTCCTCACCGCGCCGCTCTCGAAGGGGTTATAGGCGTCCAGCGCCGCGCTGTCGGGGCCGGGCCGGTGCTGCACCACGGCGGGGTCCTGCAAGAGACGCGGCCGGAGCTCACACCGGGAGCTCACAGCGGGCCGGGCCCGGAGCCGCGGGGCAGAGCAGGCCGCGCACCTGGAAGGGGTTATCCGGGAGCACCGCGGGGCCGCCGTGTTGGGCCATGGCCGCACCGGGACCGGGAGCGGAGCCGCCGCCGAGACCGCCGCGCCTCACCGCCCCGCGCCGCCGATTGGCCGCCGCCCCCACGACGTCACCGGCGCCGCTCGGGGCTCCCGAGAGCCGCACCGCGGGGCGCCCTGCGCATGCGCGGGGCCGGGCCGAGAGCGGAGAGCAGGTGATGCGATCACGTGGTCGGAGTCACGTGGAGGCGCGCACGCTCCCCCCCCCCTTTCCGGTCTCGCTGCCGTTTCCTCCGCGCGCGGCCCGCTGGGAGCGCGTCCCCATGGCAACGCCGTCTCCATGGCAACGGCGCGCCGGGGCCTGCACGGCAACCGCCAGCGGGACCCGGCGGCATCACGAGCCCCCCGTGGCCCCCTCCGGGACGCCAGGCCGACATAGCAAGGGCCGGGCCGAGCACAGAGCCGCTCCCTCCTGCGGGTATCCGAGCTCAGGTGGACGCCGCGATCCGAGCGAGGTGGGCCCGGCGGCGCTCCCTCCTCCCGCACTGCAACCCCGGGCGGACCGCAGCCCCGGGGGGGTACGGAGGAGCAGCGGTGGGCCCCGAAGGATGCAAAAGGAGCGAGGAGGAATGGGTGGAGCGCCATCTGCGTGGGCAACCGGACCCGGAGTCTCCTGCAGCAGCAGCACAGCTCAGCCTGCAGCTGCCTCCATCCCCTCGGGACAGCAGAGCCCCACAGGGCCACAGACCCCACCCTCCAGCCGCCCCCCTCGGGGCTGCCTTCAGGATTGGGACGCTGCAGTGCCTTTTGCGTTCTGCTTTTTACATTGGGATAAGACTGCAGCTGTGACTGCTCCCTGTGACTTCCATTGGGACTCGGGCAGGGTTGGGTACACCCGGCAGGACCTCGGAGCCGTGGTACTGCAGTGCTCTCATGCTGAGCTCGTGAAGATCATACACGCATGAAGAGGAGCTGCAGTCACCCCCTGCCTCCCTCCACACCCTCACACCGAGCCAAGGCTGCCTTTTATCCCTCTGTGTGATGACAGCCAGGACAGAGGCAGACGGTGCACCAGCGTAGCAATACAGCCCTGCAGAGCAGACTGGGCCTGTCTGCCCCCAGGGAGCCCTGCTGCCCCTCCACGCACAACCCTGAAGGTTTCTTCACTTCATATTTATTTTCCCACAAAGACTGTACAAAATCCTTATAAAACTCTGGTGTGAGGATGGGCTATGACAGCGATCCAAAAAAATAAGGCCCATGCAGTCCCACCAGTTTCATAACTTACACGGAAACAGAGAAGCTACAGAGAGCTGCAAGGCCTGGGTTCTGTACACGGAGGGGCGCAGGGTTGAGCAGGAGACAAAGCAACACGTGAACAAAGGTATTTACAGTATGGACATGCAGACCCCCCCTCGCCCCCTGGCAACGTTGGCAGCAGGAGGTGGGGCCTGCGGTGCTCAGAGGCTAATATAGAATATGGGCTATTTACAGTATCTCACATATTAACAGCTTTACAAACATGTCCAGGGAGATTCGTATGTATCAAAAAAAAAAAAAAAAGAAAGAAAAAAAGAAAGAAAAAAAAAAACAAAAAATAAGCACCAAATGTCTGAATAGAAATCGCACAGGCCTCCACGGGGGCTAAAATCTGAGGGCAGGATGGCACCTGTGGCGTCACCGGCTGATGTCTCTGCTAGAGTCCCACATCTTTGTGCTCGGCTCCATCTCCAGCACGTCAAAGAATGGGTGCTTGAGGGCTTCGGCCAGGCTGATGCGCTTGGACGGCTCGTACTCCAGCATGCTCTCAATGAGGTCGAAAAGGCGGTGGTGGTCCTCAGCCTCGGAGGTCAGGTAGCGCTGGGGAGAGAGAGGAGGGGGAGGTCAGGGCAAGGATGCTGCTCCCCGTGCTGCTCACAGTGCACTCTGCGGGGCTGAAAGCTAAGCTGGGGGAGGGGAGGTCTGCTCAGCCCTTCCCCGATCCTAAGCTCCACCTCCAGGCCACCTGCGAAGCGGGGACCCCTTGAGTTGCACCCTTCCCCCCCTTTCTTTCCTTCCCAGGCACTTCCTGAAGTCTCCTTGCCCTCCTCCTCATCCACTTCAGGTTAAGCTCAGGCTGCTGCAGTCTTCCTAGTTTTATGTGTGGGACAGCCAAGGCTCCTTCAGGAGGACACTGGTCCGAGCCTTTCAGTGGCCTAACCTTGCCCACAGGAACCATCTTCAGAACTGGGGCTGGCACTGTAAAGCTCTGCAATGAGAAAAGGATGAAGCAACCGGGTGCTCCCACCCACCCCACCTTACCCGCAGCGGCTTGCAGTTGTCCCTAACGTAACGGCCAGCAGAGGTGTTCTCATCCCAGTCCAAACGGCCATGGTAGAAATACTTCTGCTTCCTGTCAGAAGGAGAGGTGGGAACGAATTGCAGGTGCCACCCGAGCACCCAACCCTGGCAGAGCAGCGCCAGGGCTGGCAAAGGTGACTCGGGACGCTGCAGCAGCACAGACAGCTGACTCAACAGGCAGCTGCAGAGCTCGATGCCTTGAAGGGAAGCACTAAGTATGATGTAGGAAAGAGCCAGGAAGCCCGCAGAGCCCAGCAGGCCTCGCTCACCTGGTCTTCCGGATCATCCGAGAAGGAATTGGCCCCAAGATCCTCTCCATCATGGCCAGGTGCTCCCGGTTGTCGTGTGTCTGAGGGAGATAAACGTGAAGGAAAAGCATGGAACACATTCCAGTCATTCTGCCGCCAGCCCTGGAGGATTCCCAGCTCAGGAGCCCTTGCTGGCCAACGCTTCGGTCATCTCTACAGCACTGCAGCCATATGGAGGGGACTCCCATCGGTCCCAGAGGCTGCGGGCTGCGCTGGGAAGCAGCCAACGTCCTCTTTCACCACTTGTGAGGAAGCCACACAGCACACAGTTCTCACCTGGAACAGGGTGAAACCCACATAATACTCAAAGATGATGCAGCCGATGCTCCAGACATCACAGGGCTGGCTCCAGCCAAGCTCTAAAAACAAAAAACAATGGTTTGTAAAGAAGAGATGCAGTCATGACCCAAGACTCCAAATCCCCCCTCCCCTTCCTCTCTCTCTCTCTCTCTCTGCCTTCCAAGAGCCAACAAGCCATCAGAAAACCAATTCCCATTTCAGCCACTCTCCTGATACACCGGTGGACACGCACTGCCCAGCTGACAGCAGTGCCAAACACACAGTTCCAAGCTGCTGTCTGCCCCCCACCTTGAAAATAGGGCTGCAGAGCATGCGAGTGAAGCAACTCTGATCTCCCAGGGTAAACTACTGAACTCCCAAGGTAGGCTACTGAATGATATGGAGGCCAACGCTTCTTAACCCAGCTATGGCAACGCTCAGACCACGCAGTACCCACCCAGAATGACCTCAGGGGCCCGGTAGTGCCTGGTAGACACAATTGTGCTGTGATGCTCGTGGTCAAACGTGGCACTGCCAAAATCCACCACTCTGATGGCCGTGCTCTTCACACTGCGCTCATCCCGCTTCTGTGTGAGGGAGAAGGACGTTGGTTACTCAGGAGCTTCGAGATGAAGACTGAGCTCCCTCCTTACACAGCCAACCCTTCCCACACAGTCCTCCCATCAGCCAGCACACCTCCCAGGGCCACATCCAACCCCTCCCACCTGCTAAGGGCAGGGAAACCAAGGAGCCAAGCCCTGACCTCTGAAGCGAGGCAGACCGTTACCTTTTCCAGGTTATAGGTGAGCTCATAGTCAGAGTTGACAAAGAGGATGTTCTCAGGTTTGAGGTCAGTGTGAGTGAGTTTGTTGTCATGCAGAACTGAGGAAGCAAACAGAGTCAGAGCTGAGAAACAGAAGCAAAGCACGGCTGCTAACATCAGTTTGTTTTGCTCCAACTGGCACCGGTTTGGCTCACAGTTGGGGCTGGGTGTGAACAGTCAGGGTCATCCAGGCCAAAATGCTTCAAAAGAAGCATAAAGATTGATCGTATTGATCACCAGAATGCACGCAGCAGGGGAATGCCAAAGTGCCCTCAGTCACTGCCAGCCCACACACATCAAAAACATCAGGAAAAGGAGAAGGGTTGGTTCATTCCAAGCACACATCTACCACCAAAGGGGCAGGAAGGCTCAGCCTCAGAGCTGGCAGAGCAGCATCACAGCCCAAACTGCGCTGCTCTGGACCCCCAAATGCAGAGCTGGCACTGAGGATGGGAACTGTGTGGCTCTGCAGCACAGCTGAGGACCAACGGAGAGAGGAGCAGTGAGCACTTACATTTCACAGCCTGGCACACCTGGAAGGCCATGTGCCGCACTTGGTGGATGGGGTAAGGCAGATAGTTGTTGTCCTTCAGGAAATCAAAAGTGCTGAGCCCCAGCAGTTCAAAGGAGATGCACATGTGGCCGTGGTAGTCAAACCAGTCAAACATCCTGACACAGAGACTGGGGAGAAAGGCTCTGCTGCAGGGAGGATCCGCACGCAGCACTCAGCTCTGTGGCGCAGCTTTCCTTCTCCTTGCTGCGTTTCTATCCCACAGAACCCAACCCAATGTGCCTCCAAGAACCAGAAACTGAGCTACAAAAGGACTCAGCACCTCTCACCCACCCGGCAGCTGGGCTGAGTCAATGCCTTCCCTCTGCACTGCTATCACCAGTGCACTCACTTCTTGTTCTCAGGATCCTTCTCGTTGATTTTCTCCAGCACGTTGATCTCCAGCCGGGCGGCCTCCTTGTACTTCTCCACATTTTTAATGATTTTGAGAGCAACACGAACACCACCCCTGGCAAAAAACAGGAAGAAACTTCACGTCACCGCTCCTGAGATGGCTCAGTGCTCCACAAAGAGGCTTTCTGAAGCAGCCCCCTCCTGCAAGGATGCGTGCAGCGCAGCTTTCTGCCCTTGCTCAAGCCAGAAGGAAGCAGCTCCTCAAGGGCCGAGGAACAAAGCAGAGCCCCTTCCCTCTCCAGGAAGAGCTGAGGTTCCCCTGCAGCACACGGGTGACCCACGAGGAGATATGCGGGGACCCCACAGCCCCACTGCCACCCCCAGCCCCGCGTACCTCCGGTGATCCATGCACTGCACCACTCTGCCGAACGTGCCTTCCCCTAAAGTGCTGAGAATCTCATCTGGGAGGGAGGAAAAAGAAGAGAAAAGGGCATGAGAGGGTGAGCAGGACCTGGATGAGGCGCGTACACGAGGCAGAAGAGAATGCATTGCAAAACCTAACCTGCACACAGCTTGAGAGACCGGAGCAGCGGAAGGCTGACACCGGCTGCACGAGGCAGCTGCCCTAAGTTCCCTGCCACTTCAATAACAATACAAAATATAAACGTAGCTTTAACAAAAACAACAAAAAGGGGAAGGAAAAGGAGAGGGTTTCTCTTTAATAAACAATGGAAAGAAAAATGGAACAGAAAGATAAGACAGATCTGCGACTGCGATGGGAGCTTAACTAGAGAGCTAAATTATGTTACGATTTGGCTGTACATCTTTCTTGTAGCCAGTCGCCGACGCGATAGATCAGATGCCCCTCGTCGTCGTCCTCCACACTCTTGGCCCTTCTGCTGCTCTGTCGACTCCGCTGCTGGCCCAGGCAGACAGGGAATTCATCATTCACCATTCAATCAGATTTTCAAACCAGCGCAGCAGCCAGCGTCACGCATTGGGTGGTTTGGAAATTCACATTGAGGAGGGGTTGCAGGAGGAGATTCCCAGCCAATTCATACGGCACAGAGGAATATATAACGATAGGGATATTGCAAGGGAACATGTCAAGATACAACACACTAAGCTCAGAAAAGAAAATGAAAAAAACAAACAAACAAAAAAACCAAAAAAAAAAACCAAAAAAAAACAGTTTTTGCTTTTCCTCGTAGCAAAAAGAAAAACAAAAAAGAAAATAATAAAAAAAAAATTAAAAGAAAAGAAAAGAAAAAAAAAGAACCTACAAACAGCCCCACCCGAACCAGTGTGAGAGCAAGGAGGGCCAGCGGAGGGGCTGCTCTCACTCCTATGGGGGGCTCAGAGTGGAACAACGCTGCCATTGGGGTCCGGGATCAATGGTGACAGAGCGGCCACGCGTGGCTCTGCAGCTCAGTGAGCACAGGGGGGGCATCACCGCAGCCCCACATCGGTCACTGAGGAAAGGAGGCAGGAGGTGGGACGTCCTGCCCTGCACAGACACTCCCAACCCCTTCCGACCTCCCCCGCCGCTCCCCCTCCACCCCCGGTGCTCAAAAAGAGATGGATTCAGAGGTTTTTGGAAGCAATTCTCGGTACAAAAGATCCATCTGAAACCAGAATTGGAGAGTAACTGCCTGGGGGCAGATGTGACACTCCTTCCTAGGCCCTCCCTTAAAAGAAGCTGATCCTGGAAAGGCTGACTTCCGAGAGAGAAGCAAAGGCCCAAAGGGGAACAGGGACAGCCTGGGATGAGGCAGATAAGAGGTCTACACCAGAGAAGAGAAAACTCCTGCTTCCAGCTCAGCTAAGTATCCCCAGACTTGGGAACAGCCAGACAGCAGCCTGGGGACCTGGATGCAGCCCATAACCCCAGCCCTGGACCTATGGTGTGAATGGACCAAACGACACCGAGAGCTCCAGCGCAGAGCAGAGAACACGTCTGGACTCTGACAAAAGCAGGAGGTGAACAGCAGAACAGACAAGAAGAGAAAGCCGGGGATGCTACCAGGAAGAGCCTGAGCTGGTCGCTGCCTCCGCCTGAGCTGAGCGGACCACAAGCTGCATCCTCTCGTGTGCCATCCCACATGCACTGGGCCCACCCAAAAGGAGCCTGCCCTGACACCGGGGCCTAGCTCAGAGATGGAGCTGCTGCCACAAGGCCCAAGGCAGGGACTAGCAGGGAACTGCTGCACACAGCCTGAGCTCTGCGGGACCGGGAACAGCCAAATGTCTGCTGCACAAACCTCACGCGAAGGCTGCTTGGCCGGGGTTCCTACACAGCCCCTTAATGAGCACCAGCAAACAAAAGCAGCGCTCTGAAGGGATAAAGGAGCCAGGGCTGGACTGCAGCACCGCCCCAGGGGGCCGTGCCAGCCCTGCCAGGCACTCCTATCCTTGCACTGAGGCAGCACTTGAGCTGACACAGCGCATCTGAGTCGCATCAGGACGGTGGCCGAGCCCTGCACCAAACCTAAGCATTCCTCGAACCAAATCCAAGAGCGAGGTAGAAAGTGAGTTTTTCTACTTACCCCAACTCTCCACCTGCGAGAGAAAGGTTACAGGGGAGGCCCAGCATGGCACGATACTCACCGATGAGGAGCGACTAAAGGACCGGCTGCGCCGCCGCCTCCGCCTGTGCTTACGCCGGCTGCTTTTGCAGCTCCGGTAGCTGCCGTCGCGGTCCCGGGAGCGCCGGTACTCGTAGGAATGCCGGTACTCGGGGTCGTAGTAGGGCTCTCCTCGCTCACGGCTGTAATCGTTGCGCCGGTAGCTGTCACAGTAACGGCGGTCGTAGGCCCTCCTGTCTGCTGAGTGGTCGTCGTAGCTGGAGAGGGGAAGCAAAGCAGGGGGAATCACGCTGGTGCCATCATAGAACGGGTCGGGTTGGAAGGGAACTCAAGGATTGCGAAGCTCCAGTGCCCACACCGAAGGCAGAGCTGCCAGCTGACATGTGTAATACTAGCCCAGGCTGCCCAGGGCTCCATCCAACCTGGCCTTGAACGCCTCCAGGGATGGACGGGGCATCCCGTTGTGGTGACGCACTGAACAGGTTGCCCAAGGAAGCTGTGGATGCCCCACCCCTGCAGGCATTCAAGGCCAGGTTGGATGTGCCTCTGGGCAGCCTGGGCTGCTGGTTGGCGACCCTGCACATAGCAGGGGGTTGGAACTGATGGTCATTGTGGTCCTTTTCAACCCAGGCCATTCTATGATTCTATGGGTCCTTATGGCGCCCTACGGGTCCTTATGGCAGCCTGGGCTGGTGGTTGGTGACCCTGCACACAGCAGGGAGGGTTGAAAGGAGATGATCATTGTGGTCCTTTTCAACCCAGGCCATTCTATGAGTCAATGATTCTATGGGTCCTAATGGTGCCCTACAGGTCCTAACAGCACCCTACAAGTCCTTATAGCACCCTATGGGGTTCTCTGGGCAGTCTGGACTGCTGGTTGGCGACCCTGTACGCAGCAGGGGGGTTGAAACGAGATGAGCACTGTGGTCCTTTTCAACCCAGGCCATTCTACGAGTCAACGCTTCTCCTCCCAGCCATAAACATAGCAGGGCAGAGAGCTCCCAAAAGCGGGCTGAGCTGCCCCCAACCCAAGCTGGGGATCCCTGCAGGCTGCCCCCCCCCTCACCCACCTCCTGGAGCGGACGTGGTAGCTGCCCTCACGGCGGTGCCTCCGTTCACGTTCACTGCTGCTGGATCTCGACCGCCGCCTCTTGTGTTTGCGGCTCCTGTAACGCTCATGGAAGCTGCCCCGGCTGCTGCGCTCCGACGAGCGGTACCTTCTGGAGTGAGGCATCTGCAGGGACAACACGGCGTCAGGAGCGGGGACGTGCAAGAGGAAAACCAGCAGAGCAAAGAGGGGGAGGCTACAGTTTGGGTCTGGGCAGGGGGTAAAAAGTGCCACGGAATCCCTGAGCTTCGTGTGTGAGGATCTGCGAGGGCCCACATAGGCCACGACTGCCAGCCTGCCGTCTCCCTCTGCAGCTCCCAGCCGTGCTCTTTAACATTCACAGCTCCAGAAAGCATTGAGGCTCGCAGCGCTTCCACCTTCCCCACACCGAAGCACCGGGAGCTCGGGATGCTACCGACGCTCGACCCGAAGTCCCCGCAGCAGAGCAGCACTCACTGATGGCTGCTAAACAAACGGCTCCGCATCCCTGCCAAGCAACCACCTGCACTCCTCCCTCCGAGCACAGACATCCCGCTGGATCCGAGGGCCACAAACACCCTCTGCACACACAGAGGCGTTCAGGAAGCCTTACGGACCTCACCTCAGAGGGCAGCGCTCAGCCCTGCACTACAGGAGGGACGGTGGGGCCGAAAGCAACGCGAACCCCCCGGGAAGCGCCCGCACCGCACTGCATCCCGAGGGGCAGCGCCTCCCCCCCCAACACACAGCGCTCCGACGTTCCCAACGCGTTTATCGCTTCCCGACCCGCGGAGCTCATCGCCATCCCCGCACCGGAGCGCCGCTGAGTTCGGAGCCTTTAATTAAAGGCAGCCCTACGGCCGTCCGAGCGCTCAGCGGGGCGTTCCGCAGCTCCGGAACCGGTTTGGGGACGGCAGCGCTGAGCCGTCGGGCGGGGCCCACACCGGACGCGGCCCCGCGGCGTTCCGGAGCGCTGAGAGCGGCCACGAAGCGAAGGCCGGGACGGACCGCGGGACCGAAGGGGGGTGGGGGGAACGCCGCTGCCCCCGCGCTGCGCCGCGGCCTCCTCGGGCGATCCGGGCCCGCCCCGGAAGCGCTCGGTTCTCCGTCCCGCGGCCTCGGCCTCAACTCGGAGCCTCCGCCGGACGGAGCGCGGCGCGGCCCGGGGATCCCCGCCGACCCCCACGGAAGAGGCGGCCGCGGCCCGGCCCAACCCCGCCCCGCCGCGCCCCGATCCGCACCGTCCTCGCAGCCAGCCCGGTGCGCTTGTCCCACAGGAAGTCCGTGATGGCGGCCGTGGGCCCCCGGGGATCCCGGGCCCCGCTCCGGCTCCTCAGGCTCCGCCGCTCGCCCCGACAGCCGCCGCGCCCCAACCCCGCCGCGGTCGATCCGGGTCTCGGCAGGCCGCGCACGCACGCACGCAGCACGCACGCAGCACGCACGCAGCACGCACGACGCACGCCCGTCCGCGTGACGTCACACAGCGGCGGCGGCGGGCGGGGCCGTGGGCCGGGATGTGGGCGGGGCGTCGCGTCGGCCACGCCCACCAGCGCCCCGCCCGCGCCGCCCCGCCCCGCCCCGCCCGCCGCGGGGTCCCGCTCCGCCGCCGCCGCCGCCGCCGTCGCCGCCGCCGCCGCCCGGGCCTCGCTGCTCGGTGCCGCCGCTCCGGTGCCGCCGGCGCCTCTCCGCTGGCGGCGGGGTCCGGCTCCGCTCCCGCTGCGGGGCGTGCGCAACAGGCGGGCGGCGGGCCGGAGCCGAGGGCACGGCGAGAGAACGCAGCCGGTGACCGAACCCCCGGGGGGCGGCGAGCGTGAGGCCGCCCGGGGCCGGGCATGTGCGGCGGGGCGGCGGGCAGGGCGCCTGGGCAAGGGCGTTTGAAGGAAACGTGAAGCGCGGCGGCGGCGGCGGCGGCGGCGGCGGGATGGACGCGGCACCGGGCCGGAGCCCCGAGCCCCGGGAGAAGCCGCCGGTGCTGGATGGAGAGGCGGCGGGGCGCGGCGGAGCGGGGACGGCCGCCGGGGCTCCGGGCGCGGCCTCCCCGGCGGAGCAGATCGTGGCGGAGGGCGAGGCGGCGGCGGCGGGCACGAGAACGGGCACGGGAACGGGAACGGGAGCGGGAGCGGGAGCGGGAACGGGAACGGGAACGGGCACGTTCGTGCAACGGCAGCTCGGGGCCATGCTGCAGCCCGCCGTGAACAAGTTCTCGCTGCGCATGTTCGGCAGCCACCGGGCCGTGGAGATCGAGCGGCAGCGGGTGAAGTCGGCCGGTGCATGGATCATCCACCCCTACAGCGACTTCAGGTGGGACCGGGATCCGCTCCCCCCGGCCGGGCTCCGGTACCGCGCCGCGCCCCATCCCGGCGCTCCGCTCCCGGCGCCGCTGTCCGTGGTGCTGAAGGCGGTCCCGCCCCGCTCCGCCTCACCGGGGCAACAAGTGCGGGGCTCCCGCCGCTCTGCCCCATCCCCGCACCGGCACCGAGCGGCGGCTTCCCCCGCGCCGACCGGGGCCGCTGCCGCCGCGCCTTCGGACCGAGAGCTGCGCTGAGCGCGTCCCCACCGCTGCCGCAGCCCCGCAAACGTTTCCCGTGCTTCCCCCCCTTCCCGGTCCCTCGGGGCTCCCCGGCGGGCACCCCACGTCCCCCCCCACGAGGAGGAGCCGAGGGCCGCCGGGCTTCGCCCCCATCTCCTCTATCTGAGGGTTCGGCCCCCGCCCGGCACCGCCCCGCACTGTGGGCTCCATCCCGGGAGCGGGGCGAGGAGCGGGGCCTGGAGCTCCGTGACACCGGGAGAGCGCGGGGACGGCCGCGGGGGGAGGACCCGGGCGTCACGGGGATGTTGAGTCATATGGGGTGGGTTCTCTGTACGGGGGACGAAGCGGCCGCGCTGCCATCTCCCGCAACGAGCCGTCACCCGGGCAGCGTCCCCGGCCCGGTCCCGGTCCCGGCCCCGCCACCTGTAGCGGCTCGGGGTCCGCGGCCCCACGGCACGGAGGGCTGCGAGGCCTCCCAGCCCCATTGACGGCCCCAAAGTTGGTGATCCCAAACGCTGAAGGTGACACGGAGCCAAAGCGGGCGGCCGCCGGGATTACGCCGCGGTTGATCACATTACCGGGAGACCACGAGGCCGTGCAGACCGAGCCGTGCCCGTTCTGACACCGAGCGAAGGACGGGCTCTGCCCTAAAGAGCTTAAGCCGAAATCTGAGTCAGGAGCTCCCGGCGGCGGCGGCTCTGCGGGGGGGGGATGCGGTTTTACTCCCCCCCCCCCCCCCAGCGATCCACCCGTGGCCCCCAGGGGACTCCCAGCCCCATCCCGGTGTGTTTGTGGGGGGGGGAACACTGCGGGACCCCCGTGGTGCTGCGTCTTCTCCTCCCCCCCCGCCCTGTTTCTGGAGCAGAGGATGTGGGATACCCCCATTCCTTCCCACGGGTATCCTTTTGGGATCCTGGGGGTGCACTGACCCACGGATGGGATGCGGAACATCGGCACAAATCGGGCTCAGACCGACAGCTGTGTGGGGTCTCTGCACCCCCCCCCCCCCCAATCCGAGTCCCTGTTCCCCCCCCGCTGCCTGTGCCCTCTTTGCACCACCAGCTCAGCTCTCTCTAAACCCCTCTAAGCCCCGAGCTCTCATTTTTTTGCGTTGGGTTCGGGCTCAAACTTTGATCCCGGATTTGTTTTCTCCCCTCATCCCGCAGGTTTTATTGGGACCTCATCATGCTGCTGCTGATGGTGGGCAATCTGATCATCCTTCCCGTGGGCATCACCTTCTTCAAGGACGAAAACACCCCTCCCTGGATCGTTTTCAACGTCCTTTCGGACACTTTCTTCTTGGCCGACCTCGTCCTGAACTTCAGAACAGGCATCGTGGTGGAGGACAACACGGAGATCATCCTGGACCCCCACACCATCAAAATGAAATACTTAAAGAGTTGGTTCCTGGTCGACTTCATCTCCTCCATCCCCGTCGATTACATCTTCCTCATCGTCGATCTGGAGACCCAGGTGGACTCTGATGTCTATAAAACGGCCCGCGCTCTCCGCATCGTCCGCTTCACCAAAATCCTCAGCCTGCTGCGGCTGCTGCGGCTCTCACGTCTCATCCGCTACATCCACCAATGGGAGGAGGTGGGACCCCCCCCACCACCCCCACCCCGGGGGGTCTCGGGCCCCCTCTTTGGGGTCCTGCTGTGGGGTCGGGGGATCCCCGGCTATGAGCCGTAGGATGGAGGGGTTTTTTCTCTGCAGCTCCTCTCCCCTTCCCCAGATCTTCCACATGACGTACGACCTGGCCAGCGCCGTGGTGAGGATCTTCAACCTCATCGGCATGATGCTGCTGCTGTGCCACTGGGACGGCTGCCTGCAGTTCCTGGTGCCGATGCTGCAGGATTTCCCCGACGACTGCTGGGTCTCCATCAACCGCATGGTGGTGAGTTGCCCAATGGAGACGATGCTCCGAATGCTTCCCGAGGGACGGAGCTGCCCGGACCCCCCCCCCCCGGACCCCCCCCCCCATGGCAGCAGTGGGGCGGTTTGGGGGCATTCCTTTCTCCTGTTCCTATCTTGGCTGCTGCTGGAGTTGGAGCAAAGGAATTCTGTGTCTGAGGACCCCCCCAGAACCGATCCCAATGCCCTTCCAAGTGCAGAGCTGCGCCCCTCGGCTCCTGGTTGCATCAAATGCTTTGGTTGCCGTGGATGCTTGGGGGTCCCGGCTCCGAGGAGGGGCACCGGGGGGGGGAGGGGGGGGTCGGCTCCTTCCAGCTGCTCCCTCTCCTTGCAGAACGACTCCTGGGGGAAGCAGTACTCGCACGCTCTGTTCAAGGCCATGAGCCACATGCTGTGCATTGGCTACGGCCAGCAGGCGCCCGAGGGGATGACCGACGTCTGGCTGACGATGCTGAGCATGATCGTGGGGGCCACCTGCTATGCCATGTTCATCGGCCACGCCACCGCCCTCATCCAGTCGCTGGATTCATCCCGCCGTCAGTACCAGGAGAAGGTCAGCGGGGGGGCCGGGGCTGCACCCCCATCATCGGGGAGCTCACTTTGTCACAGTGGGGCCAAGTGCCCAAAGTGTGGGTCAGGAGGTGGGAGCATGGCAGGATGGGGTCCCACTTGGCTCGGGTTGACCCATTGGTGGTGCTGGAGTTCACCCCAGCATAGCAAGGCTCCCATCCTGCCCTCCATCCGGGGGTCTGAGCGGAGCCTGGGGTGTCCTTTGGGGCGGCAGCTGTGGGGTGGGCATCCCCTGAGCCCCATCACGGTGCCCTCACTGCAGCACAGCCCAACGTGGCTCCGTGCTGTCCCCGCAGTACAAGCAGGTGGAGCAGTACATGTCCTTCCACAAGCTGCCCGGGGACACCCGCCAGCGCATCCACGAGTACTACGAGCACCGCTACCAAGGCAAGATGTTCGACGAGGAGAACATCCTGGGGGAGCTCAGTGAGCCCCTCAAAGAGGTGCGGGGTCGACCCTTGGGGGGGTTGGGGGAGGGGAAGGAGGGCTGTGGTGTCGGCGCTGGGCTGAGCCCCGTCCCCACTGAGCCGCTCCTCGCCATGCAGGAGATCATCAACTTCAACTGCCGCAACCTGGTGGCCAACATGCCTCTGTTTGCCAACGCTGACCCCAACTTTGTGACCGCCATGCTAACCAAGCTGCGCTTCGAGGTCTTCCAGCCCGGGGATTTCATCATCCGCGAAGGCACCGTGGGCAAAAAGATGTACTTCATCCAGCACGGCGTGGTCAGCATCCTCACCAAGGGCAACAAGGAGACCAAGCTGTCCGACGGCTCCTACTTCGGGGGTGAGGGGATGTGGGAGCAGTGGGACGTGGGAGGCATTCTGAAGCCCACGGCTGTGGCTGTCTGAGCTCCTGGCTCTGCTCCGAGCGGCGCTCACCGTTGCCCATGCAGGAGTGGGGGGCCGCTGGGACGGCGCCGAGCCCCGCGCCCCCCTCACCCCCACATCTCTCTCCCTGCAGAGATCTGCCTGCTGACGCGGGGCCGGCGGACGGCCAGCGTGAGAGCCGACACGTACTGCCGCCTCTACTCCCTGTCTGTGGACAACTTCAACGAGGTGCTGGAGGAGTACCCCATGATGCGCAGAGCCTTCGAGACGGTGGCCATGGACCGCCTGGACCGCATAGGTGAGGAGCGGCCCCAACCCCCCCTCACCCCCCCACGTCTGCTCCAGGGGGCCCAGCCGTGAAGAGGGGACCCGCAGGGATCCGCTTTGCTGCCGGGGGGGGTCTGGGAAGGGCTGTGCTGGGCTGTGCTCCTGCCCTCCCCGCTCACATCTCCGCTGGTTGGCACCGTCCCACGCTGAGGACAAGAGGGACCACGGCCCCAGGATGCAGCCTGGAGCCCTCGGGATCGGGGCTTTGCTCCTGCTTCTCCCCCTGTGCTGAAGCCAGGACCCTCCCCAAAAGCCCGACCCCTGAACCCAGTGAAGATTCCTTGCCCCTCCCCGCCGTCACCCCCCCCCCCCCCACGCTGCCCCCCACAGCAGCGCTCCGGGCCCACTGACGCCACCCCCTCTCACCCAGGCAAGAAGAACTCCATCCTGCTCCGCAAGCGAGCCGAGCACAGCGCGGGGCCCATCAACACCGAGATGATCCAGCAGATCGTGAAGCACGACCAGGACGTGGCCCACAACATCCAGGAGCTGCAGCAGATGACGTTGGGCCGGGAGCTGAGCGGCAAACCGGTGATCTGGGAGCCGCTGGTGCACGCCCCGCTGCAGACGGCCGCCGCCACCACCAACGTGGCCATCGCCCTGACGCACCAACACAGCCTGCAGGCCCACATCTTCCTGCCTCCCTCCTCCATCTCCAGCCCCCTCTCCCCCGAGGCCACGCTGCTCACCAAACCGGTTCGTCGCTCCCAGCCCAGCCTGGGGGGCTCGCGACCCTCCTCCGTCAGCTCTCCCTCCGGGGCTCCGTCCCACCTGCAGACGCCCGCCGCCGCCTCGCCGTCCTCGCCCATGCTGCAGTCCCAGGCGCCCCTGGAAAGCGGCGCTCAGCGGCCGAGCCAAGGGGCTCCGGGACCCCCGCGCGTGGGGCAGAAGGGGGAGGTGACGGCCAAGCAGCCCCCGGCGGCGGCGGGACCCCAACCCCAGCTCTCCAAGTCCCGCCCTGCTTCGGTGTCCACCTCCCTGCTGCAGCAGGCGGCGGGAGCCCCGTCCCCGAGCTCGGAGCCACCGGCGGGGAGGACTCTCCATTACAGCCTGTCCAGAGCCACCGGCTCGCACATCTCGCTCCTGATGCAGCCGCAGCAGTTGGTGAAGCACCGGAGCATCCACGGGCTGCCCGTCGGGCGGCTCACGCAGGACGTCCGCCTCCTCTCGGCCTCGCAGCCCTCCCTGCCCGACAAAGTCGCCCAGCAAGCGGACGGGAGCTCCTTGCAGCAGGGCAGGAAGTCCGCGGGGAGCCTGGCCCGCAGGTCCTCCCCCTCGGTCGCCGGACTCCTCTCCAAGCCGGGTCCGGGGGTCCCACACCCGCAGCAGATGCCTTCGGGATCTCCGGCGCAGCCGAACCGCCCCACGGCCGCGGCTCCCACCCCGCAGTCCCCGGTGTCGGCGCCCCGCCCGGCGGCTGCTCCCTCCCGTAAGGGCTCCGTGGCCTTCAGCCCTGAGGTGGAAACGGGGAAACCCAAACTGCCGTCCAACATGTGAGCCCCCGGCGGCGTCCGTGGGAGCGGAGCACCCGGCCGAGGCTCGGCGGCGTCGGAGGGACGTTGAGGTGAGCGGGAGGGCTCCGGGGCTGCGGCAGCGGTGGGTTTGGGGCTGGCCGAGCGAGGAGGGGGGCTCTCCTTTGGGACTCATCGCTGCCCCCCCGAGGCCCGCCCTCCCGCAGGCGCAGCCCTCACCCCAAATCCTCTGCGGGGTCCCAGCTGCCCGCAGTTCTCCTTCAGGGCCGGGACCCTCCGTGCGTTCCCCCGCACCCGGGGTCGGGGCGATGCCGGACCCGCGCGTCCCCTCCTCCAGCCCCACAGAGCCGCCCGGCGCTTCGGCTGGACGGGACGGGAGGGGCTGAGGGCAGAGGGGGTCGGAGCCCACCGGCCGGCGGGCAGGGAGCAGTGCCTGGGGCCGGGCAGGGCCGGGACCCCCCCCCGAACACACCGGGACTGCGTGCCTGGAGCCGGCGGTCCCGGAGCGCCGAGCCGGGGGTGGGCGGCTCCCCCCGGTGCCGATCCTCCGTTCCGTGGGGCCGGGGATGCAGCGGGACGCACCGAACCCCACATCCGACCGCCGCCCCCCCGAGCCACCAGCCAGCAGTGTGTGAGTGTGAGTCGTGGCTCCGCCGAGCAGCTCAGCTCCGCTTCGTCGTCGCTTTGGGCTCCGCCGTCTTAGCAGTCCCGGTTAGAGTTGTGTCCCCCGACCCCCCCCCGACCCCCGACCCCCCCCCGCGCTGCTTTCCGCTGCAGGACCCGCGGCTTTTCGTGCGCTCCGGGGTTCGGCTGCCGCACAGCGGCCCCACGCAGCGGGTGGGGGTCGCGTTCCTCCATGCGCTCCTCCTCCAAAGTGAATCCTCCCGTCCCCCCCCGCCCCGTTTGGGATGGGAGGTCCGGTGGGGCGGCGCGGTGGGAGCCACGCATGGGGCGGTCGGAGGGGACGTCCAACACTGCCTTTTTTTCACGGACTTAAACCTCCCCCTCCCCCCCCAATCCCATCCAACCCCCCCCGTTCCCCCCTCCCCCCCATCCCCGCCGTCGGCGCCTCCCGCAGCCCCTCGGGTAGGGGTCTGCGCTGTGCCACATCGGGGTCCCCGTGGGGGTTCCCACGACCACCGCGCCGGAGAGCCACGGGAGCGCATCCCCAACCGGGGGGGACCCCGACCCAATGGGGTGGTTTGGAGGGGGGGGGGGGGGGGGATGGGGGCCACGCGTGAGCCGTCACCAAAGACCACCCCCTTCCTCCCCCCCCCCGGCCCCCCCCGGCGGCACTCGCGGCAGTCGATGTACAGAGCTTGTAGTTTTCATATCGCAGAGAAATTTCAAAGCGTTCTCTCTTTTTTTTTAATTATTATTTATTATTTATTATTATTATTTTTTGGTGGTTGTACATAACGGGTTTCCATAATAAAGAGAGATTCGGAGCCGGGCTGTGGGGTCTCCTTCAGGGCGGCCGTGGAGGGGGGGGGGGGGGAAGGGAGGGGCAATGGGTCCCGGAGGGTCCCATCACCCGCAGCACAGAACCCATTGGGGGGGGGGGTTGGGTTGGGGTTCGTCCCTCCTCGGCTTTGGGAAGGAGCAGAGCAGCAGTGCCCCCCCCCCCCCCCCGCCCCCATCCCCATTTGGGCTCCGGGGATTAATGTGTTTAATCTGTGCTCATTTTCCCCTTCTCCCTATTAACCCGGGGATGGGGGGGGGGGGGGGGGGGGGGGGGGGGGGGAGGGGTGTCGGTTTGATTGCGGGGCGGACTTTCAGCCCCGCGGAGATTAACGGAGGTCTCGCGGGGGGGTTGGGGGGGTCAAACGGGGCCAAAACCGACGGCGCTGCGGCCGCCCGGAGCCCACGGGGCGACGATGCCGTGGAAACGCCATTCCGGCCCCACGTCCATCCCGTCACCCCCCCCACACCCCTCCCCCCCCCGCGGTTCGGGCCGCTCGGAGCCCCCCGACCCCCCATCCCCAGCGCCGGGGGGGGAGATTAACGCGCGGCACCGATTGATTACAGCGGCAATGGTTGAGCTGAGCGGATTACGGCGGCTCAGCGCAGCGCCAATGGCGGGGGGGGTGGAAGGGGGGGAGCGGCGGTGCCCCCCCACTTTGGGTGACCGCCCCCCGTCCGCCCCCACTGCCCCGCGGCACCGACCCCACCCGCCCCGCGCCCCCACGCCCCGGCCGGGCCCTCGCTCCATTCGCTCTCTCCACCAATCACACGCCTCGGTCCCGCCCTCCCCGCTTTTCTATTGGCTCAGGCTCCTTGGGCCTATCCTCATACGATAGAATCGCCCAATCAGCATAGGCGCCAGGTGCTCTCGGCACCGCCTCCTCCCCGCGCGGGGCACGCTGGGAGTTGTGGTCCGACGGCGGCGTTACCGCGCGGCTCCGCTTCGGTTGCGAACTACGCGTCCCAGAATGCCCCGCGCGGCGCCGGGCGGAGCGCACGGAAAGGTCGCGGGGCAAAAAGCGGCGCTGAGCGGACGGGGCCGAACGCGTCGGGGTCGCCATGAGCGCGGATGGGGCGAAGCGGACGGCGGCCGAGAGGGAGAGGGAGGAGTTCGTGGGGTTCTTCCCGCAGATCGTCCGCGATCTGACCGAGGACGGCATCGGACACCCGGAGGTGGGCGACGCTGTGGCGCGGCTGAAGGAGGTGAGGACGTGGGGGGGGGGGTTGGGGTCGGTGGGTACCGGGATCGGGGGGTACCGGGATCAGTGGGTACCGGGATCAGTGGCTAATGGGATCGGCGGGTACTGGGATCAGTAGAAACCGGGATCGGGGGGTACCGGGACCAGCAGGTATTGGGATTGGTTGGTACCGGGATCAGAAGGTACTGGGACTGGCAGGTACTGGGATCGATAGGTAATGGGATCGGTGGGTACTGGGATTGGCAGTTACCAGGACCGGTGGGCACTGGGATCAGTAGGTGGGCACTGGGATCAGTAGGTGGGCACTGGGATCAGTAGGTGGGCACTGGGATCAATAGGTGGGTATTGGGATCAATAGGTGGGTGCTGGGATCAGTGGGTACTGGGATTGGTGGGTATTGGGATCAATAGGTACCGGGACCTGTGGGTACTGGGACCAATGGGACTGCTGGGTACCGGGACTGGTGTGCCCTGGGACCAGTGGGTACCGGGACCAGTGGGTACCGGGACCAGTGGGTACCGGGACCAGTGGGACTGGTGGGTACTGGGACTGCTGGCTACCCGGGCTGGTGTGCTCTGGGAGCAGCAGGTATGACCTCCACCCCCCCCCCCCCCCGACCACCCCCCCCTTTTGCAGGTGCTGCAATACAACGCTCCCGGTGGGAAATGCAACCGTGGGCTGACGGTGGTGGCTGCGTACCGGGAGCTGTCGGGGCCGGGGCAGAAGGATGCTGAGAGCCTGCGGTGCGCGCTGGCCGTGGGTTGGTGCATCGAGTTGGTGAGCGTCCAGCCGAGGGCTGCGGGTTGGGGCTGCAGTGGGGTCCATCCCCCCCCTCCCCCCCTCCTCTGGAAGACCCCCCCCCCCCCCCTCCCAACGCACCTCTCTCAGTTCCAGGCCTTCTTCCTGGTGGCTGATGATATCATGGATCAGTCCCTCACGCGCCGGGGGCAGCTGTGTTGGTATAAGAAGGTGGGAGCGGTGGGGGCTGCCCTCAGCACGGGGGGGGGGGGGGGGGGGCTGCAGGGTTGGTTGTGCTGTGACCGCTTCGTGCCCCCCCCCCCCCGGTGCAGGAGGGGGTCGGTTTGGATGCCATCAACGACTCCTTCCTCCTCGAGTCCTCTGTGTACAGAGTGCTGAAGAAGTACTGCAGGCAGCGGCCGTATTACGTGCATCTGTTGGAGCTCTTCCTGCAGGTGAGGGACCCCCCCGGGACCCCCCCCAGGCTTCCCTTGGGGCTGACCCCCCTCTGATCTCAGGCTTCTCCTTGAGTCCTTGGGCATCCAACCCCCCCCCGGGGCTGCATCCTTCCTCCAGGCGTGGGAGGAGCTGAGGTTGGGCTGGAAATGGGGGGGTTTTGCTGTTTTCATGGGGACTGCATGATTAAATCCCTCCTGTTCAGACCGCCTACCAGACTGAGCTCGGGCAGATGCTGGACCTCATCACAGCTCCCGTCTCCAAAGTGGATTTGAGTCACTTCAGTGAGGAGAGGTAAAGAAAGCGAAGGGGACGGCGATGCTGGCCCGGCCCTGCTTGGCTCTGCTTGCTGTCCCTCCCGGGCTGCAGAGCGGGCAGGCAGCTCCCGACGTGCTGCTGTCGCCTGCCAGGCTTTGGGGAACGAACCTCATTCGGTTCAGGACCTGATGGTGGCTCAGAGGGAGACGCTGCCCTCCTCCTGCTGGCCCCGCTGTGCTGAGCAGCAGTGAGGGCCTTTCCCACTGAGCACCGCTCCCCACCGCAGGTACAAAGCCATCGTTAAGTACAAGACTGCCTTCTACTCCTTCTACCTACCCGTGGCTGCTGCCATGTATATGGTGAGCGCTGCAGGAGGGGGTTGGGCTGTGAATGCTCAGCACCACTCTGACCAGCGGGGCCGGTGCTACAGAACATTAAAAACTCAGATACTGAAAGCTTTTTGTTCTTCCCTCCCCCTCCGAGGTTGGGATCGACAGTAAGGAAGAACACGAGAATGCCAAAGCCATCCTGCTGGAGATGGGGGAATACTTCCAGATCCAGGTTGGAGCCCTGTTCCCCCTCCCCACCCCCACCCCTCCCTCTGTGTCGCACAGCAGTTGTGGGGCTGAGCTTCCCATCCCTGTGCAGGATGATTACCTGGACTGCTTTGGGGACCCGGCGCTCACGGGGAAGGTGGGCACCGACATCCAGGACAATAAATGCAGCTGGCTCGTGGTGCAGTGCCTGCAGCGCGTCACGCCGGAGCAGCGGCAGCTCCTGGAGGTACAGCACACCCCCATCTTAGAGACATAGGATGGCCTGGGTTGAAAAGGACCACAGCGGTCATCAGTTCCAACCCCCTGCTGTGTGTAGGGTCACCAAGCACCAGCCCAGGCTGCCCGGAGAACCCATAGGGCGCCATGGGGACCCGCAGGATGCCATTAGGACCCGTAGGGCACCGTTAGGACCAATAGAATCATTGACTCATAGGATGGCCTGGGTTGAAAAGGACCACAACGACCATCAGTTCCAACCCCCTGCTGTGTGCAGGGTCACCAAGCACCAGCCCAGGCTGCCCAGAGCCACATCCAGCCTGGCCTGGAATGCCTGCAGGGATGGGGCATCCAGCCTTCTCTTCTCCAAGCTAAACGAGCCCGGTTCCCTCCACCCTTCCTCACAGGAGAGCTGCTCCAGCCCTGTGACCACCTTAACGGACCTCCACGTCCTTCCTGTGCTGGGACCCCCAGCTCTGAACGCAGCACTGCAGAGGGGGCCTCCCAACAGCCGAGCAGAGGGGCCCAATCCCCTCCCTCTCCCCACTGCCCCCTCCCCATCTCACGCAGCCCAGCACACTGTTGGCCCTCGGGGCTGCAGGCGCACACTGCTGCCTCACGTGCAGCTCCTCACCCCCCAGGACCCCCAGGTCCTTCCCCGCAGGGCTGCTCTCCAGGAGATCTTCCCCAGCCCCTCTCAACACCTGGGGCCGCCCCGACCCACTCGGTCTTATTGGACCCACAGCATCCGGAGCTGCAGCGGCCCCATGCAGCCCCCCCACCTCCCCACGCTGTGTTTGCAGGACAACTACGGCCGTAAGGAGCCCGAGAAGGTGGCGAAGGTGAAGGAGCTGTATGAGGCCGTGGGGATGAGGGCTGCGTTCCAGCAGTACGAGGAGAGCAGCTACCGGCGCCTGCAGGAACTGATAGAGAAGCACTCGAACCGCCTCCCGAAGGAGATCTTCCTCGGCCTGGCACAGAAGATCTACAAACGCCAGAAATGAGGGGTGGGGGCGGCAGCGGCTCCGTGCTTCGCGCTGTGTTGGGTGGCTTCGCAGCCCCGGACCCGGTGCTCCCCCCACCCGTTATCCCCGGGGATGCGGGGGGGGGGCGGTGCGGGGCGCGCATCCATCGGTGCCGTCAGACTGTGTGTCAATAAACGTTAATTTATTGCCGTGCCGCCTCTTCTGTCCGTGGCGATGCGGAGCTGAGGGCGGACCGCTCCCCACCCCCACCCCCTCCATCCTCCCCTCATCCCTCCCCCCCCCCCCCCTTCCGACGGGGGCTGCGCTCAGCGGGGCGGGCGGTTCGGTGCGGCCCCTCCCCGCCGCATTCAGCGCCCGGAGCCGCCGCAGCGCGGAGCGGTGAGCGGGGCTGGAAGGGGGAGGGGGGCGTCGGGGTTGGGGTTCCCCTGCGGGTTCCGGGGCTGCGGGAGCGGTGGTCTCAGAGCCCGGCTTTGGGGGGGGGGTTTGTCCCGAGGATGGGGCCCCGTGCGGGCACGAACCGCCCGGAGCGCTGCGCCGCGGCGCTGGGATGCTCGGAGCAATGCGGCACGCTGCGGTGACGGCTGCGGCCGTGGGGTCCTCCCGCGTGGTCCGGACCTCCGCCCGCCCGGCGATGCTCCGTCCTCAGAGCCCCCCCGGCGCTCCTCTCCCGCGGCCGGAGGACGGCGGCGGCTCCGGTTGACGTTTCAAGGGCGTTTTCTCCTTGACGGCGTCTCGGAGCCGCTCCCCGCCCGGCAGAGCGATCCCAGCGCTGCGGCCCCGCGCCCATCCCCGCAGCCCATCCCGGCTCCGCGCATCCCGGCTCAGCGGCCGCATCCCCGCTCCGTGTCGGTTCTCCTGCAGGTCTGCGCTGCTGTCACGGCACCGGAGGGCCCTCGGCGTCGGGAGGAGCCGGATGGTGTGAGCGGAACCGCCGTGCGGCTCTGCGAGGAGCCCCGCCGCTCCCAGCAGGGCGGCGTCATGCTGGCCCCGAAGAAAGGGCTGCTGTGCAACCTCAACCACATCCACCTGCAGCACATCTCCCTGGGGCTGCACCTCTCCCGGCACCCGGAGCTCCAGGACACGGCGGGGAGCGGGGACCAGAAGCGCTGCAGCAGCTGTCGGGAGAGCTGTGAGCAGGTGGACGCCAATTCCAACAGTCCCTCCTTGAAATGCCACTGCTGCGAATCCCACGCCGAGCTGCCCCTGACGCTGGGCCTGCAGAACCAGGCGGCTCCGGCGGTGGATTTGCCCCGCCTGCAGGATGGGGAGGAGGTGGTTTCCCCCTCTGATCCGCCTTCCACCTCCTCGTCGGTCAGCAGCTGCTCGGATTTCAGCCTGGATGAGTCGCCGGTGTCTGTGTACTACAGAGGGTTCTCGGCAGAAGGGTCCCAATCCCCCACAGAGCCGCCCGGCGCCGTTCCCGCAGAAGATGCCCACGACGGACGGCTGCTGCCCGCGACGGGCGGCGAAAGGGACGCCGACCTCAACCCGGCAGCGCCGCAGGGAGAGCAGAACCTCACCGGAGACAGCCCCGACAGCCTCTGCAGCAGCAGCTCGCTCGACTCACAGTACGACGAAACCTCTCCCGGCGCAGCCGTGCGGCAGAACGCAGACGGCTCCGTCGACCTCGACCCCAACTGCAACCCCCTGCCCGACCCCGCTGTGGCACCGGCCGTGCCGTGCTGCTGGGAGCAGAGCCCGAGCGGCGCTCCCGAACCGCGGCCGAGGCTGAGCGCCGTCCCCCCCCCCCGTCCCACCGCGGCCCAAGAGGCGGCTGCAGCTCCTCAACGGGCACGGAGCAGAGCGGCCAGCCCTGCCCGCGAGGCCGGCAGCGCCCGAGCCCAGCGCTGAGCTCTGCAGAGATGCGGCCAAGAAGAACATCACCTCCTTCCACGAGCTCGCCCAGAAGAGGAAGAAGATCCCCTCCGGGCCCGCTCCCATCCCAGCCAGGGTGGACCGAAGCGACTGGCTGATCGTTTTCTCGCCCGACACGGAGCTGCCGCCCCACAACGACCTCCTGCCCAGCACCGCAGGCCGGGACCCAACGCAGCCCCAGCAGGACTGGGGGGTGAGGCCTCCCGGCTCCGTGCAGAGAGAGGTCACCACGTTCAAAGAGCTGCGCTACCGCAGTGCCTCCAACAAACCCAAGGCTCAACCGGCGGCCCCGCAGCGCCCACCCAAACCCCCGGGGGGGTCGGACGGCTCCAGCTGGGTGTCACCCGCAGCGCCGGGGGGACGCCTGCCAGCACCCCCCGAGAACCACCAGGCACGGAGGAGACCCCGACCCGCACTGCAGCCCATCGCAGAGGGGCGGCCGCGGGATGCAGAGCTGCCCCTGCAGAGCCGCCCCGGGGAGCGCTCCGGCTGTGAGAGGCGGACCTGGAGGAGCGGGGGGTCCGGTGGGGACCCCCGGGGGTCGGGAGAGGCTGAGCACGGAGAGGAGGCGCATCAGGAGGGTAAGAGCTGCCGCCAGCCCCGGGGGTGCCCGTTTTTTGGGGTGCTGAGCCACGGCAGCGGGCGGGTGGGAGCCCTTTGGGGTGGGGGGGTGGGGGTGCTGCAGGGCCGGGGCTTTGCATGGAGCCGATGCTGGGGGGGTACAGCCCCTCGTGCCACTGCTCCGTTGCTCTGTGCAAGACGGGGCCGAGCCGCTCTGGTTTCCCTGTCCCTTAGCGGCTGCTCAGGAAACAGAGGAGGTGCGCAGGGTCTGGGGCTGCCCCCCACCCCCCCCACCCCCCGGCCCCCTTCGTCCTCCGTTCTCCCCGTTCCTCTCCCCGTCCGACCCGCAGGGAAAGGCCCTGGGCGGGCCCCGAGTGCCGCCGGTCCCGGCCCTGCCCTCCCCGCTCCCCTCCGCCCTTCCCCTCCCCGCGGTCTCCGGCTCCATGAGCGAACTGCCCCCGCCCGGCCCCGGCCCTGGCCCCGCTTCCCGGCGCGGTGGGTTCGCCCTCGGCCCGCCGCAGCCCCGCTCCCTCCCGGGCGAGGCGGCGCGGAGCGGCCCTGAAGCCCCGGCCCTTCCCGCAGCCCGGCCCTCCCCACCCGCCGCCGGAGCTCCGGGCGCAGCGCAGCCCCACGGGGACGGCCCGGAGGGACGGCGCGGTGCTCTGGCGGAGCAGAAGAAAGGTAACGGGGCACTGCGGGGCGGAGGGCTGGGGGGGGGCGGGCGGGCGGAGCTGCGGGGCCCGCAGAGGGGCAGCTCCTGCGGCCTACGGGCACCCCTTGAGGCCTGCAGGCACCCCTTGAGGCCTCCGGGCACCTCCTGCGGCCTACAGCCACCCACTGAGGCGTATGGGCCCCTCCCGAGCCCTGTGGATATTTATTGTGGCCTACAGGTACCTCCTGAGGCCTACAGGCACTCCTTGAGGCCTGCAGGTCCCTCCTGTGGCCTACAGTTACCCCGTGAGGCCTACAGGCACCTCGTGTGGCCTATAGGCACCTCCTGCAGCCTACAGGCACCTCCCGAGACCTGTGAGAACCTCAGTGCAGCCTGTGCCCCTTCCCCCTGCCTTAATCACAGCCCCCTCGCAGCCCTGAGGAGCTGCAGGGCCCCACAGGGTCACCCCACGCTCCCCTTGGTCTGTCCGGGCCATGGGGTGGGTTGGGATGTGTCTGAGTGCATTGACATTTTCCTTCCCGTGGACCATCAGCTCTGCTGATTGCTGTCAGCACCGCCGTGGATAAAGTCATCGCCCACTTCAGCTCTGCACGGAACGTGGTGCAGAAGGTGAGGGCCCGGCTGGGGTGGGTGGAAGGGAGGAGGGGCTGCGGGGGCTTTGGCTGCGGCTCTGCGCTGTGTCATCCCCCCCATTCCCCATCTCTGGAGTTCATCAGAAGGAGCTCTGTGGGAAGGATCCCATTATCTCCTCCCTCCCCTCTCTCCCTGTCCCTACACACCGCTGCCTCCTCCCTTCAGGCTCAGCTGGGGGACAGCTGGCTCAGCCCTGATGTGGGCTACCTGCTGCTGCACACCCTGTGCCCCGCGCTCTATGGTCTGGTGGAAGACGGGCTGAAGCCCTTCCAGAAGGATGTCATCACGGGACAGAGGAGGAATTCCCCCTGGAGTGTGGTGGAAGCCTCCGTGAAGACAGGTAGGTGTGGGAAGGCGCTGGGACAAGCACCTCGGGATGCCTGGAGCCCTTTTCCTGCCTGGCCTCTGGCTGGGGAGGGTTTGTGCCCAGAGCAGTGATTCTGTGCGTGCTGTGTATCCCACAGGCCCCAACACCCGCTCTCTCCACAACCTGTGCTGGCGCGTGGCTGGGCTGGCCCCTCTCAGCAGCACCAGGCAGAAGTTTCATGCCTTTATCCTCGGCCTTTTGAAGTGAGTGCTGGCCCAGGCTGCCCTCACTGTGACAGCAGGCTGGAGCGGAGCCCTGGGACCTCTAACTTGGGTTTCTTTTCCTTTGTTCAGTACAAAGCAGCTGGAGCAGTGGGTCTCACACCTGCACAATAGCCCAGGTAGGACGCAGTGCCCCCCACCACATCACGAGACACCTTCTGTGTATGTAGAGCCAGGGTGATACCTCCTGTACCCGTTGCACACACAAAGCTTGGCCAGGACTTCCCCCAGTGGACAAAGGCATTGTTTTCCATGGCTGTCCTACTGGGTGAGGGCAATTGGGGCGACAGTTTGGAACCAGTAAAACCCTCTTCGACCTGCTGGGATGGGAGGGTTCTTTGGGTAAGGGATGGGGACATTTTCCAGCCCTACAGCGCTGTCCATATTTCATAGGTGTCGTCTCCATGCTGTATTTTCCTACGGCTTTCTTTGCTCTGAGCCAAGGCCCTCTCCCCCATCTTGCTGACGAACTGCTGCTGCTCATCCAGCCCCTCTCGGTGCTGACCTTCCACCTCGACTTGCTCTTCGAGCACCATCACCTCTCCGTGGACGTGAGGCCTTTGTCACGTCGGATGGAGTCACCCCCATCTCCCACCCCTCGCTTTGCTCAGGGGGCTGCGCAGCCGCTGGAGGGCCAAAGCGGCACCGCGGGGGTCAGCCTGGAAGACGAGCTGCCCCCCGATACTCTGGGGAGGGCACCTGCAGCAGAGGAGAGCCCACGGTCCCCGTGCCAAGCAGCTGTGCGCAGCCCACTGCCCGGCCCACAGGTGGGGGCTGCCCTGCAGCAGACCTTCCAGCACGTGCTGCGCTGGGGCGACCAGCTCAGCCGTGCTTTCCTGGGAGCTGACAGCTCCCCAGGGGCTGTCAGGCCCGAGGCAGGCCCTTGGGATACAGGGGCTGGCCCCAGCAGCTGGTGGGCTCAGCTGAGCCAGGCCTCCAGGATTTACACTGCTCCCAGCAAGGAAAGGTTCCCCTTCATCTGGTGGACAAAGCTGCGGACGGCTGCGGGGGATTCCAGCCCTGGCCAGGTGGCTCAAACCCCTCTGAGAGAGCCTAAAGGCACTGAGCTGCAGCTGCTTCAGACCAAAGCTATCCCTGAACTCTCCAGTCCGAACTCCAGCGGCAGCGCTGACACCTCCGGGACCTCTTCCCCTGAAGACCTCGTCCTGCTTACTGGAACACCCCTCCCACCAGCCGGTCCAGCTGCTGGAGAGAAACCCCCGGCTGCTTCCCCACAGCCTGGTGCAGGCAGGAGCCAGGCAGCACCCCCTGACCCAGGGCCCTGCAGCCCTGGCCCTGACAGGGGCAGCTGGCTGGGCCGACTCTTTGGAGCCAGCAGCCCCTCTGCCAGGAGCTCCCCTCCCAGCCCCGACGCCATCTCAGTGAGATCCAGGTGAGACCCAGTGGGGCAGGCAGGGGTGGGGGAGCGGCAGCAGCTCATGGCTGGGGCTCAGCGGTGTTACCATGGTCCTCCCTAGCTCCCAGTTCACCACAGCTCGGCTTGGTGACCCACCCTTGGGCCTGGCAAGCATGCTTGGCCTGCACACACACCACGGCACCTACTCCGGGATGCAGTCAGGAGCAAAACTGCAGTGTCCCCATGGCTGCACAGTGCCTCACCCCATCCAGCTGTACACACATGCTCTCTCGGCCCCAGCAACTCGCTGTTTTGTGGTCTTTCCCATGCGGTGGCTATAGCTGGGGAGGAAAAGCACTCCCCGACGAGCCTGTGGCTTCCTTTGCTTTGTGCAGGAGACCCTCCAGGTGGCTGTCGCCCAGCTCACACGTCCTGGCTGTGGTGGTGAAGGGGCTGGCAGCCGAGAAGAGCCGTGCCCCAGAACAGCCTGAGAGGAAGCTGCCCGACTTGCCGCAGACCCACAGGTGATGCAGGGCTCCGCTTGGGGCTGGAAAGCTGTTGGTGGGTTGTTTTAGGGGGGTGGTCTCTCTGAGGCACAGATCTCCAACAGCATTTGTTCGCAGAGCGGTCCGGGCGCTGTGTGACCACACGGGTGCTGCTGACGGTCACCTGAGCTTCCAAAAAGGGGATGTTCTGCAGCTGCTCTCCACCGTGGATGAAGATTGGATCCGCTGCTGCCATGGAAACCGCACTGGCCTAGTTCCTGTGGGCTACACGTCTCTGATTTTGTGAGGAGGAGGAGGAGGAGATCCGAGGAAGCAGCTGAGCTTGCAGCAGTGCCACCTCCCTGCCCCATCACCACCACCTCCAGGGCTGGATGTTCTGCAGGGGTCCCCGCTGCAGTGCCGGCCCGCTGCTCCTTGCAGTTGCCTCCTGTGGGTGTTGTCACAGCTCTGCTGCTGCCTCACCACGGCCCCTCATCGGGACCCGCTCCTGTTCGTGTTCTCTCAGCTGCTGCCCACGTGTGAGGGCCGGCAGAGACCCCATCCCCGTGCATTACTCTCAGTCCCACGCGCTGTCTCTGTGCCATCGTGTCAATCACTGCCACCTATTCCGTGTGTGCCCCGCTTTGCTGCACGGCTGGTGGCCCAGGCCAGCCCCAGCCACCCCGTGTGCCGTCCCAACACCGTGTAAATAGCTGTAACCACGGGAAGATGCTTATTCCAGGGGAAATAAAGGCTGTGACTCACGTGTGCTCGGGTGCCGTGGTCAGCGTGGGCGCAGGGCTGGGAACAACAGGATGGCTGTGTTTGCTTTGAAGCTCTGCTGTCGGTGGGTTTGTTCTGCAGGTCCCCAAGGGCAGCCGGGCTCCGTGTGCTGCTCAGCTGACCCCTTCCCTGTGCAACGTGAGCAGAGGGTCCCACGGTTTGCTCTGAGTTAAAGCTGGTGTTGTTCTGAGCGGGGGGATTTCAGGGTTTTCTCCTGAACTGTGAACCTACACCCAACGATTGCATTTTGTATGGGGCTCTCTGATACGTGGATGTGCTGGGCAGAGTCCAGCAGTGGGAAGGCAAAGAGGAGCAAGGGCCCGGAGCTCTGCAGTGAGAAGAGGTGGGAGACTGCAGCACGGGGGGCTCAGGGGGATCCCACCCCCCACACACAGCCCTGACCGGGCTCTGCTCCCCCTCCCAGCACACGGAGCAGCCCCGGTTCCATTTGGGTGGCAGATGAGCCGTAGTTCAGCCCAGCAGCAGTGCCCTGCGTGGAGGATAAAGCCCATCTTTTTTTTTTATTATTCTGTTCTCGTTTTCATTTATCTCTCCGGAATTTTTGCTTTTAGACGAGGGATGGTACATCTTAATTGGAATGTTATCTGGATTGCCCTAAGTAGGTTTGATTGAATGCCACGGCTGCCTCTGGACTTTGAAATGAGGTCAAAGCAGCAGGAGATAAATCCAGGTACTTTTCCAATTACTGTTTTTTTAAAGCACTACAGTGCATGGTGTGGTACCTCTGGCTTAAAAGAGACAATGCAAGGGCATGGGACAAGCACAGCATTTTAACAATGCCACAGAGGCCAGCAAACAGAAAAACTGATTTACGTCAAAACGGGTCCTCAACATGCACTATTTAATTCCCAAAAAAAACCCCATTTATCCCAGGAATTACTTTTCAACCACAGGAAGTCCCCTAAAGGAGGATTTGTGAGGATCACAGCCCGTTGGTGGCGGCAGTGTGAGGGAGTGCAGGGCTGGAGAGGCCTCCAAGGACCCCACGAAGGGATGCAGTGCTCCCAAATCCCCATCTCTGCTGCTGCGTTCTGTGCTCCACGTGGCCGAGCAGCACACGGCAGGGCCGGAGCTCCCAACACCTCTTCATCTTTCTAGATGATTCTTTAGGTAGTGGGGGGGATACTGCTTTGGGTGCAGGCTGTGTGTGTGTGACACCGCTGCTCTGACACTGTGCTGACTGAGCTGTGTGTGTGGGGCTGACAGCAGCATTCTGCATTCTGGAAGCAGGCACTGCTCATGGAGGTGAAATGACCCACGTACCAACCTGCCACAGCAGTCACTGACTCATCTCATGGTCTGGGCTGAAAAGGACCACAATGATCATCTCATTCCAACCCCCTGCTATGTGCAGGGTCACCAATCAACAGCCCAGGCTGCCCAGAGAACCCTATAGAGTGCTATAAGGACTTGTAGGGTGCTGTTAGGACCCGTAAGGGCACCATTAGGACCCATATAATCATTGACTCATAGCATGGCCTGGGTTGAAAAGGACCACAATGACCATCAGCTCCAACCCCCTGCTGTGTGCAGGGACACCAACCAGCAGCCCAGGCTGCCCAGAGCCGCATCCAGCCTGGCCTGGAATGCCTGCAGGGATGGGGCATCCACCCCTCCTTGGGCAACCTGTTCAGTGCGTCACCACCTCTGGGTGAAAAACTTCCTCCTAACACCCAACCTAACCTCACCTGCCTCAGTTGAAGCCCATTCCCCCTTGTCCTATCGCTATCCAAACACGTACCAACCTGCCACAGCTCTGCACTGCCACATCCATCCACGTGTACCAACCTGCCACAGCTCTGCACTGCCACATCCATGTGTACCAACCTGCCACAGCTCTGCACTGCCACATCCATCCACGTGTACCAACCTGCCACAGCTCTGCACTGCCACATCCATCCACGTGTACCAACCTGCCACAGCTCTGCACTGCCACATCCATCCACGTGTACCAACCTGCCACAGCTCTGCACTGCCACATCCATCCACGTGTACCAACCTGCCACAGCTCTGCACTGCCACATCCATCCACGTGTACCAACCTGCCACAGCTCTGCACTGCCACATCCATCCACGTGTACCAACCTGCCACAGCTGCCTACCAACGCTGTCCCTCTGCCTGGGGCTGAGCACAGCCAGCAGTGATCGCTGCCCTCGCAGTGCAGATCTGTAAGAGACACATCCAGAGCCATTACTGTGGGGCACGGCGCGATGGGGGGGGAGGGGAAGGGAAGGGGGAGGCACTGCAGGCGGAGGGGGGACGTGCCAAAGAACACCCCACAAAGCCATCGATAGGAAAAGATTTTCCATTTAATACTAGACTCTCTCAGGATTGAGATGCAGGCTTTTTTTTTTTTTTTTCTTTTTTTTTCTTTTTTCTTCTTCTTTCTTTTTATGCAATTACATCCAATGTTAAAATTGGTAATACATAATTTACAAAGATTAAACATCAAAACAATGATCTATTTAGATATGCTTTGTAAAAAGGAAATATATTAGCAGCATTTATTTTCAGCAATCACACAGCCTACACCCATGCAGACTAAAGAGTTCATATCTATTTGCAGTAATGTAGTGCTTCCTGGTCTCAGAACAGCGATCCCGGTGACACAGCGGGTCTCCTCGTTATTATAAAACAACAGAAGAAATAAAAAAAGGTCATTAATTTCTACACCAGTAAGAAAAAACAATTCTTTGCACTTACCTAACATTTGATTGTCTAAAAAACGTTTTTTTTTTTTGTTTTGTTTTGTTTTGTTTTTGTTTTTAGTCTTTCAACAAAAGAAAGATAAAATGACAGAGCTGATGCCTCGCTTCTGTACGCACTTTATTCGTTAAAAACGTTTTGTTTCGTAGTGTTTGACACCATTGGAGACAATGATTTCTGTTTGGAACTGAATCATGAGACAACTCGAGGGCTGGACATGCGATATTCCTACGACACGCACGAGTATTTTATACTCAGGGTTCCTGGTTCTGTACAGTGCTTCTCTACAGTAAGAAAATATTCCAAACTATTTTCTTATTTCTTTTTTTTTTTTCCTTTTTTTTTTAATAAAATATTTTTTTTTTTCTCAAAGGGTTTTTTTTTTCCTTTCTTTTTTTTTTCCTTTCTTTTTTTCCTTTTTTTTCTTTCTTTTTTTTCCTCTTTTTCCTCCTTTTTTCCTCATTTTTCCTCCTTTTTTCCTCCTTTCCTCCTTTTTTTTCCTCCTTTTTCCCCCTCCTTTTTTTTTTTTCCTTTCTTTCTTTTTTTTTTTTCTTTTTAAATCAACACATAAAAGTGAATGGAATGAGTCATGTTCCACTAGGAGTAAAATAATTATCATAATAACAAGAATGTACATTAGGACAAGCTTGGTCCGTTAAAAAGGAACATGTAACTACCGTATTGCTTTACATCCACGCAGCAGATATATACAACTTGGCACATTAAAAACTGGGTTTTCTTAGAAGAACATCTAAAACAGGACTGTATATGCATGTGTACGTCTGAAAGACACAAAGCAAAGCCATCTGAGGGGCAGCTCGTGCCCACCGCCCCCTCCCTGGGCCACAAATCCTTGCCTGACCCGGGCGGTCCCATCGGTGCTCCATGCAGGAGAGCTCAGTGCTGTGGCTGCTCCTCTGGGTTGAACACATCGGGGGCAGAGTGGGGGGGGAGGGGGGGGTGGTGTGGACACACCGCCCCTAAATTAAGAGACGGACGTTTGAAGCTGTACAACCAGAACACAAGAATAGTGTTAGCAGTTGATATATCCTACAGTTCACGACAAATACTCGCTCTGAATACTGCTCTGACGGTTCATGTAGTGAAGGTTTTCCTTTTGTTTGTTTGTTTGTTTTGTTTTTTTTTTTTTCTTGGTTTTTCCTTTTTCTTATAACAGCTTTTAATTCGCACGACACACGAGACACACGAGAACCACGGCTTAGCAAAAGAACCAACAGCAATGGTGTTGTCAGGGTCTGACTCCGCTTTATCAAATCTCTCTGCAGAAAAAAAAAGTGAAAAAAGAAAGAAAAAAGAAATCACAGCCCATAATCCCCCCCCCCCTCCCCTCCTCCCCACCCCCCTGCATGATGCAGAACAGAACGAGTGCCTCAGCCAAACACCTCCTGCCTTACACCAACGGGACTTTGGGGACCGCTCCTCATCACGGACCAAAGGTACACGTGTGCAGCCTTTGCACACTCAGGTACGTTTCTCACTTCTTGGAACTTGTGCAAATCAGAGGCCACGACTTTAGGGCAGCCTTTCGTTTTAAGCCACTGGGCCTTCCCCCTCCCACCTGGGTTTCGTTCACCGTATGGGCAGCGGCGGTGCCAGCAGTATCTCATACAATCACGGGTTAATTGGTGACGTGGGGGATATCTCAGTGTCACTCCTCAGCCTCCTTAACCTCCCCATCCCTATTGTTTTTCTTCCGCTGAGTGGGAATATCAAGCAAAAATAAATTAAATTTGACCATCCTGGACAAGAACCACGAGGTTTTTCTCAGTACCTAACATCAATACAAGGCACGCCCAACAACACACACACCATAAGAGCACTGCAGAGCAGGGCAGGGCGACCTGCCAACCCAGACATCTAAGTGCTAACTGTTTGTCAGTTTGTCAGTTTGCTGCTGCCCTCTTTTTCCTTGGCTGGTGCACAGGAAGTTGGGCTCCTGCCCTCAGTCCTCAGCAGACCTTGTAGCAGCCTCCAGACCACGGCTTCCTCGTGTGACATCACTTTCTGAAGCTGCTATCCGGGATGGTGAGAGTGCGTCTCCTCAGTTTTCTTCCTGATCCTTCCTCCAGCAAATACGTGACATCAATAGCTGCAACAGACCACAGGCCACGGGTGAAGGTGGTGACACCACAAACACTTGTACCATCTCCCTTTCATAGCTCTTTCAAGGAGGACTCCATCCAGTGAAGACCCCTCTGGACAAGGTTCTGAGCAGCCTGGTTTGTTTCAAGTTATCTGTGCCCTTTCTAGATCACACCAAGAGTGCTGCAGCATGACAAACCAGCCTGTGGAAGGCATACTGCAGCAACCAGAGCCCAAGCTCTATGGGCAGCACTGGACATACAAGGACAACCTGCAGCAACACACAGGCTGCTGCATCTCCGCTATCACAGCTCCTAATGACACTGCATTTAAAAACAGGGACCTACTTAACCACAGCAACCACCACACCATCATTCCACAGCTCAGAAGGTACTCAGAACCCAACGAAAGGACCCTCACTAAGAGGCAAAAATCACTTTCCAAAGTCTCCTTCTTTGTGCCTGTTACGCTTCTCTGCTGTAAATAAGGAGTGATGGAGGGAAAGACTTCAGAAAGTCTCAGTGGTTGCTTAAAATCTCACACAAAACAGTCTATTAATTCCATTTAGATTCTGAAAAAATGCTCCTTTTGCAAAAGAAAACATCACTGCAAAGAAAACCGATCATATTCATCGTGTCCATCTGCAATACATCCAGACAAAGGCATTTCCTTTTATCAATGCAGCCCGCAGTGAGCTAAAGAAGAACAAACCACCAAACCTATGAGAAAGGCTGTTGTGTAACTACAGCTTAAGATCTCACCGTTTTTCCCTGGGATTTTCTCTAAGAGGTTGAGAAGGATTTGATTGAGTCTCTCTCTCTGGATGTGCCGCCTCTCCTCCGGACTGCACAGCTGCCGTGTGTCAGCAGAGCCTTCTTCTGCTTTCTTCTCTGTCTCAGAGGTCTCATTAGGGACTGCCTCTTTCTCTGGCTCCTCCAGGCTCGGAGCCTCACTCCCAGCTTGCTCCTGGTTTCCTAACACGTCCTCCATGAGTGGAAGAGACTCTTCCTCCTGGTTCAAGTCTTTGATCTGTTGCTTCGCGCGATCTGATTTCCAGGATGACCTGGAGGAGAAGCAGCATTTAAACACCGCATTGCTTCAGGCTCCAATGGAACACAGCAGCCCTGCCTGCTTTCAGATCACCATCACGACGTGCTGAGATCAGATCCCCCTTCTGGCAGCAAGGCATGCAGGCTGGCATTGCTGTGCTGCCTCTGCCATCTCCCACACTCAGCTCTGATAATGTGCAAAATGGCTTCTGTGCCCCTCCTTAAGTACAGCACCCAGGAACACCGACGCTGCTGCTCTGTGCTCTCCCTTCTCCCTCCTTCCCTTTCTGTTAGATCTGACATAATCTCAATTTACTATTTCCATGCACACACAGGTAGGAAGGACACGGGGCACCCAACAAAAAGGATCACCCATCTGGCAGCAGCCTGGTAGGACTCACCTGCCTCCATTCCTCTTGTAGTTGTCTGGTACATAATGGGGCTGGAACAAGAATAGGGATTACGGTTAATACTGTACGCTGTGTGGTTCTGAGACATACAACATCACTTCAGAGCTGCAGAACTGCTGCTGAAAAGGGAGCTTTAAGATTTTCCCCAGTCGAGAACAACTCACAAGGAATTACCGTCTCCATTTCTGTCCGAAACCACAAACTTCAGACCTCCCCATCGCCATTCACTCAACATCTGCTCAGTTTCAAATTGCATATTCTCTGCATAGAGTCATTTTTCCTTTCCGTGCTTTGTTTCTAGCCAAATTTCCATCCAGTCTGTGTATGCTTATGTGTCAGTTTCATAAGGTTTACTGTGCTTCGTGCACAAACAGAGCCGGGGGCCTCTCAAAAACACGTACACAAGTAAAGAAGCCGTGAAAAGAACCACTTACAGAGAAGTCTCTCTTGGGAGTGAGTTTCTTGGGGAAGTGGTCGAAGGCGTAGGGCTTGGTGCAGACCGGGTAGCGATTGCGGTGGATCTTATAGAAGAGATGAGCTGATTTATCCAGGCGGTAATCACAGATGTACACATCCTGCTCCTTCACACCTTTCGGCCTCCCTGCAGTTCCAGAACAAAGAATGAGTGAGAAGAATATGAACCAGGTTTAAGTGAAGGCACAAACACCACACGCAGTGCCAGGGAAGCGGGGCTGGGGGCTGTAAGTGCAATGGCAGGCACTGTTTGTCCCCTTGCTTCACTAACACTGCACACGTTTCCAGTTCGATGGAAGAGGAAAATCTCTACATTCACACCAAATATTTCCCCACATTTACAAGAATTGCTTTCACTGCTCTCCCTTCCCCACCTTTACCCACCACGGTACCACCCTGCTGCTGCCTCCTCGCTCCTTGCACAGCAGAAATCACAGTCCCAGTGCTACAGACAGCACCTGGAAGCTGCCTGCTGCCCTTTAGGAGCAGGAACTGTTATAACACACTTCCCAAATGTAATTTCTAAGCCTATGTTTCCTTACCTTTGCAGTAGGTGTACAAGTCAAGAACGCAGCACGTTCCCACCACAGCCTCTAAGGGGATAATTTCATACAATGGCACCCGGAACAGCTCATTGTGATAAAACTTTCGAGAAGGGGAATGATGTGTTTCATGTGGACGGAAATAATGGTGACCAAATGCAAACCGTTCCTCTCTGCTCGGAGATGTGTAGGTAAGAGAAAGAGAGAAACAAAAGAAAAAAAAAGACTATTTCTATAAGCCTGTGATACAACTTTACTTAATGCCCTCCTCTCATTTTTCTATTACCTATCCTGCACTTTTGCAACGGCTGCGATGAAAGGAGAACTCAGATGAATACAGCTTTATTCCCTCTGCTAAGGGGAAGTGCTCCCACTGTGATCCTTATGAACACAGCAGACTTACCGTGCTGCTATCGATAGGGCATAAGCATTTAATCACGTTACAATGGCTTAGCAAGTCAGTGCTCGTTAGCAGAGCCAATTCAGCTGTCACAGCGTATGCTCAGCCTATTCCAACAGTGAGGGAAACACATCAAGTTGTGCCTCTTATCCCCTGTTCACACCTCCAACTGGACGTGCTTTGACTTTGGAATGCATGCAGAGACAAGCAGGAAATCACCGAGCCTTGGCAAGTTAACTGTGCTCAGTCCTGTGTTTTTAAGCTAAGGCCTCCACAAAACTGCTGTGCTCTGATAGGTGGGAATGCCTCACATTCAAAAGGTGCCTTCAACGTACTTCTCATTTTTCCAGAGCTTTTCAATGCGGAAGATATCGAGTTTCTCCCTGTTGATGTGGGACAGCAGCCTGTAGGACTGCCGGACCGGGTGTCCATCTGGAGTTCTGCGGCTGTCTCTCATCAGGTAAACACAATCACCTGGCAATGGGCACAAAATACACACCTGTAAAGAACTTCTCATCAGTCTAGCACACCAAAAGCAGAGGAAATGGCTTCATTAAAGCTAACGGGACAGAGCTACCTAATTGCAAAGGGTGATGCAGAACCAGTGCAGAAGCAATACAAGGAGGAAAGGTGCACTAAAAGGTCATTAGCAGAGAACCAAACATAAGGCAGAGCTTCCTCATCAGCCACTCCGTGTGAACTCTTACTACGTGTCACCCCCATAGGAGCAAAGAGTGCAGCTTTCCAATTCTACAGAGATGAATGTTTGAAAGGAGCTGAAGCCAGAGATCTGTGCACTCCTATCTGATGGGAATCACGGCAGCCATTGGAGGAACCACACGCACCTTGGCGCAGCAGCAGCTCGTCCCGCAGCAAGCAGATGTAATACACACAGCCAGGCTGGGTGTAATGGGGCCGGGGAATCATGGGAACCTCCTGGAGGAGAGAAGAAAAGAAATGTTCAGTGGCTCTACAAGCAGTGACTCCCATTTGGAAACACACAGAAGTGGATGGGGAAGAACTGACAACGTGACAAGAAAACCACGTTATAAAGAATCCCACACAGGCCACGGCAGTATCAGTACATATAAATCAAATAACTGCTTCAGTGTGTAGCTGTAGTCATGAATTTATTGATGTTTCTTACCCTGTTCACGGATCGAGGCTCACACTGCTCACACAGGTAGTGCTCGACGTCAGAATTCACACCCATGCAGTCACAGTGCTGCCAGACCTAGGAAAGCAGAGCATCCCAATTAGGAATTCCTGTGATACATCTCGTTCACAAATTGTACCTTCTCAGAAATATTAAGGAAAGCGTGAAAACAAGCTTCCCAAAGGAAACCAAAGACTCTTTCCAAGCTATTTCACATGGTGTGAGACACAGACACGATCTCTACGCAACTGTTGGTGCAGAAGCTTGTAACTGCTCAGATCCTGGCTGTGTGGGACAGCAGTTTCTGGCAGTTTCAAAAAGTGACAGCCCCCCCCTTTTTGAAAATACAATCTCTCAATCCTCCTGGAGAGGAAATGAGGCTCTGAGGAGGTACTTTAGGCTATCAGCTGCAGGTACGAGTTCCACTGGTTGTGGTGAACAGAAAAGGGGCTCCGTTTTGCGTTCCCCGGCCTCACCATGCACTTTTCACACTGGATCATGAGTCCTTCATCTTTGTAAAGGCCACAGATGCAGCGGATGACATCCTCATCCTTCTCGTGCCCATTCTCCTTCTCGCAGACAGACGTCTCGCTGCTGTCAGCCTCGCTTGCTGTCTCTCCCACTATCTCATCAATCTGGGCAGATGCCTCATGGCGGGCGTTGTAATACGCCTTCCGCAGCCTGCACACATCACGACCAGTTGGAGACTTCCTGCCATAATATTTCTGAATTAAGGACAAAAGGAAGAGTTAAAACCTTTGGATGTGTTTGCTTTTCCCTCGTAGGTTTTCAGTGCACTCCCCCTGTTTGTTTGCATGCACTCTTAAAGGTGCAGCCACTGATGTGATAACACAACCGTGCACCTTGGCCTGAGCAGCAAGCCCACCTATCTTATGTATGGCACTAAAGAACAATTCCCCTCCACCCAGAAGCACTGCAGTTTCTTTAGGTTAGCTCCTGATGCACGTTTTTTACCGTCTATTCGTCCCACCTACGGCAACAAAAAGCACTCAGAGTAACCTGAAGCACATAGACTGTTATCAACGTCCGATCATCACAAAAGGATTATCAGAAGTTCTCTTTCTATACAATATCTTTTTATCTTTTCTGACTGTAAGTCAGGAAAGGCATTCAGCTAGGATATATCCTCCCTGTGTGTAACAGCCTTAGGGCCAGAGGGAGCCTCACCTCTGCATTCCGGAAGACCTTCAGCATGTCCCCATCAAAAGCTTCCACAGTTTTGTAATAGCCAGTCAAGATCTGTTTCTCAATGGTGGCAAGGTCCAATGGGTCAGAGATCTTTTCGTAATAGTCTGCATTTCTAAAATGAGAGTGGTGTGTGCAGAATGTCATTTTCATCAGCATCTCAAATGTATGCAAATCCATCGTGGAACACTATGGGTTACTCTGAGCAGTACTTACTTCTTCTTTGGGGGCAGGTTCAGGAGGGGAGCTGCAAGAGCCTGCCTGGAGGAATCTGCAACAGGAACACACAGTTTAGCAACAATTACTGGAGTGAAACTTGGAAAGTAACTAACAACATTCAACTTAGGTTTAATAAAATCAAAAGGCCCTTCCACTAGCAGGGAACTGAAATCAAGTTGGTGCCAAGAAGTTGGCTGCTCTGCTCTGTACCGAAACGCAGGATGGGCTCCTTGCAGTTTAAATGGCACCATTTTGCTGAAATACTGGAAAAAAAACAAAAAAACAAAAAACCCATTTAAAAGCATTATCTGCAGATCGTGGTGGCAGAGAATGGGGTTGAGGATAACGCTGGTAGCAGGAGGAAGGGGAAAAAAAAGGAAAAGGTTATTTAACATCCTGACATCAGCTTTTGTTTTTTCAAATTTCTAATATTTTGTATTCAGAGAATCCATTGCTCCAGAGGCTGAAAAAGTCTCCATGGAGACCTTTCAGGAGTGTCACCTTCACCTTTGTAGGCTATGATGCTGTCACAAATCTCCTTGAAGATCTGTGCCAGGCGGGCAGCACGAGCCACTTCGATGTTCTCTTCGGCTGCAGCCAAACGCCGCGTCCGGACCGAGCGGGCAGTCTGAAGGGCTGAGAACTGGGTCATGAAAACATCTGAAAGAGGGCAGAAGGGAATTACAGCTACAGAATGCCTCTAAAGACCAAACTACAGCGTTCTTCTCCAATGCAGCAAGTCATTACCCAGACCTAGGCCAGGGAGCGCTGGTCAGGAGAGCATAAGGAAAGGTGACACAATCAGCTTTTATGTATTGAAACAAACTCTTCCAGGGGAAAAAAAAATGAGGATAACAGAGCTGGACCTTCCATGCTACTTGCAGTCATTGTGCCATGACAAAACGCTGCCTAGAAACATCATCTTCTGCATGAGAACTGACTAAAAGATGCGTAAATAATTGGTTGTGTCTGTTCTATTCGTCCTTAAGCTCAGCATCTGGGACAGCAAAACCACACATTCCTAATATTTACATCATATTTTAAATAAGGGATTGCTCATTTACTCTCTTATCTTCTCCCATCCAGATCCTCTTTTGTTTGCATACTATTTTAATAGGTATCTCTTCCAGAAAGAGCACAGTGAACCCTTCTGTTCTCAGCATCCTTATTTTTCTGTCTTGCCTGAAGTCCTTCCTACCAGAACTGAAGGTTTATCACAAACAGTAATACGTTGCTTTGGAAAATGAGCCCGTGGGCTGGCTGGTGGAGTCAGCCTGATTCCATCCTAAGGATATTCCAGATTTCTTTTTTGCCTTTCTAGTGCCATCATCCAGATGGTTCAGGTGGTTATCAAAGTATTTGATGCTGCTGGAGCAAACACAGTCTGTCATTAAATTCACTCCAAATACTCACTTCTCAGCTCCTCATGTACCTTACAGAGCAGAATGAATTCTGTGCAGCAGTAAAAACTCTCTTCTTGGACACAGCATTTGGGCTCTCAGAGGAGAAGAGCAGCAACCTGAGGACTCTGTGCTGGCCTTACCAGATTTGATGTTGCCATCATCCCGACAGATCCCATTCCAGCGACTGTACAACGACGCCGTATGGATGTTATCACTGACTTGCTTCACTTCCTCTTGCTTCTGTCGAATCTTTTCCCAGTTTCGTACCAGAAATACGTGGTGTTTTAACACAAAATTCCTACATACATTAAAAAAAAAAATACAAGAATCACCTTCTTGCTCTGTAGTTAATACCATCACGTGGCAAAAAAGACAGGCATTCAGAGGGAAGGTTCTCATGCATGTGGTGAGGAATCCCACCCCAGTTTCTTGCTCAAGACTTCCCAGTGCCCTGTCCTATAAAAAATATCAACATTTGCACAACCCTCAACTCCTGAGGAAAAAAACCATCACTGAAGCCTCTCCTCACCTTTCTCTGTTGGACATGGGCTTCATCTGGAGCTGTGGTGTCAGCCTGGTCGGGGTGTTCACGCTTTCGCTGGGCTCCTCCGGCATGTGGCCCCTCTGGAAAACAGATCACTCTGATAGACAGGAAGAACTGTGCCAAGAACTGCACAAACCAGGAAAAGCAGTTCCTTGGGGCAGAAAATGCAGTGTTTCTCTTTTTGTTATGATGATACGAACTGATTTCTTGTCATCTTTTACCCATGAAAGACGCTGCCTTTACTACTTACCCTCTTTTTCAGTTTGTGCTTGGACTTCCTCTTCTCCTTCGACCTCCCAGTCCTCCTGTGGCTGCTCACAGGTTGGTTGCTCTTGTTTGGAAGTCCATTCACTCGCTGGCTTTTACCCCCAATTATCCCTCTGCATTTCTCAAACCCACACTTGCAAAGTTGCTTTGGAAAAACAAACAGGGGAAAAAAAAAAAAGAGTAATTGTTTTCAATACAACTCAAAGCACTCAGATCCTCTCTCAATATTATAAAGAACCTGTTCTGTCAAATGCAACATGGGGTTTTGTTAATCAGCTTTCACTCTGCTGGCACTGAGAGCTTTCTTAAGGTTTTGCATTGTGCTCCTTACCTGCTTCTCAACATTAAATGAGTGGAAGTTGTAGTCGTACGTCAGTTCAGTACCAGCAGGCATATCTTTAAGTGCATACAACCCAATCCGGTAAACACCATTAACAGACCTGCAGAAAATAAGTATGTATAATAAAATATTCCTAATAATTAAAAATAAATTTGCCTTTGTCCACACAGTGGAAGTGCTGGAGACAGGAAACAATGCTTATGCCACGCTCAGAAATATGCCTGTTCTTCATTTGTTTTGTTCTCATTGCTCTCTTTGACAGCAAACTTGGAAAGCCAAAACCAAAGGAAAGCTGTGCTATGAGAGCAGGAAGCTGTGCTTCAAATAGGGAACTTACAAACTACATCAGCTGCTGTGGAGCATCTCTTATCAGCTGCCAGGATTCAGACCCTCACCACCAATCAGAGGCTTCCACTGAACGTTGTATCTCATTTCACAGCATGCTCTGAAATTTACTGTCTCTCCAATTCTCTCTTTTTTGTGCATTTGCGTGTTGGATTTTAATATTTTAAACTCAATTAGTATTGCTTCCAACTACTACAATTACCTGAGAACCAAAAGCTTCCTTGCTGTACTACAACTACTTCTCTTCTGCAATGTGAGCATGACAATACATACTTTTTACACTGTTGAACCAAATTCCCCTCTTTTTACACCACATTCCCTTAGATTCCCTGGCTATCTCTATCTTAGCCACCAGCATCCCAGTCTCCCAGTAAACAGAACAATATTCTTCTTACCATTTCTGCATCTCACAGTTCGGATTACAGCTGTGGTTGATAAAACGAGCCTCGTTGCCCATACGGTAACTGTCTATCACCATTCCACTGTCTAAATTCAGGCAGTAATGGTCACTGTGGTTATGGTACTGTTCAATCATCCGGTTCCTACGAAGCAACACAGGAGAGTTATTTGTGACCCTTCCCTTCTTGCTGCAAAGCAAACAGGGAGTAACACAGTGACAGCATATTCAAGAATTCGGAGAGGGTTTTGAAGGAAAAGCAGTTGTGATTTCTATATGTTATAGAATTGCACACCTAGAGATGGAGGAGAACCATTCCAGAACCTATTCTTATAAGTCAAGGCCACTGACAGAGAAAATGCAAGCATACATTCCTTGGCATGTATACATATGTGTAAGTACAACAGTCAGCTCCTCCCTTCCCCTGTCTGCAATGCAACACAACGCCCATGCATTACAGCTGGGCAAGAGAGCAACAGTGGGCAAAGATTCAGCTGTGCCAACAGTTATCTCTGCATGAGGAGATCCCGTTTGCACCTGATGGAGCTCTCTGAGCAGCAAGGATGTCTCTCCAATGTAAATTATCCGGTGACGTTACGTGGTTAACAAGACTGTGATTTCTTTCTTTAATTAGTTATTAATGCTCCCGCTTGCTCTTTCGCTTTCACACCTCTCTGCAATATCTGCTTTCTCTTCCTGTCCCGTTCTGACCCCGTGATACTGTTCTGCACAGTTCAGATTCTGCACAGCACTCGTATCAGATTCACATTCATTCACAGCACTGTCTCTGAGGGAGCAGATGGGGCAGATGTTGCATTCTAGAGAATAACCACTGCTCTCTATCTGACTGTGAAAAAGATGGTTGAGCAGAAAAGCTGAATTCTAAACCTTCCTTCTGGTGGCAGTGACCCAAAAAGCATTTTCTCTTCTGTATTCTCCCATTCCTTCTGTCAAAGGATTTCCCAACAGTGACAATGTATGCTAAAGTCACCTACTGAGCTTTCCACGCAAGCAGCAAATAAATATCTCTACCTGAATTCTTGCTCACTAACAACTTCTCCCAGATATTCGATGATGAACTGTCCTGCTTTCAGGGGCTCTTTGGTGCGAATCCCCCATCCTTTCTCCTCTGCCCGGAACCTCTCCAAGCACTGCACCCATTCATGCCTCTGGATCCGTTGGTTACAACACTGCTCACCACAAGGGCAGGTGTTTGGTGAACACTCAGCAAAGATCATCCTAAAATTCAAAATGAAAAAGTGTAAGGAAGGCAAACAGTGGACTTTTTACAGGAACTAATGCACAGCACGGTGGGTCAGCCCACTCCTGACCTGTTAAGGCAATCCTCCATGCAGCCCTTCCCATTCTCATCATCTGGTTTCTTGCAGTTGCAGGTGGTGGCTTCGTAGCCAGAAAGAGGTTTGACATCCACGTAGACATCTGGAGGGGCAGGGAAGAAACAAGGAGATGGGGATTCCTTCCAGGTAAATACAACAACCATTTACCTACAGGGCTTTCAGTACCATTACACATAGCGAGAACAACAGGAGGAAGTTTCTCTGCTAGGATGGAGAGCATGACAGAGTTCCAGCTGCACATTTTAGTAACAGTAAGATTTTACTTACTGGAGCGGATCTTTTTATAAAGGGGGACATCTGGCTTTTTATACAGCTAGAAAAGAAAAAGAGAAAAAATAAGACATCGTATAACTGCATCTGATATTCAGCAGAATCAGGGACGTGATGCCCTGTCTGTATGTAAAGGGTTTGTGATCATTGCTGTAGGTACAAACTAGCACATTTTGGACAAACAAGGCTGCTCTGCATGGCTGTCAATATTTTAGGTAGCTATGGGAAATGTCAAGGAAATAGATTGCATTTATTATCTTTGTAATATTGATTAGACGAGAGGGGCAGATGTACCTCATTTTCAATACAGGGCCAGAAAGCGTCCCCAGCTGAAATGTCAACAGCTCTCAGGACTTTAAGACCACAACGTGGTATTTTAAAGGGGACTGAAGCAGCAGCAGCCATCTGGGGATGTGCTTTGCTCACTGCCACACTGATGTTCCATGTCTCAGAGCACTGCCCTGCAGCACGGCTGGGGACAGCTGCACCTCCCAGCACTCAGTGCTGTGTTAAATCACTCGGTGGAAACTTCTCAGGGAAAAAAAAAAAAAAACAACAAAAAACCCAACACAACCCTATTTTTAGGTTTGCCCATATTTAAAGCACTTGAAAAAAAGAATGCGGCCGTTCAACACTTTCTCTTCTTTCCTCAGTATGAAAATTTCAGCTTGCAAAGTGAAAAATAAATTCCACTCTGCTGGGAGAGCTCCAAGAAAAATAAGGCCCGAAATCTCTCCGTGCTGTTGGCAGTACATCTGAATTCTCCCGAGGCATGTCTAAAACAAGATCAGTGCAGAAAGCAGGCATGCTACCAAAATAAAAGCCTGCAGCACAATTAGTGACTTCTCTGGCAGAAGCCTATAGGGTTGCTGTTTTGCAAGAGATGGAATAATGGAAACTATTCACATGAAATACGTAAATAAATCCTTTCTTCGTCGCCCAGTGGCAGCAATAAGAATATTCAGCAATATACAGAACATATAAACACAGCTTTCATGCAGGAATCCTGCTATTTTCTTTCCAACCATAATCTTGGCAAGCAGTAACTTTTTATCTTGTACCTGATTGTGTTTCCACTGCCAGAGGATGTCGTAAGGCAGCTGGAAGTCAATTCTCTTTTGTCTGAGATACTTTCCTGAAACAAAAAGGTTTATAAGTTGCACACACTCATATGCACAGATCCCCCAGGGGCACCAGGATTGCTCCCAGGCACATGGCCAACATTCTGATAGGGCCTCCTCAGAGTCTGCAAGGCAGCAGAACAGCAGACTCTTCCGAGAAGGTTTTATGTATCAGTGACAAGCACAGGAAGGAGCCCACCATCTTGTGATCCTTTGCATTCTGCTCTGTTTTCACAGTGAGGTCAGAAGTGGTACAGACAGCAGGTAGGCTTGCTGAGCTAGTTGTATAAAGGAGCTGCATTCTGCTCAATCACCGAACGTTAAGGGTGTCCTTAAACTCTACCGGTTACAATTAAGCTCTTATGAGCTGTGCTGGGAACCCTGCAGGTGCTCATTCAGGAGACCCTGAATGTGAGTTACAGGACAGAAAACAAGTGACAGAACCTGACAGCTCCGTGCCATGCTGCACAGCAGTTACCAGTGTGCAGAAACCCCCAACAAAGGAAACACACCTTCCCCACAGCTTCTCTGTGTACACAAGCAAGATGATTTAGCACAGAGACCAGATATGCATACAAGAATTCTGCATGCATGATTCACACGAGGTGGTAAATCACAATATTGTGTTCAGAGAAACCAAATCAGTTTTGGAAACAGTTTCCAGGCCTGTTCATGCAGCCTTCACCAAATGAACAGACTTGACAAAGATATCCCTGACTGCCTCAGAGTGACTTCAAGAGGATCTGTATTTCCAGCGATGATTGGAACTCTTTCTAGACTGAAGTTACTGCTGTCACTGTAAACCTTGATTTATTCTAAACCTCACTGACACCCCAATCTCTTTGCAGAAGAAGGAAACTGACTCGTTAAATGCTTCATTTATGTAAGGCCTGAGGCTCGACACAAAGTGCTGGGTTACTTCTAGCTAAGATTAAAACGCTCTCTTATCATTTGGTTGGAGCAGTGTTGTCACAGAGCAGTAGTGAGAAGAGTGACTGGAGATGAGGTGACAGTTCCTCCTCTGATCTTCTAAATCCTTCCTCAGTAATCCATGGCTTCATGTCAATTCACATGCATACCCTCCCCACTGCAAAATAGAAACGGTGATGTTTTCCCTACAATGCACTCCTAAATTACTTATTTTCAAAGCTTTATTCATCCATAGCAGGTTCCAGGAAAGAGCTAAATCTGCTGGGAATTTGCTTTCACTTCTATGACCTCACCGGGCGAAACAAAAGGTTCTTTCAAGTGCCCTGGCAGAGTGCCTGCAGAGTGTGCTATGTCCTTTCAGCCCTCCCCAAGCAGCCACCAGCACAGCTATCTGGCACAGCCCTAAACCTGCAACTCTGCTCTGTAGTGAACTACTCTCCAGCTACCCAACACAGAGCAATTAAAGCAGGCTTATCTTTATGGCAGAAGCTTGTTTGTGTCTGCTAGCACAAACAAACTGGAGGTCATGGCCTTGTGAAAAGAGAGCAGGATCGCTGCAAACCAAACCTGAGCATCCTGACAGATGGTTCAGTCCTGCAACAGAGTTATATGACCTAATTCAAGAAAGAACGGAGAAAGGTCATGTTCTTAAGAATCCCAATTAACACCTTCAGCTCTGGAACCTGTTTCTGAAAGGGTTATGCTTTCCTGATTCACACAGACACTGTTTATTTATATCTGTTATTCATTCTTCCTTGTTTTTCTTCTCATTTAAGCACAGACATCACTAAGTGCATGGGCACAAGGGGGGGAGGATTTATTACTGCTTGCTTAGCATTTGAGATTTAAGAAATGGGACCAATCATCTCTGGCTGTCCTACTGCAGTATTAGTTTGACAAGGAGATTGTCATACTGCTTTCATGCTGAAGCACTACAGCACTTAAAGCACACTTTGAGCCAGGCTGGTCTTGGAAAATAAAGCATGAGAACAAAGGGCAAAAAGCACAAAAGAAACCTCTGGAGTCAAACTCTTCTGCTGAAAAACACAGAAGGATGAGTGTGACCTCTGACGAAGTCAATATGCTGAAATAGATTATTACCTTAATGATGCGAGAAAATAAAAGGGAGAGAGACAAAAAGTCCATGGAGTCCAAACAGGGTACCTCAGTGTCACCTGAGAGTGATGTTTGTTTCCCAACAACTAAAACATGTGAAGTACCCACCGACATGAATAGGGGCTGGAAACAGTCCGTGCTCGTGCTCTCCAGGAGTGTACTCCAGCTTCTCTTTCTTCAGCTGGATGAGGCGGCTCTTCGGACTGTGGGTAACAGAAGGAGAAACATTTCTGTCACACATAAAAAATGTATTATCTGTTTCAAGTAGTCAAATATCTAGAACATCAGGCAGCAGAATGATAAAAGGAATGGACAAAAAAAGTCATTTCCAGGTTGCCTGCCAAAGAGGCTTATCATATCCATCTGACTTTTTCCCCATAACGTCAGGCAACACCTAATGGGACACCAACAGTCTTAAACTCCTGGTGTGTGATAGGTTAGAAGTGACTCAGATTACAAGCATAAATCAGAGTTGAGAGCCCCTGTACAGAAGGAACAAACAGGGGTATGGAGTAAGAGTGGCTGTATGGTCAGGGATGTGTCCAACAACACAGCTCAGCACCTCTGCAAACGTTCTGGTTTATTCTACAGTGCTAACAAGGTAACTACGTTTCAGGCAGTGATAAGGAAGCTATGGGGAACTGCTGAAATGAGGCTCTGCTCAACCAGATGCTGCATATACTCTCCATGAAAGAGCTCTGCTTTTAATAGCTAAGGCCGTGGTAACTAGAGAAATACTTGCACTGAACCACATGCACACACATGGACAGACACACAGTAATGAGAAAGTTGATTATGCAAATGAAATGGGAATATCTAGGTAAAATACATCCCATAATGATCACCTTCGTTTGTTAAGGTAAAAAGGGATTGTATCTGCAGATGGAGAGATTAAGAAACGTGCTCCAGGCCACGGAGCAGGGCAGGGGTTCAAACACAGATCACCTATTTCCAGTTGGGTGTTTCACGTCCCAGAACGTATCACCAGCACAGTGCTGCTGCTTTACATAAAGAGAGCCACTTCCAACTGGAGTCAGTTCTGCCAAGCTGTCCTAACCAGAAAGCAGCACCATTTCCCCACACAAGAAAGGTCACTGTTTTTGACGTTACGACCCCGTTTATTGATGGCAGACATTCACTCCATTTGCTTTTGGCAAACATACAGCTCCTCTGCCCACCAGGAAAAAAACGTTCTTCTAGAGAGGATAAAAAAAAGAACCCACACCTCTGCCCTTCCAAGTTGTGCTGCACTGAATCACTGAGGCTTGCAAGGAAAGTGACTTTGTGGTAACTGCTTACAAGGCCTGGAAAACAAGTTCTTATCAAGAGGAAATGGAAAAGCATTGTGAAAAGGCAAAGAGTGAACCTCTGCTTCCAAGAGGCAAGCAAACCCTGAAACCCGGGGCAAAGAGAAAAGGAAAAACATGCAATAGGAAGGCGTGACTAAATGCCAACCAAAAGAGCTCTGTCACACCTATACATTCCACGTAAAGAAAATCACCAGAAATGCAAGTTGCCAGATAATTCCCTAAATGTATACAAATATTTGTTATTAATTGCTAAGTTATTATTTCATTTCTTTGGCAAAGTAGACTTTGTACTCCTCCAGCAAAGCCACTGCTGGGTAAACAGATAATAACAGAGCACAATCTTCCTTTGTTCCTAAACCTGCAGCTCTATGCAACCACACACGGAACTTCTCCTCAGCAAAAGCTGCAGTTCCTGCAGTGGGAGCTGAGGACTCTGGATAATTCACGTGGATGTTAACATGTACCTGCAGACATGGTCACAAAAGCACATTTGGAAACAGGGGTAAAACTGAGGCTGACTTCTGAAATCACTCCTTTCATTCTTATCTTATTTCATTCTCATCTGCAAGAAATTATGAAGTTTGAGCTGTAGTCACTGTGCTTGAATAAAATCTGTACTCCAAGAAAAGTCAGGGGGCAAATGATTTCTCTCTTTTAATGTGTCAGACCGTAACAGAAGTGGAAATTCTTGACTTTCAACACAGTGCTTCAAAGAGCTGCAGGAATGTCACCTAACTACAAACTGAAATGGGCTGCTTATCAGAAATGGGAGATGTCCACCTCTCCCAGTGCACACCAGCGAGATACTGCACCGCTGCTCCTAACAGCTCAGACAAAGCAAAAGAGATGACCACACCTGACAGGGCAATGAGCAGGGCATGCACCTGAAATTCTTTCATAAAAAAAATAACCACTCATCATCATTCAGTCCATAAAAATAGAAAACAAATGGGCCCTTGTATGCAGACACTGCACTCAGTGCCTGAATGCTCAGGCTCTGCCAGCACTTTTACTGCCATGATTGTTACCGTCAAACGAATGTCTTACATTCTTCAAGGTCAATCCTCAGAGACATTTTCAGACTGCTGGAGGCTGCTTTCTGATGAGGCTTACCTTTTAAATCTTCACTGAGTCAGATTCTGATAATTAGCATGCATGTTATTTTTCACAGGCTTTAATTAAGTTGATGGTTTTGGTTCAGCTATTTACTAACCAGCTCCTTCTGGCTTTAGTTGAGAGGAGACAGTTTCCACCAGATTATCAGACAGTAACTTTTCACTGCTATTACTTACTCTGCTGTTTTGTACACGTCAGAGTAGAGCCCTGCCTTCTGGTACTTCTTCTTTGGGGGCCGGGGGGCTTTCTTCTCACGCTGGGGAAGAGCAGGCAAAGGCTGCTGCTGTTGGGTGTTCTCAGGTTCAGGGGGTTTCCCGAGGGCATCCTGCGGACTGGGTGGTTCAGGTGGTGTCTCAGAAAAACTGAGAAGAAAAAGTAAAGATGATCTTACTAGATTTCTATTTCTTACCATAAACATTTTCTTACCATATTTCATCACTCCTTTTTATGGTCAGCAGCACAAAACCCTCCAGGTTACAGAATTACTAGATGTCTCTGCTATTTAACAATGCAATCCAATGACTGCGAGCAAGAGGTGGTTAAGCATAACCATAAGAAACAGAGGATCTTTTTACAGTAGTATCATTACTCCCAATGTTTAGCCCTTGGAGCCTCAGTGAAGTAATTTAGAAGGTGGTTTGTACTATTTGCTTTTGTACTCTAAAAATAGCAGGTGGCCAACATTCACTTAGCTTCCAGGAGAGTCATGCAATGCATTCTTGGAGTGTGCAGTTCCAGTAAAGCTAAATGCCTACACTTCAGCATTTGGTTCTGAAACACAAATGGATTGTTATTTTTTAGAACTATTCAGGAAACTCGGGGAGGAACAGCTCTGGAAGAATTTCATCTCTTTGTTGTAGAGATTTCTGGTGTTTCTTTACCAGTGACTGCACCCTTCAGACAGGTGCATACCATACCTCCTACTCACTGTTTTTGGTTTTACTCTTCTGCTGCCTATCAGTTGATCTCACCTCACATTCAGTGTTGCCTGTAATTGTTTCTCAAGCATACAAGTCACACACTTAAGATTCCCACGGTGCTGTAGCTCTCACAGCTCCTCATTCAGTGCATGACGTAAGAACTATCTTTGCTAAAGTACCTCATCAGTTTTCCTCTTACAAATCCATTAAGTGCATTCTTCACCAGGATGATGATGAGCGTTTCACTTGAGACACATGCACACAAAAACAAGCTTTACATTACCTGCGATTTTATCCCATTTAGGGGTGTGATATGCAGTAGCTTAGAAAGACCCTATGCGTTATGTGAACCAACAGCGAACTCCTCCGTGAAAACAAATGTAACGAGCAGAGCTTGGAGAGCAGGATTCTTTGATGGGCTGAAATGCTTTCAACATCAACAACGATGAAAATGAAGGCACACAGTTCTAAGGGAATTACCTCTTACTGCTCTCCTGTTCATCTTCTGGTAGAGGTTTTTGTCGTTTCCTGGCCTGCTCCTCTGAAAGCCACCTCTTTCTCTTCCATCCTTTTCGGTGATCTGGATTCAAGTTTACGCTCTGCACCACAGCCTCAATCACATCCGTGATGGTATCAGGTCCGAGGTGTAAAGGACTGCTGCTTTCTTCCCTCTTATCTAACTCCTGACTGACCAGCCGAGCTGCCTGGAAGGCCTGCATGGACACCACAGCCTGCATTGGGTATTTCCGGGGCCTACCTGGCCTGCGCTTCACAAAATTATTCCCTGTCCGTGACTGCCTCTGCAGCTTTTTGGCTTTCAGAATTTTATTGACGTGGTCAAGATTTTTTTTTGTGGCCAAGATCTTGTTATAACTGCACATTTTTCTAGCTTGTCGCTGCATGGCTTCAACCACACTTCTCTTGAGGTGATGTGGGGAATAGCTGTTGGGTAATCTGTCTGACAGAAGCGAGATACTGTCACTGCAGGAGCTGCTCGGGATGGCTGGAGCAACGAGGCTGTCCTGTTTCCCCAGACCTCTCTCCCTGCTGTGGTTTCGAGCAGGACTGGATGATGGTGGAACGGATACATTTGCAATGACTGCTTCTATGCTTTTGTCCAGAGCAGCCTGGCCTTCATGCTGTGCCATGCGCTGCAGTAAGCTGTCCACAGAATCATCAGCAGCTGTCAGCCTTGTGCCACGCGTCGGTACTCCAACCACTGAAACACATCAGAGAAACAATCAAAGTTTGAAGTAAAATCCAACACATCGTGATGACAGAATTGCTTGCAAGAAAGGTGGGGTTGGGTACAGGTAAGCCAAAATACCTGGACAAAGAGAAAGGCAAGTTTACACAGGTAGTCAAGTGAGATCTCATTTTTAGACCTACTTCAGCTAGTGGGTCATGGGCTGTGGACTGAAAAGCATGTACTAGGGTTCCTGTTAAAGGGAAGACAACAGAATGCTTTTGTAAAAGGGTTTCTGTCTTTTGGCAAGAAGGACATCGTGCATTAGCAGCAAAAGATGCAACACAGACAATTTACAGTAAGTACTTTCTAGTCCAAGTCTGTTACTGTGGAGAGATGCATTCCTCATCAGTTTTTCAAAGTAATGAATTTGCAAGTGCAAATGAAAACATTATTCTGAGAGTGCAAACAATTTGAAGGAGGAAGAATCAGCATATCCGCTCCTAAAGCCCCTCTATGAACAACTTTCTTCCTACTGGACTTAAAAAAGAAACAGCAACACACTCGTGCATTCACTGCTGTAAGCATAACCGTAACCACTTGGAAACCTAACAGCCTGAGCGACTCAAAGCACTGGAAGAATTTTCACTTTCAGCTTTCAGTTTCAGATGGAGTGAAGACAAACTTCCCTGTTTTCCTATGGTCTTTAAACACACACTGGGGCAGAGCTGAGGCTTCCCCACAGAAACACCATCTGCTCAGCACTGGGAGCTCTGCAAGCAGCTGCACTGCCCATGATAACCGAACAACACAGCACATTCAGACACAGGGCCCAGGGGCTGTCCATGAACCAGTGCTTCTGTTGGGAAAACGATCCCAAAGGATCAGACATCTGAACTCTGATCCCCAACAGCTGCAGCACTGCTCGTGAACTCCTGGATGGTAAGGAAGCAGCTTGCTATGTCAAATGCACCAAAATCCCACATGCATTCCAAATCTGCACAAGATGTGACAAAGACCGCTCTCTTCCAGCAGCAGCATCAGTTCAACGTCTTTGAAGCTGACAAACTCACAACTCAGTTTTGTTCTTTGCTCTCCTGCCCAAGAAATGCCTGAACTTTTGACACCTGCCTATGCACAGGCTTAAACTGCTTGCAGTTGCCTCTTTCCAACAGGCTACTGAAAGTTAACAAGACACAAAGACACTTCACTCTGGGTGGATTTCCTAAGCTATGCTGAAGAAAGCTTCGTTGGTAAATGTTTGTTTAAAGGGAGGAGGAAATAGCAGTTTTGCCACATTCTTTACATATGGAAATTGTAGCAAAGTAGTTCTGTTAGTACGTATCCTAGGGATGTTTACTATAAAGTTGCAATCAACTCTACTGTCTAAGAATGTTGGAACTCTCACAGAAGGTTTTTCTACAACTGGCATTCTACAAATGCCTTTCTTGCCTTATCTTCTGGGCCCCACAGGCTCCCCACAGAGGGATTTATTCACCTAATTCATTGATTAACTGCAGTGCTACATGAATTGTTAGCAATTAAAGACTCGAGCTTCACGAAGACTAATTTAACACGGTGAGGAACCCAACTCCATTCCACCACAGCTACGCTGCTGCTGCTTCTCTACATGCCATCTCAATTTCCCCTGTTTACAACACATTTTGAAGCACTCGTATCCTAAGCTGCAAGTGGAAAAAGTCAGCATCTCTACAAAAATCCTGCTGTAAAGTTCTCATAGCAACGCTGTCTTTGCCTGTAGCAGTATAGGTCTTAGTATTGCAGTGATCTCCAAAACAAGATGAGCAAATATTACTTGCCTGTAGAAGATGTGCTCTCAGATGTTGATCTCTTTCTGGAAGGGCTGCAATTTGTGCTCTCTGACTGCCTCTGGGAAGGTTTGTCCTGTGTTGGCAGAGTGCCTGAAAAGCAGATTGGGGAAGACAAAAGCACAAAAAAAAAAAATCACTTCAGTCTGGCAGTGCCAATAAAACACACTGTAGATGCTAAATATTCAAAGTAAGAGTATACTTTTTTTTCCTTAGCATTAAGAATACTTCCTTGTTACAATGTCAGTACTTGCAGAAGGATGGATCTCCACCATCATAACAGAATTTCTCACTGGGCAATGGCACATATGGGACAGTAAAGCAATCCATGAGGAAGAGACACTTAGTATCTGGGGAGCAGCTTTAATGTTAAAAACCAACACCAACACATACAGAACACCCCGACACATCCCTGCTTTCAAATGAACTCCCCTCCCATTTCATCTTCACGGAACAGTTGAGGTTGGAAAGGACTTCTGCAGATCCCAGACGGCCACCGTGTCAGGTTTCCAACGTGTCCACAGGGACTCCAAAACCCTCCTAGGCAATCCGATCCAGAGTTCAATCCCCGTTATGATTGAACATTTTTTTGGTCTTCTATATGGCCAGAATTTCCTGTGTTTGACTCAGTGCCCGCTGCTTCTTGTCCTGTCACCAGGCAGCGCTGGATTTGGCTCCCTTTTCTTTACTCCCTGCCATCAGGTCTATGCACCACTGATAAGATCTCCCCTGAGCTTTCTCTTCCACAGGCTGAGCAGTCCCATTTCTGTTTGTATGATGGAATTCCCAAGCCCTTAGTCACCTCGGTGGCTTGTCACTGCACTCCCTGCAGTACCCCCATGTCTTTCTTGTACTGAGGAGCCCAGAACTTTTACGATTATTATTATCCTGTGGTGTAACACCTAAGAAATGTTCGACTGAGAGACGAAGTAAACAGTATCACCGCTCCAAACATTCTAACTTTTTGACAAGGCAGGAGCACCAGATTTAATTTTTTGTTAATTCTTCTCAGCAAAGACACTACAGCAACACTGCTGGACACTGTCCTGAGCTGCAAGCTGAACGTCTCCTCATGACTTCCCAATTTTCTGGCATTACATCCTGGCACAGAGCTGGTGGGCTCTGAGTGTGTTTCTGTAGGGTCTGCTCTGACAACACGAAGCTAAGAAGGAAGCTGCAGTGGAACTCTGCAGGGAGACCACATGCAGTTGCTTAATATTAGAAAGAACAATTGTCTTCTTATCCCTGGATCAATTTTTCTAGCGAGAAACTACAAGAGATATTGATTTCATACTGCGTAGATTAAAATAAATGCCCTGAGACCTCAGGAAAAAGAAAAGAGAAAAATGGGGGAAAAAAAAGGCTAACTGCTATAAGCACAAAGAGGTTATAATAAGTTTCAACAGGAAAAAAAGACAAGTGAGAGGAATTTAAAGAGCTGCTTCATTACAGAGCAGCTTGTCACTGGGGTTTCTTACAGATGACCACACATGGAGGGTTCCTTCCTCTCACAGATGTAACTGCTCACCTCCCTCAGCTGCCCAACCTCAGCAGGCAGGAGCCCTTCAGCCCCTGCAGGGCCTCAGCAGCACAGCCAGGCCCTGGGGTGACAGAGGCCAAGTCCTGATGGAATTCAGCAGGTGCTCAGCCCAGGGTGCCATGCTAGGCCTAGGGTCAGGCAGGCACTAGGCCAAAGGCCCTGCCAGGTGCTAGGCCCGAGGTCAGGCAGCGTTAGGCCCACACTGCCGCGTTAGGCTTGGGCTCAGGCAGCGCTAGGCCTGGGGTCGGGAAGGCGGTCAGCCCAGGCTGCAGTGCCAGGCCCAGTATCAGGCAGGTGCTAAGCCTGGGCTGCAGCGCTAGGCCAGGGGTCAGGCAGACTAGCAGTCAGGCGGGCACTAGGCCCGGGGTCAGGCAGGTGCTAGGCCCAGGCTGCAGCGCTTAGGCCCGGGGTCAGTCAGGCTGGCAGCCAGGCAGGCTCTAGGCCCAGGCAGAGGTGGAGGCCCCGGCGGTGCTAGGCCCGGCCTTGCCGCCAGGCGGCGCGGCTGCCCACGGCCCTGCCCCGCGCTGCCGCCCGCCGCTGCTCGGCCCTCGGGTCGGGCACAGCGTACAGCGCTGATTCGTGAGCTGAAATTGGCACATCTGCAGCTAAAATACTGGGACTGCGCATCTGAACACGGAGTTTTCCCTCGTCTGAGCACACAGACTCTGAGCTTTGGGCGCACACATCTTGTGTCACGCTGACTGACATTTGCCTCAAACCTCTCCTTGGGTTTTCAGTGATGGAGTTACAAACGGAATGGTCTCCACCAAACAGCTTCTTTAGGCTCCCCCTCACTCCAGGCACGGTGAGAACACCTTAAAATAAGCTCCCAGCTGTTCAAAGCAACCTGTGGTGTGAAGCTGCGGTGGTTCCCAGAAGCAGCTCCATGCAGCAGAGCCCACAAGTGGCTGCTCTGCTGACAGCCCCCCTGTCCTGCTGAGCCCCGCTTCAAGACAACGCAGTACAGCCTTGTGACCTTCCTGCTGACCCCCGAGTACGGACTGTGTGTCTCTAGGATTGAAACCTCTCTGAACTGCACCTCCTGTGAAACACCACCACTCATCCACCGAGCCCCGTGTGCCAAAACACGAGCGTCGCAATTGCAGTTCTGACCCAATCTGAGAGCGTCAGACATCAACAAAGACGACAGAAAGTACCCGCCAAGGAAGGCAGCCATGGAGGGTTTGTATTCAAAACCCTGTGGAAATGGAGGGTGTTTTCCATACGGGATATTTCTGAAATCAATTACGATGAATATCCCCCATGGATCGCAAGGGACAATCTTAGAAAGCGTTCCCTGCTGCTGCTCTCCCACTGCTTGCTTTAACAGCTCTCATTCCGTGCTCCCTCCGCCATGCACCTCAGCTGCATCTGGTTCAATAAATTAAAAAAAAAAAATCACCCTTGATGCACCACATTTTGCCTTCCTCTGTGCTATTTTCCGCAGTACACAAAAATAGGACCCAAGTCTTTCACAGTAATAGCCACAGAATCACAATTCAGCAGTACGGATTAAAAACAAAGCCAACTATGCAACTTGCCATTGATCTAAAGGAAGAAAAAAAGAAGCATGGGGCTTTTTTCTAGATGCAGCCTAAGCCCTCTGATGTACAGCACGTAGACGATGCGGGCATCAGGAGCTGCTTGTGAATGAGCTGAATGCTGAGCTGGAAGCTGGTCTCACAACACAAACAGCTGGTTCCAATCACGAGAAATACACTTACTGAAAGTGATACGCTGCATCTGATGAACCAAATAAACACACCCTAAGAGGGAGAGTGATTCAGAGCCTTTGCTAGCAGGTTTCAGCCTAAAACATCTCTAATTAGGCTGTTCCTCATAAAAACCCAAGTCAGATCATTCACTGTAATGGAATTCCTCAGGAAATTCCCAGAACTGCACTAGCTACCACAACGATTCTTTGCTCCTCCGAGCCGCGTGTAACCCTTTCGTGACTGAGCTCTTTGAATTCTTCTCTCCATCTCAGCAGGAGAGGCGACGTTACAGCTTTACTGCTTTCTCCTGACACCTCCCCCGATGTTGTTTTAATAAGAAGTAGCAGAGATGTGAAAATACTAACATTTTGTCTTTCTCTTATCAACACTGTATGCAGATGTACTTTACTTTCCTCGTATTGGAGGATAATACAAATGCAGGCGAGGCGGTAGGAGGCATCAGAATGGAAGCCTTACAAGCAAAGGAGGAAGATGAACGCAAGGAACACGAGGAGGTAATATTCCTTACTGACAGTGAGCTGCTTCCTTAGCTCTCGCTGCGAGCTATTAGTCATGAGTGGTTTCGGGCAAAGGATTTACATTTACAAGGGAGAGCATAGGCAAGAATCAGAGTAAAGGAGGAGAAACCATCAGGATTTTTTAACACAGCAGAATGGAGGTCCTTGAACAGCAATCCTCTGCTGCTGCCACTGCCATTTTCTGTGCACAGTCTCAGTTCTGTTTCAGTTACATCTAGGGATACGTAAGATGAGCTTCCCAGCTATGAATAAAACAGTCATTACAATGTTTGGTCTTGAGCATTCTCAGGATCATTTTGCAACTGTTTGGAGGTACTGCAAAAGGCCTCAAAGTCAGGGATCAAAGCCACACTACAGTAAAGATGATCAAAACACCTAAAATTGAGTCATAAAAGAAATATGAAACATCTTCTTTAATGGAAAAGTTACTCACAGTAGTAGTACCCATAGCTAGTCTAAAATCAATCCATCAAACTTCAAAGTAAGTAGAAAGATGGTTTCTACAATACCAAAAATCATCAGAAATTTTAACTCCACTTCTCCAGAAACCATAAGGAAAAAGAAAAGGCCTTTGCATGAGAAACCATCCCTAGAAAACTTTGCATGCTTCCGTAACAAAGCAAAGCAAATCTGGTGGGAAGAGGTACTTACACAGTCCCATACACAGGAGACACCCCATTCATTTGTGCCAGAAGCTGAGCAGAACAGTGCATTAACACAACAGAAATCCTCAAAAACCCCAACAGTAGTTCTGAAATCCAACGCAGAAAAACTGCCACAAAGCCAAAGCTATCACTGCCTGCCTTTCCTAGTGCAAGCTGGTTTAGAGCTTACCATTACAAGACTCATGAGATGATACAATGAGAGCTCCCTTACCTGACAGTGGCTGCAGTGCCTTTTCAATAGAAGGCAATGGTTCCTTTCGGAGCGGTCGATTTAGCGAGCTGTCCTGTGCACTGAAGAGTCCAGGGCTGTCAGTTACTTTTTTACGTCCATTGGTGCTGGTAGAGTTTGTGACTCTGCAGCTTCCTATTGCACTTGTGAAAAGATTTGTGTGTTCGTCACTGCTGGCCGGCTCGGAGCTGGGAGTAAATCCCCCCAGGGACAGACCTGGGGAGCTGTCTGAGCAGTCTATCTGTAACGGCGTCTGCAACCCCAGCGCTAAGGAATTAGACTCCGAAGGCTCCCTCCGGACCCACTGTTCGTCTCTGCTTAGCAAACCCTTTGAAGGTGACAGGTGGGGACAAGACATGTGACATCTGTGTTTCTCCTTATGTTTGTACCTCTCACCGACAGCCTCCTTCCCAAATCTGTAGCGCTTCAAGGACTCCAGAACTGTTCTCGAAGAGCTATTAGCCGTGATGGTGTCCATGGAAACCTGCGGCTGCTCAGAAGTACGATGCTCTCTGTGTTTGTGGCGATGCCTGTGCTTGTGTTCCAGCATCCAGCCATAAGCCATCTCAGGTGGAACGCTGGGGTACGTGCTCATGGACAAGAGCGGAGTCCTACTTGTCGTGAGGAAAGCCTCCTGGCGTAAAAGTTTATGCTTTTTCTTGTGGTATTTGGTGGGATTGAGAAGCAAATGGCCTGTATGCATGTAGGAGGGTGGTGGCAGCGGGGTGGTGAAAGAAGGAGAAGGTGGTGGGGGATAAAGAGTCGGAGGGTACCTCCCGTAGTAACCTAAGCCTATGGGAGCAGCTGCAAGGGGGGAAGGAGAGTAAGGCATGCCGTAGGAGGGATAGAACCCGGTGCTGGAGAGAGGAAAGCTGAGGCTATGCATGAAAGGCATTTCTGCCATAGCCTCCCGCATTTTCGGAGGCCTGCCTCTCTTCTTCTTTAAATCAGGTTTCCTAATGTAGTGCAACGGATCTAAAGGAAACGTAGGGTGAGTATAGAAACTATTGAAATTTATCCGGAAAATGGTAGGCAGGAGATCTCGGGGTATAAAATGGTGACTTCTGTGGGTTATTCTAATTTCGCTTAATCGACTGATCAACTCCTCCAACTCAGCCAGGAAATCCGGGTCCTGCCTACCTCGAAGCTGAGGATACTTCTTTTTCCTTTTTCGCTTCTGCCTCTTCATTTTGTCGTAACTGAGGTAATCGTGGCTGCGGCGCTTGCATTTGTGTTTATGCTTTTCTTTGAGATTACTTAAAACCGTGGAAGCTTCGGGTGCAATAAGGGAAACGTGATCAAAGGAATGCCTCTTCTTCTTCTGCCCACAGAATTTCTCAGCTCGATCCGAAGTGCTGTTGTTATCTGTTCCTATTCCGCTGTCGCTGGGTATGGTCTCATCGCTGTGAGATTCGCTCACGGGGGAAGGAGTGGCTTCTTTCAGCGATGTCAGCTCACTCAAGTGAGAAGGAGAGTTTGGCAACAACGTGGGTGGAGATAATCTCCTCCTTCCCTTAGCAGCTTTCTTCATTGCGAGTGTCTGAACAACGCTTCCTTGCCTGGAGTGTATGTGCAAGTACGGCACCGAGCTGGGCTCAATGAATCCCGCATCGCTGCTGACGGGGCTCTGCCCCCCACTGACTGCAGAGGACTGAGAGCAAACAGGGGATGGGAGGATCTCAGAATTATTAGCTGCTGAAGGCAGCAAGTGGGGAAGTACTTGGCCAAATGATGTCCCGGGAGTTTGCTGAGAAGATTTCTCAAGAACTGTCAGACTGGCAGCATTGCCAGTTAAAATACCGTTCAGGACAGCTTTGGGTTTCCTTCCTCTCCTTTTTCCTATATAAATCGTTCCTTTCTTGCTGACGTTTATTTGCTGGCCTAATTTGGAACCAAAAGTGGCAGCAAGAGTTGACACCGTGTTGTGGAGCTTAGATTGCACTTTCCCTTTGTTATTTGGTTCCACCGTACTGGAGAGAATCTGATTCAAAAGTTTCTTCCGCTTCAAGGTTTTCATTTTATTTATTTTTCGAATAATTGTTTTCATTAACTGTCCGTTATTTCTCTTGGCGACTTTTCTGTCTGAGTCTACTTCCAAATCACTCATGCTGCAAATATTCGGTTTTTGGACTTCTTCTGGCCCTCGGAGCTGGTCCTTTCTCTCATAAAAATCCCCGCTCCGATGCTGATCGCTTTCAGCCTCTATCTTGTTCGAGCTGTCTGTCCCAACAAAAGGTGCCACAGAAAGAATCGGTGGCTTCATTTTGATCGATGACCTCATCTGCCTTTTAGGCCTCCCTCTCTTTTTAGGAAAAGCTTGTCCCGATAAGCTCTGCTTTAGGGAAGGGATTTCCACCTCAGGCTGCAAAATGGGAGGTTCTTGCTCTTCTTTTGACTGCACTGAAAATACTTTCGATGCTGGGATCTTTAGGGTTCTTTTCGGGGGACCTTCAAGCTCTGGCATCTCCTTGGATTTAGGTCTTCCTCTTTTAGGTTTATACATGTCGGGTAAGAAATCATCTGACATACACAAACTTGAAGGTTGTTTGTGAGCACTGTAGAACTTCTGAGTCTGCTTGTCAGACTCGGTTAGCAGTGCAAGAGACTGTCCACTACCCTCATTCAGTTTTGGCAGCTGATGCTTAACAAATTCGTGCTCCACAAAGGAAGACGATCCTATGTTTTTTAGGAATTTGGCCTGCTCCAAATTACTGCTGGATAGTGCACTGTAGGAAATGTTTTTAAAAAGCTCTGACCTTTCTAGCTCTAGACCCTTTGGAGGCCGGCATGTGCTTCTCGACACCACTTTAGTCCATCGTGGCTTCCTTCCTTTTCTTTTCTTTAAAGGTTTGGATTGCTGAGTAGTGCTCAGATTTTTTGCTCCTTGGCAGGATTTATCTGATGCAGCTATTGCACCGATCTTTAGGAACTGCTTGCTACTAAACAAGCTCGTAAAACTCACTACCGAAGGGGTGACAGTAGCATGAATGCTTGTTTCAGCTGCCAAAATGGGTTTTTTCCCTATAGAAGGGCTAGTTCTTGAAGTTTCTACATAAGTAGCTTTTGACTCATTTAGGTCTTTATCAGCACCTTTAAAATCGGTGCTCAGAGTATGGTTCAACGTTCTGTTGATATTTAGAAGTGTACTGTCGGGAGAGAACTGAGTTTTGCCTATCTGATCTGAAATACCTTCTAGGAGATCAGCCGTGGAACTCAGATGCAGCGTGTTAGATGCTAACTGCGAAGATGCTGCTGAGAGGCTCCTGTTTAAGGTGGTAACAGACACTGTGGGTGAAGGCGACGGGAGATTTCCCTCTCCTACTGCACTAAATGGGGACTTGGCTGTGGATACGTCTGAAGCACCTCCTGTCCTGAAGTCTGGTGAAGTGCAATAGACTGGAGGCTGTTTTTCATGCTTAGATGTTTCATAAATCCCTTTCTCACTGGCTGAGTAACCATCCTGCGGGACGCAGATTCCTTCATTAAACATTTCTTTGCCTACATCAGCGATTTCTTTCCGAATTGAAAATTTTTCCAAGATATTTTCTTTGCTCTGCCTCACAATATGCTTCTCAAATGTTTTGCTGGTAGTATTTTCTTTCAGTAAATCCGTAGTATCGTGGCTTTCAAGGCTGCTAAGGTTTGAATTGCAAGGAAGCTTAAAGGGCTCTGAGGCAGGCATAAGGGAGTCTGCTTTCAGAGTTCCAGAGTCCTTGTTAACCAAACCCACCGGAGTGCTGATTCCTGTTGGCTTCTTTCCAGAGTCCTTGCTAACCAATCCCACCGGACTGCTAATGCCTACTATCTTCCTCCCAGAGTCCTTGTTAACCGGTCCCACTGGGCTGCCAATCCCTGGTGTCTTCCTGCCAGAGTCTTTGTTAGGCAAAACCGTGGCATTGCCAGTCCCCGGCATTTTCCTCCCAGTATCCTTGCTAACCAATCCTGCAGGACTACTTATTCCCAGCAACTTCTTCCCAGCATCCTTGTTAATCAGTCCAGCTGGAGCGCTGATCCCCGCTGGTTTCTTTGCAGACTCCTTATTCGTCAATCCGGTTGGAGTGCTGATACCTGGAAATTTCCTCCCAGCATCTTTGTTAATTAATCCAACTACAGAGCTGGTCACTGGCTGTTTCTTTCCAGAGTCCTTGCTAACTAACCCAGGTGGAGTGCTGATCCCTGCCAGCCTCTTTCCAGAGTCCTTGTTGACCAATCCTATTAACGGGCCAATTCCTTGTGGCTTCTTCCCAGAGTCTTTGTTAACCAATATGGCTGCACTACCAATCCCTAATGGCTTCTTCCCTGAGTCCTTACTAACCAATCCAACAGCAATACCGGATCCTGGCAACTTCTTTACCAAATCTTTATTGACTATCCCGCTCGCAGGAATGGTTCCTGGCAGCTTCTTCCCAGAGTCTTTGACCAAACCAGACGCAGTTCCACCTCCAGGCTTCTTCTGCTTTGTTTTGGAAGACTTTGAAGGAGGACAAGTTGCAATAAGTTGAGCCAATTTCTCTGTTACAGTTGTTGCTCCGTTAATCTGTGTTCTATCCTTTAAGTCAGAATTATGGCTACTGATAAGAGTCGGAGGAGATGACTTTATATAATCTGTCATTTCACTGTGCAATGGGGAAACTTTCTTAGGTAAGGGATTTGTTTCTACTTGTATACCTTCTTCCACATGTAATTCAACTGTTGTAACTTCTCCAGCTTTCTTGTACGACTTTGAAGGGTCCTACAAGTTAATAAAAAGAGAAATTCTTTAGGAATAGAGCACAAAGACCCACTACCTCAACAAATTCTTTAGGAACCTGTCAACAATTCTCCGTTTCAAAGGACATTATTTTCACATAGAGCTCCCGACACACCTTTGAGATGCACGGGTATATTCACTCCAATCTGGGCCTAAGAATGGAAGATTCTCATTCCTTATAATTACACGTACACACAGTTTCAAGCCATTACAGGACATACCATCTCAAGCATTAAACAGAGAGGGAAAGGCATCAGTGCCATACTCATCCATCCCTCTCCAATAAGAACAAGTAAGACAATTGCTTGGTACTTATTGTACTTAATTACAGTCAGCACTGCATGGATTACATTTTAGAAAACTCTAACTATGGTTGGCAAATATCTAATTATGCTGAAGAAAGATATAGCCTGGGTTCCTTTGAAATCAGTTGACACACAGCAAACTTTGGTGCTGCTCATGAATGAAGTATTTACCCAGCAAGCTGTACCAGCACAATTCCAACAGAAGACTGCAAGCTGGATTCAGTCTGACATTATTTCCTAGAGATGGGAAATAGTTGCTTGGGTAACACGTGTTGCCTGAGCTGTCAGAGACTCTGCAGTGCACAGACGTGCTGACCTGCCACTTTTCTGCAGGGCCAGAGCCAGAGGTTCTGCTTGCTGGCACTCAGTGGAAGCTACTGAGTCAGCATGACCCACAACATGGTTCCAAACCTGAAATCCACCACTGCAGCCAGGGCTCTCAGACATGCTGTAGATACAGGGAGACTGTGAGTCCCAGAGATCTTCAATAAAAAGTATTAAAGTAATCTTTTTGATCAGCCTTAATCACGGAGTTCCTTCTTGTAGTGCTGTATTATTAAAAGCTTCTGTTAATGGGAGGTATTGCTATCACTAAGGCGTATCACACAGAAAGAATAAGACTGTTCTAAAGTGACACTGAAAATTAAACTTAAGTAGTGCACAGCCAGGAACTTTGGGAATAACAAGGACAGCTCTGTATGGAAAGCAACAGTGGAAGAAAACATTTGAACACACTGCTCATGCACTGAGGAAATCAAGCAACTCTTTCAGCTTAACAGCATCAGGACAACTGTACCAGCACTGGTCACAGTGCTTGCACATACCAGCTGTAAGTATTTTAAAGTCAGTTGTCCAAAAACTAGTCAAAGCAGGTCACTCCACCTGCCTGGATGAGCCCTGACCACTGCCTAGATCTCTGCTGGGCTTACACTAAAATCCTTGATGTACCAGAAGCAAAACGTCACTGATGTTACCAGCACTGCCTACCAGCCTGAGTGTGTGTTCAGAAAACAAACAAGGATTCCCAAGAACAGCGATGCACCTCCGATCAAAGTTCTCCTTTGGGGGAAGGGTGGGCAGGAGCATCGGTAGATGCCGGATGCCTCCAAATGCAGCAGCAGAACAAAACCCACCAGTCATATGGGCTACTGATTTTTAGCTGTGGTGGAAAAAGAGACTGTGGTCTACAGAGAATAGTTTGGCACTTAGCCCAGCTTTTCTGTGGCAGCTGCAATCTTATGTAAATTCTGCTGGAGCGTCACATTTCAGGAACTTCCCCCCCCCCGTTCACCCACCCTCATACTCACCAAACCCACAGCTGGGGGCGGGGAGCAGCCCGATACCCAAACGCATGGGGACAAAAGGGTGCCAGGCTTTCCTGAAATGACTTCTGTTGTGCAAACAATCACTGCACGACAGGGAAGGCGTAATCTGGAGTCCAAAATATATTACAGAGTGCTTTCGATGAGTACAGCACTTCAAAGCTTCAGTGTTTGGCCCTGTTCACATGCAGCTCTCCAAATGGTATCTGGTCCCACGCTTTCATTCTGTCCCTGGTGCTGGAAGCTGCCTTACACGAAGCTCATTTTGCACTGCATGACTTTGTGCAATCAGCACAAGACAAGAAATCATGTCCCACATCCTGCAGAGAACGCTCTTGAGCTACTCCAAACAAAATGAATCAAAACATTTGCTCAGCTTCGTTACCTTTTTGCCCAGAGTTTTTCACTTGGTGGCTGTGATCTCATCAGCAGCCTTCCCTGCCTAACCAAAGGCAAGATACAGAAGGGCAGAATGCTGCACTCAGCAGTTTTACAAAGAAATAAGATGAAGCAGAAAGGCATGTCCCAGCCTGCTCACCCTATTTTAGAGTTACAGCAGACTGTAGCTATGTTACTATCCCTTCTTGCCTTCCTATTTTCTAAAACTTCAGCAATGCAACTTTGCAGTGCCTCTGTATGTCTCCACCACGTGCACATCAGCGAACCACTCATCTAAAACCAACAGAAGCAAAGTTTGTATTTATCTGTAAATACAAAATGGAAAAACAGACTCTTTGCCATTTTTCCTGCCTTTTATTTTTTCTCTTTAGAAGGCTGTTAGCTTTGTTACCTTCAAATCTCTGCAAGACAAGCCAAACAAACTCACCCACCACTCATCTTTGTGAATGGAGAGGAACCATCTGTTGCCACAGCTGAAGATGCTGCCCGAGTTTTAGGAGCCCTTTCAGCAATAAGCTTGAGATCCCATCCAGAGATGGGAGTGCAAAGCACTTTCCTGTTATTTTTTACACTGGTATTCCAAGAAAAGGATTTCTACTACTTCCCTTTGTGCCTTGGCAGTGAACTGAGCACGCTGCATGTGCTGAATTCCCACTCAGTTCCTCCTTCCAAAGCACGGACAGTTCAGTCTCACAGCTACAAAGATTGTCACAGCTTGCTCCGAATTGGTCACGGAATTGCTTCTCCTCGCCTCCTCTCCACAGAAAGGAAAGATTAAGGGATCAATTTCATTTTCTGAAGCGTAATTTCCAGTGCTACGACTTGCTTTATTTCATCACAGTAAGGAAAAAAAAACCCAAATCCCTCTGGTGTAATATTCAAAACGCGGTGGTTTTAAACCCTGTTTACCATTTGTTTCTAGAAAAACAAATTTTATCTCGTGCTGGAAATCAGCAGGATGCTGTAAACCATCGCTCCAACCATCAGGGAACGGAGTTCAACAACTTATACAACATTTCAGCACAGCATCAGATGGAGAGCAGAGCATCTGAAGTGCATCTCCATCAGTGAGGGACGCGGAACTGCTTTAAGCAAGGAGAATTTGGACTGCAGAGACAGATTGGAGCTTCTCTACGCTACACATTTAGGTTATTGACCAGACAAGGAGCATTCCAGAACCAAACTACTCACTTGTTTTGAAGGACAGTGCTCATTCTTCTCATCTGTCATCTTCCCACTCTTTGGTGGCCTTCGTGGTTGCTTGATGCTGGTTTTTATCGCAGGCCGGCACACATAATTCTCAAGGTTCTTAGGAGGCTTTTTTGTTCTCTTTGCTTGGAGACCAATCTTCAGTTTCAAGTTTCCCTCCGAAAAGTTTGTTTCTTTCACTGAAAACTGTTGCTGTGCATCAACCAGAGCCTCCTTCTTCCCATTCTCCACACCGTTCCCCTCCCGATTCTTCTCACCGTCTTCCTCTTCCTTGGTGCAGCTTTCCAGGTCTACGTCTCCCTTTCCCACCAACGTGCCAATGTTTACCAGAGAGGGGCTTTTCCCAGAAAACCCTTCAGAATCAGAGCCCAAGCCTAACATAGCAGTATTCCGAGGGTCCATCACAGGCGGAGTCCAAGCCTTCGGGTAACTGTAGGGAAGATTTACGGCGATATGTTCCGCAGAAGATCAGTTCTATTACTGGCAGCCAGCATCTTTTACTCTGCAAAAGGAAAACGAAGACAGAGGTAAACTCCAGTTTGAGAGCAGAAGTGAACTGAACAGTAAAGATGATCAGAAAGCAACTGTATGTCAGGAAGTTCTGAGATGGGCTGCAACACCTGCTCAGCAGCTGAGGACTCTGCAGTGACTGAACGAGGGAGAACACGATAAATAAATAAACTGCACTTTCATTTGAACCTCCAGGAACGTGGAAAGAGAAATGTCCACACTTCTGTCCATCACCGGGACACCAATGTGTGTATCTTTAACCTACCTACCACGAGAGCAGAGGGAACTTTCTCATCTCAGCTTCCCCAAGAAGTAAAGCAGAAGACGACGGGAACAAACTAATGCAAGGCCTGCACCTACAGCTATCATCTTCCAATAAAAACATCCCCCAAAAATCAAAAATGCTTTTATTACTCAGGAGACTGGAGGTAATTAAGTGAAATCTCCATCTTGCAACCAGATTCAAATAATTAAAAAACCAGTGGGGTGACACAGGGGACGAAAAGCAAATCAGTACCAGGTCCCAGGCAGAGGCCATTGGGCAACCTCATGTCAGTGGAGGTGGGATCCACATGCTGACCCACCAAGGAAAACTGGCCAGCACTTAAGTAATAACAACTCGTGGATTAGATCTGAATGATTTGTCTTCAAGAAAAGAAGCGATTCCTACAGACTGTAATGTAATTTAAGTCCCAAATCTTTGGCCACACAAACGTTTCCTTCTCCAGTCTGGTAACTGCAGCCCAGAGCAGCCACAACCCTTCAGTCACATTCCTACAAACACAATTAATTAATGAGCTTAAAATCTGAAACCGAATTGAATCAAAGCAGCAGCACCAGCACTGCTGCACCTGGCTGCACATTTCCTTTGCACAGATGAGGAATGACACCCACACAGCAGCTCCATCAGCTGCAGGACCGAGGCAAAGCGTGCCTTCAGAGCCTGAGGCTGCAAGGTGGTCCTCCCATTCCTCCTTAAGGGGACCCAGAACCATCCCAGAGACAAAGTCCCCAAATCGATGGCTCTCATCAACACGTAGCAGGTCATTTCATTTAGCCATTAATTCCACTCTGCACAGACAACAAAAATGCTAATCCTGGACCTAATCATCATTTTCCCTTGATCACTGTAATCTTCTTCTCTCTGACTCTCCAATTATCCCACTCTAATTCATACAGAATGTGTCTGCCAATTTGATCGTTTTCATAACCATGGACTGATTGCATCTCATCCCTTTCAATCCCAATAACGTTTTTTCTTCCCCACCCCACCAAGTTCAGGCTTCCCATCGCTGTGCAGAACAGCACTTTGGTTCCTCAACTGCTCCTATATCTCAGTGCCTTCTGTTTCACCACTGTGTGTGCTCTTTTTTGGCCTTTTTTTCCCAGCTTTTTCCTAAGTTATGCCATTCTCCGTGGTATCCTTCACTCTCCAGATGCTCCCCACACATCCGCCTATAGGACCTTTATGGTTCCTCCAGCAGCTCAATGCCTTAGGATCTCCCCATGGATGTAATGCAATGGAGCAGTGGGATAGTAAAGCCACAGCCCAGAGGCAGCTGGAGCAGCTTCCAATGAATCTACCCTGAAAACACCCAAGATTTGGTACTTTCAGGACAAAAGATGATCCTGTATACCTGAAGGATGTGTGCCTTCCCTTCCCACGTGTGTCCCATCAGCACACAAACACTATTCATTACACCATCAGCTCAGAGAAGAGGACTATGGACTCGCAAAGCGCCGCTCCCAGAGGGGATATCCCCTAGGAATGAGCTTCATTGCACCCACCTGCAGTGCCCAGTCAGACTAACAGGACCTCAAAGCAGTGCATCCCAACTCCTCGTGCCCACAGTTCAGTATTTTCCAAACCTGCATGCTGTCATTTAACCACACCACTTCCTAAGACCCGTGCACCAGAACAGCAGTGCTGCTCAGCCATTCCCCCCCCCAAGGCTCACGTTCTGCAGACCCACAGCTCTTTCCATAGCAAACCCACACGTTTCACTTACAGACAGTGTGACAAACTCCATTTCCCACTCTATCCCAAGACATTTCAACAGCTTTCATCCACGGGATCGTTGGTTAATGCACATTTTGCTACATCAGGGACTCTCCAGCACCAAACGTCTGCGTGGCCATACAGACCACCACCCTCACCACCACCCTGAAGCGAAACACACTGAGCTTTCAGTCACTTACCCCATAGATCCCATAGATCTCAAATCTCTCCTCACCAAACAGAAGCAGTCTCACACCTCTTCACACACGTGCAATCTGGGACTAAAGGCTGAGCAGAACGATGGTTCTCTTATGGTTCTCTTACATCCAACTCAGCACAGATTACAGAAGATATTTAAAGTCAACAACCCATACAACACCACCTTAAAAGCAGCTGCTATGGAAGCATATGGGCTATGTCCACCTTTCTCCTGTGGCACTGCACTGTAGTTTCTATCCATAAGGCTGCCTCACAAACCAAGCATTTAAACCCCCCCCCATCACCCTCACGGATGGCTTTAAACTCCTTAAAACGAGTCTTTTGTCAATTATGACTTAAGTTTTTGTTTGCTGTTAGTTATTGCCACAACATGATGAGCTTTGCAGATGACTGCTGACTGTCTGTAGCAACCAAACGTAACTGGAGGCCAAAAAGTTGGATAATTTTGGTTTGGAAACCACGATACATAAAATCCTTCCCACCCCCAAAGTGTCTCCCAGCATCACAGAGCTCAGAGCAGCCACCAAAGCTTTCATTTTCAAGTAAGAATGCTTCTTCAGAACTCAAGTAGGCAAACAGATGATGATTTTAGAGCCCATCTCCACCCATATGTTCAGCCAGCTGCTGGAACTTCCCTATTTGCACTGAGGCAGCAGCACCAGGGACGGCCTCCGGGTCCTCACGGATGACCACGTGCAGCACAGCTCCCTGGGTTTGACCCTTTACATCACTTCCCCCATCCTCAATGCAGGTGCACCCAGGAGAGCAACCAAAACAAACAAGCAGAGATGCATAGAGGCGCTCTGCTGTGTATTTAAGCGTGTGACATGAAGTCAAAGCAGACACATCTCAGCAGCACACAGCTGCCCTGCAGTCCCAGCTCCCTGGATCTCCCCATGCCGCGAGGAAGCCGGAGCAGGAACCCACTGCTATGCTTCTCGTTCAGCTCCTGACAGCACACAGCTCCCAACGGAGGGAATACGCGCCCTGAGGCCATGGCATGGAAACCCACATTGCACGCTCTTTCTGCTTCTCTGTGGAGTAATTAACGGGGTGAAGGAACCACAAACCGACAGTGAGAAACAGAAGTTAGCGAGGCTGGAGATTCACATTACCGTGGAGTTCTGGGGCTGGAAGGGGAAATCACCTCATCCAAACCCCGGGCAAAGCGGGATCCCTACATGAGGGGCACACGCCGCACACATTACACAGCACAAAGTAAAGGGCAGCAACGCGTTTTGGCTTCTGAGCTGAGCAACGGGTCGGGCTGAGAACCACGAGGCTCAACCATCACATCCGAGCTCAGAAACGGCACCGAAAATGCAACGGAAGGGCAATTTCCAAAGCATGATTTGTGAGGGGGAGGGGACGGACGGCACACAACCACAGCGCCCGGCCAACACCCCGACGTGTGACAAAACACCCCCACGTGTAACCAACCCCAGCCCTCCAGGCGGACCCCCCCCCGGCCGCACCGAAGCAAAGGAAACTCGGACTTCACGTCCCCCCCCCCACCTCCCCCCACCCCGCCCCGAACTCACCGGGAAACTTCCCGGCAGCCCCCGGGGAGCGGAACGCCGACGGGTCCCGCGGGGCCGCCGCGCCGCACCGCTCTGAAGGCGGCTGTCAGCGCCGGGCCCGGCCTCGAGCAGCCCGGGCAGCGGGGCGGAGCGGGGCCTCCGTGCAGGCCGCGCTGCTGTCAGCGGGGGCAGCTCGCGGTCCGCCGCCCTCCTCCCCGCTGTCAGCGAACCTCCGCCCCTCCCGGCTGTCACGGAGCCCCCGCCCCGCCCGCGCACGGCCCCGCTCCGCCGACCGGAGGGCTCCGCCGCCGCCGCTCCCGGGATCCCCTCCCGCCTCCCCCGCAGGCCGCGCCGCGCCGGCCGCCCCCGAGCGCTCAGCGGGAGCCGAAGGCGGCGGGATGCGGTGCGGGGCGGCGCGGGGCGGGGCGGCCCTCCCGGAGGCTCCCGGCCCCGCTCCCCTCCCCCCGGGCTCCGGGCCTGAGGCGGTCCCCAGTCCCCGCCCGCCGCCCTCTCCCGCTCGCTCTCCCGCCCTCCCGCTCCTCACCGTGTCAGCGACAGCACGGCCGGGACCGAGGACGGGCTCCTCCGCGCCGCATCCTCCCGGCCGCCCGCGGGGACGGGGCCAGGGCGGGACCCGGACCGAGCGGCCGCCGCTTCGGCCCTGCTCCGACCGAGGCAGCGAAACCAAAATGGCGGCGGCTCCTGCTCCACCGCGAGCGAGCGCCCGGCGCCCCGCCCCCCCGCGCCAGGCCCCGCCCCCTCCGGCGGCCACACCCCCTGACCGTGGCCCCGCCTCCCTCCCGGCAGCCTGAGGGGAGGGGGGGGCGACGCGAGAAGCGGCCGGAGCTCTCGGGTTGGGTCGGGCCGCGTTCGCGCTGCGCTTTTTGTCCCTTCCCGGCAGCCGTAGCGCCGCGCTCGGCCCGCTCTCGCGGGGATCCTGTCAGCGCGGCGCGGTGCGGCGGCTGCCGGCGGTGAGTGCCGGGCTGAGGGGAGCGGCCCCGGGGCCTGCAGGCCGCAAACCGCCTCCGAGGCGCGGCCCCGCCGTGAGGAGACTCCGTGCCCGCGGTCGGGCTGTGGGAGGGCGCGGTTCGGGCTGAGGGGAGGGGGCGGCGGGTCCAGCTGCGGCCTTCCTGCGGCGGGGCTGCCTCCATGCAGCGCCCTCTGAAATCCTCCCGCAACGTGCTGGGAAACGGAGCTCTGCGGGCTGAGAACCCAACGGGACGCGCTGTGGGGGCGAACTGAGCCCCCCCCCCCTCCTGTGCTGCACCTGCTGGCGCGGCAGAGCGGGCTGACTAAAGGAAACAACGCGCGTTGAGATCTTCGCTTATGAACCGGTGAAACTGGAACTCGTTTTCCACGTACGGGGCGTTGACTGTGGGGTGAAGGAACGCGAAGCACCGTTGTCCCATCGTCACCCCTTGGTGTGCAGTTACCGCCTCCTTCCCTGCAGTAACGGCCCCCCTGTGCGGCCCGGCGTTGCTCTGCTCGGTGCTGCTGCTGCACTTCTTACCTCCGTCCCAGGTGGTGCTCACTGACATCAGCCCTATGGCTGCATGTGGCGTCAGGCTGAATTTCAGTTCTCTGCGAAGGAGCACTTCTGCCCTGGGGTAAAATACATAAAACAATGAGGAAACTGAACCCCTCTCCTTTCCCTGCAGACAAAATGCTGAGAAGCGTGAAAGGGTTCATCTGCCGTCCTTTGAAGGTAAGCAGTGGGACTGCACGGTGCTGCTTCCCCTATTGCAGCTGTGCTGTGACCCACAGTGACAGTTCATAGCCGTAAGAAGTGCAGCTCCTCTCATCTTACATGAAAATGTGGTGTCTCCCTTTATGAGAGGCAGCTTCTTTGTGTTCCTCCTCCTGCGTTTCCCTCCCTTGGTATAAATGTGAGGCAGCAGATGTGTGAGTGTGCCTGGGCAGAGGGCTTGAATGGGACAGCTGTTAAAAGCCCGACGTTGGGCATCCCATAATGCACAGAATGCTATGAATTCTGCATCCTCACTACTGGTGATTATCAGAAGGTGGGGAATCTGTTTGCTCTGCGCTGCTGGAAAAGGTAAAGGGAGAAAGCCAGCCCTTCCCAAAGCCTGTGCTGCAGGTGGGAAGGTGAGCTTCCCAGAGCTCAGCGCTTCAGGTGGGTGCAGTAACGTTGGCTCAGCAGTGCAGCAGCACTCCTCTATCAGCAAAGCTTCCTTACGTTATGCACAGTGTAATGAATCCATACTGCAGTCTGGGATGACTTCCTAGTGCTAAAGAACTGCAGTCGTTGGGTTTGCTGTTGTCTTTTAAATGCCTTCTCGTTATTATGGACCTGTGTCTAAGAGGAAGAGTGTAACTCCTTGTTCCCAGAGGGAGGATTCTGGAGTCACAGCACGCTGTTGATCATGGCAGCCTGCACGCAGTAAGCAGTCTTTTCTGGAGACCCAGCTATGTAGCATCATGTAGGAAGAGCTCCACCTTACGGCACATGACTTTATGATTAATCTCCCTGCACCACGTGATGCTTTGCTGCCATTTCAGGGATCCGAGTTAAACTGCAGCCCTTCCACAGATGGAAACTCGCTGTGAGATCCTCTCTGTGTTGCTTGGATCCACCGTGTTAAAAGATGACAGAGGGATGGGAGAGCTTCAGGTGCATGTTAGGATTGTGCACACCTCTGCAGTGAGCCCCAGAGATGCGTGCTTATGGTTCTGGCATTCTGTGCAAAGCCAAGAGGAGCTCCTTCCGCACAGCTTAGCAGCTGCTGGCTTTTGCAGCACAGGGAACCCAACTTCTGCTGATCTGAGATTGTCCTCTTTCAAACGTGGCTTCATTCAAACAAATCCTTGAGCTGCATCCAGATGCACGTAAAGAAAACCACAGGCAGAGCCTGAAGTTAACCCTTGGTTAGTCTTCATTCCGTGAAACAGAGGTATGGTTCTCCAGATGAAGACATCCCTAGAGCAGTAACCTTTCCTCTCCTCCCCAGCAAGCAGAGCTCACACTGTGTGCTTTGCTGGAGGTTTGAGGAGGTGAGGGCGTGGGGTGCTCAAAGACAATGAGAAGGGCTGGAATTGTGGGCTGGGAGTGATGTGTTTTGGTGAACAGGTGGCAATGGTCGCACTCTGTGCTCACCTATTAAATGAGCATCCTCGTGCCTTGCTGCAGGCTGTACATTAAGTCACCTCCAGGGATTAAGGATAGCCAAATGAGACGTCCTAATTGATCATTTGTACTTAAGGAGGAAAAGAACACCCAAGGAACAAGAGAAGAGGGTGTTAAAGAGGTGTTGAAGTGCTGATGGAAGACCCCATCCTGTGGTTAATGTGGGCTGTGGGGTAAAACCTGACAACGCTTCCTTCTGAGCCCTTGTGGTGCTCAAATGAACCCCCGGAGGAAGATGGGGATGACAGCAGAATTGCATCATGCAGCGTGGAATGGAAACAGCTGTTCCTGTCTCTAACCTTCAGTTTACGACCGCCCTCATCCACGCAGACAGACAGACCAGGAAAACACTCACTCTGTTTATAGCCAGAGCCTGCAACTGTTCCAGTCCATAACATGGAGGGTGGCTTTCAGTTTTGCTTGCTTTGGTCACAGCCTCTGGCGTATACAAATGTTTTATTCATTGACAGATGCATCTCATTGCACTCATATTTTCTTTCCCCATCACATAATAAAGTGCTTGTCCTTCTGCTCCTTGCTTTCTCGCCGTGTTGGCTGGGCTTCATGGGCGTGCTTCAGCAGTCTGCCTATGGAGAGAAGAACTAATCAGCTCAGCTGCCTGTTTCAGTTTCTCAGTGTTGTAATGAAAGAGCCTGAATGCAGGGACACAGCCAGGAAAAGGCAGTGCGGGGAGTGTAATTAGAAATATCAAATAGTGGGCAGCTCTGCACTAATCTCCCAGTAATTGAGGTGGTTATGGATTACCGGACAGCTTGGGTTATGAAGGCACTCGCTGCCATTCATCAGTGTGGGCAGAAATGTTATGGGAACTGCCCTGCAATACGGCCCAGTAGAGCGATGTCTCCAAGAGGATAACTCAGTTGGGGACCAGCTTGGCTCTCTGGGTGCGTGAAGTGGATGGGAATGCTTTGGCAGCAGGCATCAGAAAGTGCCATGTGGTTTTTCATGTTGAGTTTGCGTTCTAATGGCAGATTCCAGTTCTCACTGCGGGGACTTTTGCTCTGTGCTGTTGTCTGATGGTGCTTTTCTCTCCACAGTTGGACCATGGGTACGCTCTCCACATGGCAGCCAAGGATTGCTTCAGTTCTGTTGTCAGCCAGGATGTCCAGACCCCAGCAGAAAAACCAAGAGCAATCTTCTATACCAACGAGAGCGACCCGGTGAGTCACTGCTGTGGCTGCTGCCAGAGAGAGGTGCCCACATTCCAACACTGTGTGCACGTATGGAGCCAGGAGTGCTTCCTGGGATGGTCCCGGGCCACAGAAAGGAAAGTGGTGACTCCCAGCCCAGAGGAAAACAGGCTGTGGCCGTGCAGTTTAAAACAAGACCTGGGTTTAAACAAGACAGAGCTGCTCCTCTGCCTCAAAGCTCCTGGGAACAAATATTGATTCCTTCTCTGTAGTTGCACAGATGAAATAGACTAATATATTGTACGGGCTCAGGTGTGGCTTCGCTTGTCATCAGACACCATTACTTTCAACTCCAGGGTTATTCTTCCCTAACTAACCTCCCCGAATTGGCTGTGAGGGGGGGGGATAAAAAGCACACCCCAGATAACCTCAGCGCAGCGTGGCTCTCCAGCAGCATTATTCCAGCCCGATGCTCTTCGTCTCGAGCACAAAATGAAGTGGGGTAAATGAATGGAATCAGCCTTTGAGATGCTTTTCTGCTGCCTCTGTAATTGGAGTCTTTCAATACTGATTCCTCGGGGGTCTCTATGGAAACAGCAGCATGCAGATGATCTTGCTCACGTGGTCCGAGCGTCTCTATAGATCGCACAGAAGGGTCCAGATGGCAAGAATTGTCTCTGCTGTCCTGTGCCTACAATCCACGTTGCTGGGCAACTGGCTTTGGCATCCTGACTTCACGTGCCTGATGTTGGGCGACAACCAGCATCGCTGCTTCGTTTCCCTGCTCAGTTCCTCGCTGTGCAGCACTGCAGACTGCGTGGGGAGCGGAGCGGAGCGGCGCTGCTGGATTGCTCCATCAGCAAACCTCATCGTTCCAACTGGGCTCCTGCGTGTGTACAGCAAAGCCCCATTAAAAATGGATTAAGAAGGCCAGATGAAAGCTAAATTTTTAATAAGACTTCACTTCCATATAGTTTTCTGTTAGCAGAACTCAGAGTGACTGAACGCAGTGATAAAGGTGGGAACCACTGAGCAGGTGTGGCAGCTGAGAGGGAAGGAATTTGCCTGAGGTTATGCAGCAGTGACGAAGCTGAGAATAAAACTGGAGCAGTGCCATGCAGAAGCACAGCGGCTGGCAGTCTGTGTCAAACCATTCCTTATGCACAGAACAGATACCAGGGATGTGATCCGCTCCCGGGCTTAAAGAAAGTACATTTGAGTCTAGCAGACGACTCTGAGGGGGATCACGGTGCTATTCAGGTGATCAGGAGGAGAAGCAGGCCAGGAAAGGGTTAGATACTTCCATAAAGCATAGGGCACAGCAGTGGCTGTGAAACAGCAGTTTGTGCACAAGCTCAGGTGGCCTGGAGACTTCCTATGGCAGTAATACCACAATTCCTGCCTGACTTTACTGTGCTGCTTCTTCTGACTGTCAGTAAGCAGACGCTTGTTTTGACTGAGTGGTTCCTCCCAGCCTTTTGTGTGCGGGACAGGGAGTCACACTTCAGGGTGTCACAGTTTGCTCTTTGCCTTCCCAGGCCCAGCACAGTGAACAGCACGAGGGTCGCCATTACAGCATTCCTCTGGAGGAGGTGAAGGCTGTTTTCCCACATGGGCTGCCCTATCGTTTCCAGCAGCAGGTACTTCTGCATTAAAGCACGTTCGTGTGAGTGCCTTAGAGATGGTTGTACCGAGCAGCAGCAAAGGTGTTATGATGGACTGAGGCATAATGGAGATTTCCCTCTGATTGGCACCATCAGAGGCCTTTCCTGGATGGCGCCAGCAGAGATGGGCTCACAGTAGGAAGAGCTGTGGTGTGCTGACGTGTGGCTCCTTATTCTCGTCCCGTTCTCAGATTAAGACCTTCCAGGAAGCCTGTGTCATGGTGCGAAAACCTGCTCTAGAACTTTTCACCTACCTGAAGAACTCCAACTTTGCCCACCCCGTCGTCAGATATGTGATTTGTATCTTTTGTCACTCGGCTTGGTGGTGGAACACCGATGGGATGCAGGCAGGTGAATGTAAGCACATGAGGGCAGTGTTCTGCTGTGTGCTGAGCACTGTGGTTTGTCCTTCAGGAGCCGCCTCTGCCCCCTCTGTTGTCAGTAAAGCCACCCTGAGAGGTTCCCAAAGCTGACAGTCTTTGTTGTAAGCCACAGTTGGGTGTAGGCACAGTTCCACCAATGGTGGTATCGACACAACTGAGGGAATGGGAATCACAGCTCTGAAGTACTGAGGGGGGAGGAGGAATTCTTCAGCCTTGCTTTGCTGCTGGGTGGAACACCATCCTTGCTTTTACGACCTTTGTGCTTCCCTTATTCTTTTCGCCAAGCAATTGACAGCCACTTAATGCTACGCGTGAGGCATTTTGTTGCAGACTTTCCTTGACAGACAGTGTTGGAGATGGTGAGAGGGGAACTGGGAAAACCATGACGCTGTGCCACGTGGTTCACTTCTGTGCGCGGCAGGGCTGGCTGGTGCTGCACATCCCGGATGGTAAGGCCACGTCAGGTACACCCATCTGTCACTGGAAGGAAAGACTCTGCCTCAGGACGGAGCTGTAGGGTAGGACGCTGAAAATGATGGGTCGTCACCTCTGTCCTCATGGGAGAGCTTTGTCCGTTCATGCTGGCGGACTCCTCCCATAAACACAGCAGAACGAGGATAAGTGATGCACCCACGTTGTACATTTTGACTAAAAATAGCAACTGCTTTCCTTTGCTTGCAGCTCATCTTTGGGTGAAGAACTGCAAGGAGCTCATGCAGTCCTCCTACAACAAGGAGAGGCTCGATCAGCCTCTGCAGGCATCCTTCTGGCTCCGGAACTTCAGAACCACAAATGAGCACTTCCTAAAGGAGGTTTGTAGGGGCTGCCAGGCTGTTGGTTTGTAGCCATGAGAGATCATCACCACGGGATCTCCTCCCTGGGTCCACGTGTGTGTGTGTGCTGCTGTTCTGTGAGCAGCTGGAGGTGAAGTCTGCACGTGCCTGTTGATGAGAAGTGCTTCATGCAGTGATGCATGCACTCACGTTGCATACCCAAAACCTCCCCGTTGCCAGAATGCAGTTTTTAAAAGAAGTAATTTAAATCCCTCCGTGGGGATGGCCGCCTTTGTATTACTGCATTGATTTCGTTGCTGTTGTTCTCTTACACAGATAAAAACACAACAAAAATACGTGTGGGGCAAACGAGACAGCACAGAGCAGGGCAGGCCGCTGGGGGAGGTGGTGGAGCAGGTAAGGAGCCGCCTCGCTTTGTCTCAGCTCCTATCAGAACAGTGCTGGCAGAAATAGGAGTGCTTCAGAAGTCTGTCGTACCTTCCCCACCCCTTTGGAAGGGCAGGCAGTGCCCCAGCAGCGTGCATTAACAAGAACAACCTGAGTTATGTTCCTTTTCCTCCTTGAAGGGCTTAACTCGAGTGAAGAACGCCAGCGACGCGGTTGGGGTGGTGCTGAAAGAGATCAAGCAGCAGTGCTGTCTGGGTTCATTCAGAGTTCTGGTGGCAGTGGACGGAGTCAATGCACTCTGGGGAAGGACAACGTTAAAGAAAGAAGACAAAAGCCCTGTAAGATGAAAGTGTGAATGCGTGTGCTGTGAGGGGGGAGGCACACTGTTTTAATTTAGGTTCAGGAGTAACCCCTCCTGTAAAGTCATACGAGCTGAAATGCACGTTTGGCTCTGCCAGCTTGGAGGGAGCTGCAAAATACAGCCTGGGCTTCAGGCAGATTTAACTGAAGGAAGTTGTCTCAATAAGGAAAAGGTTCAGAGAAGTGTTATGGCAGGGAAGGTTTGGGTGTTTCTCTGTAACGTTACTGGGGCTGAATTGGGTTAAGTAGGAGCAAAGAAGAAAGGCACCCGCATGATGCACACAAACGATACTTCCAAAGTCGTGTAAAGGGGGGAGAGGAATGTATTCCTCAGGTAGGAAACTGCTGCCAAAAAGAAGTCTCACCCACCCCTCTTGATCAGGTTTCTCCAGAGGAGCTGACGTTGGTGTACAACCTAAGGAAGATGGTGATGAATAACTGGGTGAGTTCTGGTCCTTCACTTCAGCTGTCAGTTAAAGCTCCCGCTGAGCAGTGTAAAGCTGCAGCTGTCCCACTGTTCCTCCAGTGGAGGAGAGCGCAGTGCGACTGCTTGGGGTCAACATGTGGCTGTAAGAATTAACAGCAGCTCACAGTGATGCCTTCCTTGCACAGTTTGTAACTCACTTCTTGAGAGCTCAGCATTTACCGACCCGTAATGATGATGCAGTTTATGATTTTGTTGAACTGAGGGGAACTCTCTGCTGTAGGAGATGAATTCCTTGTAGTTACAGTGCAGCATTTTGGAGCTCAGGTGCCTCCGAGGTGCCATGGACACACTGTCTGGAAGCCGTGCCCATTTCACAGTGTGCTCTGCCCCAATTTCAGAGCGGTGGTGCTGTGGTGACAACGCTCAGCCAGACCGGTTCCCTCTTCAAGCCCAGCTCTGCCCATCTGCCCCACGAGCTGCTGGGAAAGGTGAGCAGCCGTGGCCTCTTCTCTCCTTTGTGTTGGGAAACAGAACCTCTGTTTGGAGCTGCGCTCAGCCCCAGGGCTGCAGTCTACGCTCTGCTCATCCTTGGGCTCAAACGCACCTTCATTCCCTTTGGGATTCCAGGAGGGGTTCGATGCACTGGATCCCTTTGTCCCCATCCTCGTGCCCAACTACACAGAGCGTGAGTTCGAGAGCTGCTATCACTACTACCTGCACTGCCGCTGGCTGCAGCACGAGAAGGGTGAGTGCCCGCCGGACCGGGCTGGGGGCTGCAGCCCGAGGTCTCCCCGCGTCCCCTCTCTCAGTGCCTCCTCTCTCTTGCAGCGCGCACGGAGGACGGCAAAGAGGAGCTGCGCTTCCTGAGCGGCTGCAACCCGTGGCAGCTGGAGCGGCTGTCGGCGCCGCTGTAGTGAATAAAGGCTGTACAGCATCGCACGTGTGTCCTTGGGGGCGGGGCCTCGGGGAGGGGCGGGGCCTCGTGATGGCGGTCCGATGCGATAGGCGGACCCTCGGAGAGGGGTGGGGCTGCTGCGTGACGCAATTCCGGTCGCGCCGCCAATGAGGAGGGCGCAGAGCGGCGGCGCGCGATGGCGGGCGAGGTGGTGACGCTGCAGCTCGGGCACTACGCGGGCTGCGTGGGCGCCCACTGGTGGGGGCTGCAGGTGGGGCGGCGCGGCCGGGGCCGCTCCCGGGGCGGGGGGTGGGGAGGGAGCTCCGCTCTCATCGTCTCCCTTCCGTCCTTCCCCCGCAGCGCTGCCCCCCGGAGGGCACCGAGCTGAGCCATGCCGCGCTGCTGCGCGCCGGGCGGGACGGCTGCACGCCGCGTCTCATCGCGTTGGAGCTCAAAGGTACGGGGGCGGCGGACCCCTCCCGGTGACCGCCCCCACCCCCGGTGACCGCCGTCTCTTGCAGGCGGTGTCGGCCCGCTGGGGCGCGGCGGGGCCCGCCCGGAGCCGCTGGCGGCATGGTGAGTACCGGGGGGGAGCGGGGGCGGCGCGGGGCCGCCGTCAGCTGCTGCCGCTGTGCGTTGGTTGCAGGCGCGGCGATGTGGCCAACTACGCGGAGCCGGGAACGGGAACAGCGCTGCGGGACCGCGGGCAGCGGCCGGTGAGGGAGCGGCGGGGAACGGGCGGGGGGAGGGATGTGGAAGGAAGGGTTGCACCGCCGGGGCTCTGTCGGCTCTGTGCTCCCGGTGGGCGCTGTGACAGACGAGGCGTCCATCCCCAACGGCCCCTCGTGGGCTTTTTCTTTAGGGAGACGCTTCAGCTGACGCAGACTGCGGCTCCGGCGCTCCTGGTGAAGGTGTGCGCGCCTCTCGTTGATGCTTTGCGCCGCCCCCGTGGCTTTGGTTCGCCTGGCGAACACGGGAGAACCAGCACCACAACGAAGGGCACAGAGTGACGTCTCCTCCCGTAGAGGAGGGGTAGAAAAGAAGTGAAGAGCTTAAACCATTCCAGGATGGAGCTCTTCTTCCTCCTTTTCTCCATTCGAGGGGATACGGGGAGTGGAAGAGACCTCCCTGGTGATTCCATCTCTCTGCAGGTGCAGCTCCATCCGCGGGCAGCAGCACACAGCTCTGGTCTGATTATCTCAGCGTTCAGCTGCACCCCAGGAGCATTTATGTCCTCCAGCAATACAACCACGATGGGTACGGCCGGGCAGAAACCCACAGCCTTTTGCTTCTGGATCTGTTACTCAGATCTTCACTTCGCCTTCATGTGAACATAAAAAGGAGTAGAAGAAGAGCGTATTATCCCCCTCTTCTTTTTGGTAGGGATTCTGGTCGTCTAGAAGCCTTTGGGCAAGGAGAAAAGCTCCTGCAAGATGCTAGCTGCATGGAGGAGCTGGAAGATCGCCTGCACTTCTATGCTGAGGAGTGCGATTACCTGCAGGTGTGACAGCACAGTCCAGCCTCCCCCTTTAGCATTCCCTGCCTTAGCATTAAGCTGCAGCTCACAGCCCGGCCCTCGCTTTGCACAGGGATTTCAGGTGCTCTGTGACCTCCACGATGGCTTCTCTGGAGTTGGTGCCAAAGTGACAGAAGTGCTGCAGGATGAGTATTCAAGGAAAGGAATCCTGACCTGGGGTTTGACTCCGGTCACACACACTGTGGCAGTAAGTAAAGGGGGGCAAAGCCCCACAAGAACAGGTGAAGCTCTTCTGCCCAATCCAATTACATTCTTCCTTTCTCTCTGTTTTTCATTCCCCCCCCAGGATTCTCAGAAGAACTTTTACAGAGTGCTGAACGCAGCCCTCGGCATCGTGCACCTCTCTGCTCACAGCTCCCTCTTCTGCCCTCTGTCACTCAGCGGCAGTTTAGGAATCAAACCCCAACCTCCCATTGAGTTCCCCTACGTGAACTACGACGTATGTCCTGGGCCACATCTCACCTACCAACAGTAGATGTGCCACTGAAGTTATCCTTTACGTATTCTCTGTTTCAGTGATGTATTTGACATGGTTTGGTCAGCAGAAACACCTTTTCCCCCTTGTTAGCACAGCCTGAATTGCTGACTTATTGTTCCTGTATTTCATATCAAAGTTCTTTCATTTTTATACACATTACTTAAGGAACAGAAGAATTGAACTTGTCCTTTAACGCTCCCCTTTGCCCCTTCTGCAGGCATCCCTGAACTACCACAGCAGCGCAGTTCTGGCAGCAGCACTCGATACGCTCACAGTTCCATACCGCCTCTGTTCCTCTCGAGGCTCCATGATGCACCTTGCAGAGATGCTCAGTTTCTCTGGGAGGAAGGTAAGGGCTGTGAGCACAGCAACCTTCAGCTCCCCTTCAGCAGGATGGGGAGTGTGATGCAGACTGTGAATTGTCACCTCTCTCCAATCAGGTTGTGGCTGCGTGGGCTGCAGTTCCCTTCCCTGCTGTGCGTGGCCACTCTCTCCCAGATGCTTTATGTGCACACCAGCAGGACGTGCCCTGGAAGCTTCTGTCCTCATGTAAGGAGCAAAAGGTCAGCCGCTGTTTTGCTCAGTCTGTTGTGCTAAGAGGAGTTTGCAAAGAAAGCCCCACCAGGTAATGAATATTTGAAGTCCGCCTTCTGTCAGCACTCTGGCACTTGTGTCAGAAATAATCTCTTACAGTTACTGTCCATCAGGAGTGTCAGTTGGATTCAGAGTCCAACGATCTCATTTGCTATTAGCTGCATAGCAGAGCAGTTAGAAAGCAGCTGAGTCACCAATATCTTCATTCAATTCCCCCTGAAACCCAAGAATTTGTTCTCTCTGCTGCAGCTGCCCAGGACAGCAGCCGCCTTCTCCGCTCCATGCCTGTGAGACAGCCGAGCAGGTGCTGCAGTATTATTTGCACACTGCGTTTCCTGGGGCATTCAGGTTGGTGAGAGCCTCCTTAGGGAACGCTGCATGGAAATGGAAGACAGAATTTGGGGTAACTTCATTCCACTTCTTCCTGGCAGTGCGTCCCACGTTCTTGAGCAGCCGTGTGTTACTCTACCTCCATATCCCCGCATTTTTTCTCCTCTTCTGAGCAGACAAGGCTTCCTCCCAGACGATCTTTCCAGTTACTCTGCTGCAGGTAATGTGGCTCCTTACAGTTATCTTGCAATTGAAAACCATCCTGAGCCTAAAAAAGGTAAAGGATCCTTTTCTGAGTTTGTAGGGAAAATAATGATGAGCAGCAAGCAACCTCTGAGTGCAAGTAAAACATCAGCTTATCGAGAGCACTGTGGGGTAGAACTGGGAAAGTTTTGATTACTGCGTTCAAATAGGAACGTTTTCTCCTGCAGCTGTTGAAAGTATCCCTGTACTGACATCACTGCAGTCCTCACCGGTTCTGCGCACGCTCCTCTGTGATCTCTGCAAGGACCTCCAGAAGTTGGGCACCCGGCGCTGTGCCAGCTTCTTTGCTGCAGGAGTTGAAGAGGACGACTTCCACGAAGCCTTACAGGAACTGAGAACTCTGTCACAGTGCTACCAAATGGGTTTTGAAGCTGATAACTCTGAGGATGAAAGCGACTCGGACTGATGGAGCTTTATTACAGGAGATTGGGGAAGGAAGGAGATTCTTAAGAGTGCTTTCCAAATAAAGGGAACGGCTCTGAAAATGGCCCAACTGCAACTTTCTTTTTATTTTAGACTATTAAAAGGCTGGCTCGAGTCGTGCAGCTACTTGCAGTTGTGTCCTCAAGGAGGAAAGCTGCTTTTCTTCACTCTGCACCCAACTCGTGTGCTTTAGAGTAAGACCACACAATAAATACCATCTGAAGTCTGTTAACTTTCCCATATACAATCAACACAAGGGAAAAAAATTTACAAAGAATCTTGTGTCCCACATGAAAACAGACATCTTATGATACACTATTTACAAGCAAGGGTAGAATGGCCCAAATCTTTACCGCAGACAGAACCATCACTTCTGTCATCCTGCTTCTGAAGTGCCTCACACTGATTCTAAAGGAGGATATTCCTCTTTGTTCCCTTAGTTCGATGCAGATGGAAAAGTGCTGCTTGGCAGAAATTAAAGTGAACCAAAAGAAAGAAAGCTGCCACCCAGGTACCTGCAGAAGCATTTTTCCTCTCCCCACAGCACCTGCCCAGGAGCAAACAGCTCTCCTGCTGCAGTGAGCAGCATATCCAACCAGGAAAGCCTCAGTCGTCGGGTTCCTCCTCAGAAAGCAGGAGGTCTTTGTCTGACAGCTGGTCTGCATTGCTGGTGCTCGTTGCGTCCTCCTCATCTTCTGAGCTCCCATCACAGGATGTGTGAAACAGCTTCATCAGTTCCCTGAACCTGTGGGATACCTGAGGGAGAAGAGAAAGCTGAATTGAGTAGAGGGGTCTGAAAGGTGATAGGAAAGAGGAGTTTCAAGCAGAAATACCACGTTGTGAAGGTCAGGCTTTATTTGCACTTTAAGCATAAAAATACAATGAGATTTTATACCAGACTCAATCCTGAAGAGGAATTAAAATGAGAGCATGGGGCTGCTCTGTTGAGGATTCTTTTTCTCTGATGCAGCATCACACTGAAAATTAAGTTTGGGCTGCACGTACAATAGCAGCTCCACACCCCTCCTTCCTTCTCAACCCCCTTCCCTGTTCAACAAACACAGCATTTCCACACCACCCTTACCTCAGCAGCTGTCTTGTTGCCCAATTTCTGTGAGATGGCCTGGAAGGTTTCCAGGTGGGCTCCTTTCTCCTGGCAGGTGGTGAGGATGACTCTGTCTGCCTCCCTGTGAAACAGAAGGATGGTTATCAGAGCAGCCAAAGCCATGAGCTAACAATGCTGCTGCCACCACAAACCTAAGAGCTCCGTTCCCAAGTGAAGACCAAACTTCACAACCTCAACACAGCACAGCAGATCTGTTCCTTCACTACCACCACCACCACCAGGCAGAGGAAGTCTCTCTGGGCAGAACTGCTGTTACCCTGTTTTTATCTTTTTGTAGGGAAAATAGGTTTTTTGCCCTCCCCCCCCCAGCTTGGAGTACTGCAGCAATTACATTGCCACAAGCAGAGGCAGTGATACTGACAGGAGCAAGGCAGCAGCTACAGTAGACTGTGGTTAGAGGCAATATTCAAAGGGTGGGGGGGGAGGGGCACAGAAGACATTAGGAAATGGGAAAAGAGGATGAAAATAAAGAACTCTCTCAAAATACGGTGGGTAAAGCCAAACACTGAGCACACTAAGGACGTATGATGCAGTTCAAGCAGATGTACCTGGTCCAGAGAACAACCTTCTCCCCAGTAGAGCTGACTTTGCTGTTCTTGGCACACACCGTTGCTTCTGTGACTCGCTGCTGTTGCTGCTCCTCTTCCTTCTGCCCCAGGGAGGCAGTGCACACTCTATACTCTAGCTCCTCAGAATGCCGATGCACCTGGAAGCAGTTGTTTGCATTTGACTTCAATCTGTTCTCAGGAACACTTCCAGTGCAGCCCATACTATCTGCTTCCAAAGCACAATTACTGGGGGACGGTGAGCAGCAGCTCTTACCCAGTGCTGGTTTTCTAGCTGGTGTTATCCAACTCTGCTTTGCTTCAGATTTTCCTTCCAGAGGCAAAGGTGATCCCTCAAATTCCCTTGCACTTAGTTTTGAAGAATGACCAAACTTATCTGATGAATCCGAGGGAAGCCCTTCAGTCTGACACAAACTGTTTTTGGAGGAGCCGGGTCGCATTGAGCCTTTCACTGTAGCAGAACGAGATGACAACAGCAGATCTCTGCTCAGCTCAAGGGAGGCATCCACATCTCCTTGATGCTGCTGCTTTAGTCCTTCACTGCCACTCCCTGCGCTGCAAGGGCTGCCTTTGGTTTCTTGAGGTAGTTTTGGGGCAGCTTTCTGCAAGCGTGTCCATCCGGGTACAGCAACGAAAGGACTGTCCTTGGCAGCACTCACACCTCCTTCCTGGACCCGGCGTTCAGGCAATGCAGCTTTGTCTGGAGATGTGTGTCTGCTGCAGACTGCTCTTCCTTCTGGCTGAGATCCTGGTAAGAAACCCAAACAACCTGAGGTCAGTTCCTGTATGAAAAAGCTTCTAGAGGTTTCATGTATTTGTTTTAAAGGGGCTTTCAGATTCTAGAGGATAAGGCAATACAATGAGAGCAGTCTGGGAGCAGTTTGTAATGCAGCTGCACTTTACTCATATTGCACTTCCAAGAAAGCACTCTGCAGTCCATTTCCTTCACCACTGTGAGATGCTATAACTACTGCTGTGGGGGAAATGAGCACATAGAAAACCTTAGGTGCACTGCCCAGAACAAAGTTCTCAGGTGAAAAAGGTGTTGATGCTTTCAGTTCCATGCTTCTTTTCATCTGTGGAAAAAGGTTTGGAGATAAACGCTAATAACCATCTATACACAGGATGTTCACATACCTGCAGGCAGAGGCTCCCCTTTCCTTGATACAGTTCTTGTTCTGCTCTGAACATCCTCCCCCTCATCTCTGTTCTCCAAGTTTTCTTCTGCAGGTTCCTTTGATGTTCCAGAATCCTTCCCTTCAGGCTGAGGACTCGATTCTTGCTGAACAAGGCTGGCACTCAGCTCCTGAGAGTCTTTATTTTTATAAAATTTGTTTTCACACACCTGAAAAATCAGTAAATAGGCACCTAATCACAGATGTGTTGGATCCAACCAGACCCAACACCTCAGCCTTTGCTTCCAAAGCATTACTTGACCCTAACTAAGGCTTCAGTTTGGCAGTATGTTTGCATCTAGGAAGCCAGATCTTTATTATTAGGAATAAGCACAGTTCTCACACAGTGGCCACAGAAGCATCTTTCAGAAATACATTAAAAAGCTTATTTTTAACTCAAAGAAACACCAAAACTGATGAAATTTAGTACAGCAAGGAACGGCAACTGGAAGTGAGCAGGAGATAGACCAGAGAAGGCCAGACAAAACACTGAAGAGGAAGACAGGATTGGTTAACTTTATTCTCTTCCCCAACATGTGGTATTTCAGTAGACCTGTGTCTGAAAAGCTCATCACAACAGTGAGGCTCCTGACAGAACTATCCCCCTCCACCCACCATGCCAAAAGCTTTATCTCACCTTACTGCTACAATGGCTGCAGCTCCTCCTTTTGCTTTTCTTCAGCTTGAGTTCACCACTCCCTTCATGGCAGGAACATGAGCATTCCTTCATAGCATCTCCCCACTCAGCCTCCTGCAAACAGATAGACTGCAGCTGATCAATGTGCACTGTACACAGACGACAGATCTGTCTCTCTCTACACAGACACATCTTAATGGACATGCATCTTCCTAGAGTCCAAACACAAGGACTAATGAGATGCCCCACACCCACCTTGTCATTGTTTTGACCTCCAATTTCTTTACGTTTCTTATTTTTGGGGGCTGCATGAATCTTGGGTGGTTCATCCTCTTCTTCTACATCTGGCAAAGACACCTCTTCAAAGCCATCAAACTAGAAGAAAACAACAAAAGAAGAGCTGCTCTATTGTCACAGCTCTCCAGAAGACCAAAATTCATTTTCCCCGTGAATTTCTAAATACTGAGATCAGTTCCAGTGCCCCCCCAGCCCAGTTGTGTTAGAAGAGACAAATGCTGTAAAAAGGTTTTAAAGGTTTGCTCCAGTCCAACAGCTATCCCACCCTGCTGCCTCCACTGCTCTGGAAACGCAGCCATGATTGGAGTCTTTCAGGTTCAAACATGTTTTCATATCATCCCTGGTCCTATGAAAGCATCACTGCACCTCATATTCCTTCTCTTCTGTCCAGTTGATTTCCTCAAAGTCCCCCATGCGGCTGGCTGAGGGCCGTAAGTGGTCAAAGAACACAGAGAACTCATCCTGCAGGTGGTCGTGTCCCTTCAGCAGTTGCCACATTTGGGTCTTCAGCTGAAAAGGAGAAATCCAGAGAAAATGAACATTTCATTCCACACCGTCACATTCTCCTGAGAAGGATTTCCCGGGGCAGGCAGAACATGAAGGCTTATTACAACTCCAGTGTGGAAATTTATGCCACGTTGGTATTAGCTCAAGAATATTTTGAGTTCAATCCATATGCCGATATCAAATCACCAAAGAAATATCCCTACAGCATGCTGCATGTGGGAACTGAGAAGTAGGATATCTCACTGCTTCTCAGGGGTTTAGAGAAAGGTGATGCCTCCTTACCTCTGCAATCTCCTGGGGGAGGCAGTCCACGGAACTCTGCAGAACTTTGATGATCTTTTGATGGTGGGCAGGATTTTCAGCAAAGCAGATCTCCAGCTGCCTGAGGAACTTCCTGCTCTTCTCAAACGCTTGCTGCTCTTCAAACTGACCGAAAGAAAAAAGATTCACCCCTCATGGATAAAAAAAAAAGCCCTCAGATGGAATTTAACAGGTGAAACTTCTGCCTCATTGATGGGAGAAGTGGAAGGCTGACTTCTGAGACAAGGAAAGCATTCCACTTGCTGTATCTGCCCATGTCTGTCTGTGGTCAGGTTCTGGGACTCCAGAGGGAAAGGCAGATGGATTCTCCACAGTCACACCCAGGATAAGCCTCATAACAGACACTAGACTTTTCAATTCCAACTAATTAAGCAGAAGGTATGCAAACGATTTACCACCTGTCTTTCCTTGCCCTAGGGAAAATTCCTCATTCTTTCATTCCCATAAGCATTCACGCTGTCTGCTTCTTTCACTCTACCTACCAGCCCACACTCCAAAGCTTGTTCTGGCAAAAGAAAGGCAGCAAAGTCTGTGAGCAACTGTGGCCAGTCATGCAACAGTTTCTGCAAAGTGAAATACAGATCCACAGCTGTTTGCTTGTCCATGCTGATCTCAAACTCGTAGATAACACGGAGGAAGTCTTCATACTTTCCAGGAATGTGCTGCAGTGCTTCACGCACCTGCAAAGAACAACAAACCTTTACAGGACTGCGTGACATCCAGGATGGAAGGAGTAAACATAAGAATCTCTGATCTCTGGCTACTCAGCATTCTCACTGTACTCCCAGTTTTTCTGGGCCAACAAAAATCTCTTCAAAGATAAAAGCAGACTGCTCACAAGGGAGAAGGGAACCAAACCCAAGAACATGTAATGCTGTATTTAAAACAGGCCCAGTGTTGTGGGTTGACCCCAGACAACAGCTGAGCATCCCCACAGCAACTCTCTCCCCACTTCCCCTGAGCAGGGCAGGGGAAAGAACAGGAAGAGCAGAAAGAAGAAAACTCATGGGCCAAGACAAAGGATTTAGTAAAATAAAGGAGTACCACATGGAGTGCTATGAAGAATGGCAACTCCATCCAGGCCAGAAGCAGTACCCATAGTTAGAAATGACAGCTGTGCTGCCCAGAGCCGAACTGTGAGGATTCAAAGAGTCTGATGTAACCCCAAACAGGGGCAACTGCTCTGCCTTACCCTCGTCAGATAGGCTTGTGCAAATGCCAGGTCCTTCTGCTCCCTCAGGGGGTCCCTCTCCAGGATGTTTTCATCATATAAGAGGAGAAGCTTTGACGTGTCTTTGCTTGCACGCGCCCGGCCCCTTTTATTTCTGGCTCTGTGAGAGCTCCTGCTTTTCCCAGGGGCTTTCATGTTCTCTCCTGTGAAGAAACACAAAGTCATACACCCATTTTTCATACGTTCTCTTGGCTGGCTGGCAGACAACCATTCCTCTATACTAACACAGCAATATAGAAGCAGCTTTTTCAGAGTTGAGGTTTTCATAGTGAGCACTGAACTGCTCACACCCTCCTCTAAGCATATGAGCAATGTACTTTTCATTGGTGTAATGCTATGATGGAATGGAAAGCACTGCAGTAGTAGAGGGTGGCAAAGTCTTTGGCTACAGCAAAAGAGAACAAGCCCAAATGCAGCAGACATGAAGAAAAAGAGCTGCTTACCTTTGCAAAGCCTCCAGTAGGCAAGAGATGCTCTTACCTCCACTGCCAACTCTTAAATGAGGTCTGGGAAGGGGTGGCTCCTGGCTGTACCCCTTCCAGTCACTCAGGTGCATTGCTTGCACCTGAGCTCCCCTGGGTTGGCCCTGCCTTCCCACCAGGTGCTCAATCACTGCTTCAGGCTGTGATTTAGCATTTCCACTACAATTAGTCAGGCTGGCTAATGATATAAATTGGCTGTTTATAGCAATCAATGAGAAAAATCTCTAGAAACAGCAAAAAACCCATCTCTGACCTTAGCTGCCTCACAGCTGTCCTTTATTGCTCCCCAGCAAGACCTGGTAACATGAAATTGAACTCAAAGATGTGACACAGAGTGTCCCCATTTGTCACCTTTAATGCAGGCAGCAGTTATATTTCCCCATGCCCTGTGTCAAAAGAAACTGACAGAGCTTACCTGGTGGCATTCTGTGGGCTTCCACCTGCGGAGCCATGTTGGTCAGTGTGAAGGCTGATTTAGGTTCCTCTGACACATCCCCACACACTTCATCATCTTTCTGTGAGCTCTCCATCCCCTCCCCTTCCTCCTCCTCCTCTTCCTCTGGCTCAGAGTTTTCTTCCTGGGAATTCTCTTCTTCAGAATCTCCTTCCTGGCTTAAACGTCTCTCTGTTGCAAGCCAAGTCAACTTTTCCATCGTCTCCTAAGAAAGAAACAACAGAACCCCAAATCATTTTCTTTTAGTGTCTGTTTGTCATTCAGCAACCAGCTCACTCAACTCAACAAGAACCAGAACCACACATCTTCATGCAGTTCTGCACAAACTTCATTTCAGATTCTGACGCTTTATAAAAGCCTCAAGTTTGGGAGGACCATGCCAAACAATTCTTAGTGATCTTACTTCTGGAACTTTGTCCCAGAAACAGCTTTCCAACTAAAGCATTTTGGTCTAACAGCCTCACTCGAGGAAGTACTTACAACTCAGCAAAGTTTAAATCTGGGATTTTGAAAAGTATTCCTTTAGTTCAGACTCAAAATCTCCTCAGCAAAACGCAGTGCTGCATTTCTCCAAAGCCAGCACAAGTACTACAATACTATGTGGTTAACATTCCATCCTCTGATTGGGTGCAAACTGTGATTTTCCCTTACTTCACTGAGATGTTTTGGAACACTGACATTTTTTAAAGCTTAGTTTGCTCTTACCTGAAGTTCAGGCACTGAAAGGATGGATTCTTCTGAGGCTGATGACATTTCCTCATCCTCATCTTGTGTAAAATCATCAAAGTCATCATCCTCTTCCTCCTCTTGCCCTTCCCTTTCTCCTCCAGCTTCAGGGCCAGCGGGTGTCCCAACAGACTGCCCATCCATGCTGGATGAATCCTCTGGTCTTCCTAAAGGGCTGCTAAATTCTGCTTCAACATCTACTGAGGATGAATGATTCTTTGGAGACTCACTGCATGCCTGTGCTCCACCAACAGCACCCGCCTCCCTCTGCGGTTCATCACGGGGAGACGACTGCAAAGCCCGCCTTTCTTCTTCTCCTCCCTTCTCTTCACACAAAGCATGCTCCTTTTTAATTTCTTTCAGCTCATTAGCACATGAGCATGCAGCCTCCATGTTCAGCTCCTGGCCAAGCCCCAGCATGAACTCCTCCTTGACCTCAACACACAGCAGATTCCTCTTCTGTACAGGATTTACTTCCTTGACAGCATCATTTGAATCTTCAGCTTCACTTTTCACTGTTTTATCTGAATCTTCTAAATGAGGCAAAAGGTCCACAGACAATGGCTCTGAAACATTCTCTTCTGCTTTTACCATGGTCCAGCTACAGCAGTCACTCTTGTTTACCTTCTCCTGACTGGTGTTATTTGAAGCAGTGGGGTTTGCACTGCATTCCTTCTTGGGGGAGGCAGCTGAGCATGGAACACACAGCTCCTGGGGTTCAGCCTTGGGCTCCACCACGGGACAGGAATTCTTGTTGTTTCCAGCAGGGCACGAAGGAAGCAGATTCAGCTGCTCTTCACTTTCAGCAACAGACGGTGCAGAAAGACCAACAGGGTTTGGAGAGACAATCAACGAAGGAATTGAAGATGTCACCAGAGGTTGATTTAATGGACATGGGAAAGTGGACGGATTTACCAGTAAGGTTGTAACTGGGATAGCTTGAGTGCCTCTACCAACAGCTGTATTTATGGACTGGATCATATTGCAACCGTTGCCAATGTTAACCACTTTCACAGTGGTAGCAGGCACAGTAAGGATGACAGGAGATGGCTGAATCAAAGGTGGAGCCTTTATCAGTGGGGCAGCTTTTGTCCCTTTCTTCTTTTGGTATACCTTACGAACACAAGGTTTGCGTATTTTTGTTCCAGCCAAATCTGGTAACATCAATTTGGGCTGAAAAGTTACTGGACTTGAGGACACTAGAGCTGGTGGCACAGCACCTGAGAAACCTTGCCTGGAGTCCGGATGCGAAGCAGAGAGCACATTCTGGAATTCCAAGCCATCCCCACTTCCTACCACCGCTGGGACATTCAAAGGCTGCACTCCTGGAACTGCCTGCACAACCGTAGCTGGTTGGATTAACTGAGGAATCTGAACCATCACTTTGCCAGGAGGAGCTTCTGACTGGGATAACTTCACAGTTTTCTGAATGTTAACTGTGTTGGAACTGGGCTGCAGGCAAGGACTTGGTCGAATGAGGACAGGCTTCAGGGCTGAAGACTTCTGTCTTCTCCATGCTCTCCTAGAGAATCGATTGGCAAGAGGCTTCAAGGTCAGAACTAGGCCCTTTGGCATGAGTAGAGGGTATTTTTCACCACATTCCGTGTCTGAAGTTTCCTTTTCTGTGCCCAAGAAGTCTGATTCCTCATCAGTTGAGCCTGGCACCTCCCTGGCATCTTCTGCTAATTGCTTCAATTCCCCCTGAATGGAAGGCAAGCTTGCCTAAAAAAAAACAAGAGGTTTTCAGTCCAGTCCAAAGGCTTCCTACCCTCAAACAATACTGCAGAAGAAACAGCAGAAATTGTACCTTTAGCCAAAATGGCAGGCGATGCTCTTCCCTCTCCACAGGTGGCTTCCACTCATTAGGTTGGATTTCATCACAGCACTTGAACAGAACAGGCAACTGCTTTGTCTTTTTGTAGTGCTATGCAGAGAAATGCAAAGCAACGGTGGTCAGAACACCTGTCTGATAACTGGTGGCAAGCAGGCTAAGAACTGTGCTGAGTAAAAGCATTCATTTGAATTAAGTAATTAAAACGACTACAAAAAGGTACGTAAACATAACAGTTATAATAAAAGCTGAACAAAGTCACATTTGCTCTTAGGAAACTGTCAGCACATGCACAAAAGGGTCCTCAGAGCAAATAGCACACCTCTTATTGCATGCCAAATAGGAACTAAATCTGCAAGACACCAATCCATAACACATCACTTACTCTGATGATATTATCTGGGGCTCGATTCATATTGAGATTCTTGATTCGCACTGTCAGCTGGTGGGCAGTTTTTGTTGGCAAGAGATACTTGCTGATCAAAGGCTTTGGAAACTCTGTCCCTTCAAAATGTTTCAGACCCAAAGCTAATAAACTGAAGAAGGAAGGAGAGGGGAAGAAAAAAATAGTCTTTTAACAGTATTCTGGAATGCTATTTGGACGTGCTGTTCCACACAGACAGGTATCCTTACAGTTTGCATTCTAGAAACTCTCCACACAAAGAAAGCTCACACGCGTGTGTGCTACTCAGTAATTCTAAGCACTTACTTGTCCTCTGCCTTGGTGAAGATAATCTTGTCCCGAGGAGGGTTTGCTTTCAAGGAACATATTGGCAGGAGCTCTGGATACATAAAGACTCTCCTTGTTGCCAAAATCCATGCCACTTGCTTTGGTAAACATGGAAAATCACTGGCTGTGAACAGATAAGGACAGATGCATGAATGGCAAATACTGCTATTCACTACTGACTTCTTGAAAAGAGTGTTTCTTTTATTCCTTTCTGTGGACCTTTCTACTTTCAGTAAAAAAAAGTTTACTTCCCCCCAGTTCTCAGAATGTGCACGTTACCTAGCTTCTGCTTTGAAAGGGAATTCCTTATGTGTGTTAAGCAACACATCTGGAACAATTATTTCCAGTTTCACAGCTTTCCTGATGGAGCTCTGCAGCTCATAAATATCATCTATAGAACAATGAATAGCAGGATTATGAAGCTGAACAGAAGTCAACAGCTCTCATCACACGCTTTGCTGGGTTACAAGTTTATAAAGTGAAACAGTTGTCAAGGAAATTAAGACTTTGCCTAAGGATATAAAAGAAAACCCCATTTGAAATTGTCTGGAATTCACCTCATTTCAGCAGTGTGTAATTCCCACTCTAAACACCTTCCCATCACCTTTCTCCTCACATACATACCGCTCTTCTTTACAGCTTTGCGAGGGCTGCAGTCAACCTGCACTTGGGCATGGAAATCCTCAACCAGCTGCAAGGCTCCCTTCAAGTTGCAGGGCTGGAACATTGTCTGAAACTTTGGATAGAACGACTGACGAAGGAGCGTGGAGCTCCGAGCAAAGTTCCCCAGCTCGCTCTGCAAAGCCACACAGATCAAGAAAAGATTTTAAAACGTCTCCAAAGACGTTTTTCAGAGCATGTATGGCAATGCAATCATGCAACCAGTAAAAGATGGTGAAGTGGCAGGCATAGAAAATGCATTGCTATGGATTTTCTGTCCTGTTTTTCAGCTCTACAATTCTCAGCTGCTTTTTAATACTTAGCTTTGCCTGACCACGTGAAATCCCCAACATTCTGGAATCTTTCAAGGTCACTAAAAGTTCACTAATTACAGAAGTTGTATTTGTTGAGCTTTGTTTTCTGCGTTTCCAAGGAAACAGCACAAAACTACACCAACCAGCCAACCCAAAGCACTGTTCTCAGCACAATGGGAATTATTCCTTCAAGTACTGAGCCCACTAATCAGCTAACAACATTCACTCCTCTACTGAGAGATAATCTCACTCAGTTTAATGGGATCAATTAAACAAATCAAGCTCTCTAAACATCTCCAGTGACCATCAATCGTTAACAGTGGTGCAGCTCTGTATTTAGGCACATCCTTACCAAAAACATCTTCGTGGTACTTGCTTCTGAACTTAAAGCAGGGTTGGAACTTGCAAGAAGATGGATTTGAGTCAGAAGCTGAACATGCTTGTAGAATAAAATCAGACAAATGGGGATTGTCAGTGTATCAGTAACCCAAGAAACCCAAAAGCATAATATAAAGGAGCAAAAGGTATTTCCTGAGAACCACAAACAAATAATAAAAAAGGCAGACCTCAAAAAAAGTCTTTCAAATAATAGAAAACTGAGGAGAAAATCTGAATATCTACTTAAAATCCAACTTCAAATGCAGCTTTTTCAATTAATTTCTAAAGTGAAACGCATTAAACTGTTTGCTGTACCACTGGCTTCCCTCCTCCCCCTCTGCACCCAAGGCAGCACACAGTGAATATTCATTAGGTCAAATCTGGTAATATTTTATTACCTGCTGCATTTGCTGCTGCAGCCTTTTCCTTTGTGCACAGTCCAGAACAAGGCTCTGGAGAGGCTTCTCATTCTGAGGCTTTGCTTTCTCTGCCTCTTGTGGTGGCTTGATAGATGACTTCTTCATTCTCAACTGCTCAAGTTGCTCCTTCACAGTGCGGTGCTGTTCATTCAGTAAATTGGCCAAAGGCTCTTCAAACCTGTTTGACACCAGGCAGACCAAAATATAAGCACACAACTAATAACCACCTGTATTCAATTAGAATGTTTTACTCTGTAGCTGGTTTAAGAATTGCTGAGCTCTCCTCTGGTACCGCTCATCCAGAGAAGAGTATTGAGAAACTCCAGCCTTCGTTTTAGCTCCTTTCCCAAACAGATACAGCTTCATCTGCAGCTGATCCGCCCCATAAATAAGGAGACAACACCCTTATTGCAGTTCACCTTTAGTCAGTTTCTGTAATTTCTTAAACAAACTGGTATTGCCCAGAAATAAATACTTTGGAGCCTTTTCTCTCTGAGCTATGAGTGTAACTCATGCCAAAAATCATCAGAAGCTTATTTGCACACTTTAGTCTTTTCAGACCTAAGCCTCAGCAGTTTTATGCATTCTTTTCCTTAGGAAATGCTGCTATTATGTTCAAGTTACCTGTTTAAAATATAAAACACCACACTTGGTCAAACCAGTTCAATATCACAGGAAAAAAAAGGATTATATACACTTCAAAGTAATGGCCTTTGCTGAAAAGGCATCACCTCCCTGGCAGATGGCACAGTACAGCTGCAGGTGATCATGGGCTTTTTGCCACAGCAATTATTAATAATTAGGTCCATGACAACAATCAGACAGTCTCACCTCAGTGCCTGGGGTGTATTAAAATTTGGCCGTGACTCTGTAACGTTATCTTCATCTTCTGGGCCTTCATCTTCCATGTTTGAGAAGCCCATCTCATCCTGAAACTGCCAACAAACACACAGTAAGAGTCAGGAAAAGAAAGCTTAAGAATAACATTTACTAGGATTTGTAGTTAACAAAGCCCATGATGTTCCTCTGAGCATACACATTCATCTCTGCAGAGGTTTATGGAGCTATGCAAGTTCCTTCCCTGGGTCACAAATTACACTTTTGTGACAGATTTCTGCACATATTCAGCATGGAACGTCTTACAGAGAACCCTCTTAGGACTGTAGAGTTTTCATGCCAGATTTGAGAAAGATCTGTTCTTCAGTGGTACCACTTACCGTCTCAAACAGCTCCTCCATCAGTTCATTCACTTCCTTTTCTGCAAGCAAAATCAAAAAGAAGTTTGAAGATTCCTCCTGCAAGACACCTGGCAATCCTGTCACAATGTCAAGCCACTGAATCTCTCCTGCAAAGCACAACCACCCTCCTCTGGGAAACAAAGAGGCCCAAGAAGGAAAGGCCTCTGATACACGCAGAATGGCCGAGGTTGGAAGTGACCTCTGGAGGCCATCTGCTCCAACCCCTGCCTCAAGCAGAGTCACCTAGAGCTGTTTGCTCAACACAACACCCAGGTGGCTTCTGAGCATCTCCAAGGACAGAGACTGCACAGCCTCCCTGGTCAACCAGTGGCTGAGCTCAGTCACTGATTAGCAAGTTGTATCTGACAGCACAGCAGCTCTGGCTAGATAGCTTCATGTATTCAGAGAAAGCCAGTTCTGCATAGAAAAGCTTGTCAAATCAGTATGCAGGATGATGTTCTTCTATTACTTTTTATTTATTAGCCTTTAAAACAGCACACTTTTCAAGACAAATTACAAATCCTAACAGTAAAGGCAGCAGGATTCCCGAAGGACTTACTGGTAATTCTCACAGCACGATCATTTCTGAAGTCCTCTGTGTCTGGCTCATCCAGATCTTCCAGGAAATTGTACTCAGGGTCATCATCATCATCTAATTCATCTAATAGGAAGTATGTTTTGAAATGTTATTACTCTGTCCCAGGACCAAATCAGTGTGTACAACATGTGTGTTACAAAACAAGGCAATGGCTGCAGCCAAGATCATGAACAACAGGGGGAAAAAGCAGTCAAGAAGAGGAAGAAAAAGAAAAAACCTCAGGCTCCATCAGTTCCAACAAGCACCAACACACCTTCATTCTCCACATCATCATTCATGAGCCCTCCAAGCCACCTTTTCCATTCTTCATCATCTGCAGTGTTGGGATCATACATATCAGGTGTGATATCCGGGGCTCGGAGCTCAGCCTCCAGCTGACCAAGAGGAACATCCTTCAGGGGTCGCTTCGATCGGGTCCTGAAGGCAATGAGGCTGTCTTCCAGAGGCTGAAGAGTCGGGAAAAGCGTGAAGAAATTACAGTTTCTCTGACGCGAAGATTTTCACCACAGTAAGAAGAATCCAATACCAAAAGTATCAGATTCTTGCCACAAAGAATCATTTACTTTGGCAGCCCAAGAAAGCCAAGCTTTTATTACTCTTGCTATTCAGTTGCTAGTCTTTATCAATACACTGTTGCAATGCTTCTCCATACACATTTTACTCTGCTCTCCCTTTCCACAGCTTGTAATTAACCTGAAGCTGCAGCACAGCACTGTTTCTTCATCACTCCTCACCCCTGCACAGTACAGCAGTATTTTTCTCAATATTAATATGAAATAGCACTTCTCTTTACACCCAAGCTTCCCCATGTATTCATAGCATTCTTGCCTGCCAGAGAACTACATTTAACAGTAAAAAAAATGAAAATGAGAAGCTTATGTGCACGAACAGCAAGCATTATGATACAAGAAATGAGAAGTGTGTCTCACGAATAGTGCTTTACTAACAGCTACCACCACTTTCACACAGTGCTTCTGTCCTACACACCAAACATATTCATCTCATTTAAAATTACAAACTGGGAACAGAATGCAGTAAAAATAGCAGAGAACAGAGAGCCTCCTCTTTTTTTTTTTTTTAGCAAATCTTCATTCAAAAGGAAAAAATACTCCCATGGCATCCCAAAATACAGTACCTGGTAGGAGTCCATGCATACCGGGCTGGAAGCCAATTCTTCATCCACTGCATGCAGCTTCTCCATGAATGTGCTGTCTTTGCTTTGCTTTGGTTTAGGAGGAGGTGGAGGTCCCATGGGAACTACTTCAGCGCTAATGTGTCTAACAACAGGCGTAGGAACCTTCTCCACCTAATTAAAAAGGCCTCTGCGTTAAAAGGATTCATTTAGAACAGATTTCCGAGGGCAAAATAAGTTGTTGGCTTTTTTTATTCCCCTGTTTGAGCAGGGTTTAGCACAACAGAAACACGTGAGATGCTTCAGTTCTCACAGCTGTTACTGATGCAGGTCTGGTGATACCCAGTTCCTTCCAGTTCCTACCACGCTGTATATATTCCTCCCCGAGTCAAGGACAGAAAGCATTACTCCCTGCACTCCTCCCAGAAAGAATCAGAGGAATAATGATTATCTGAAGAAGAGCAGACTACTTCCATTGCCAGGGCCTTTTTTAAGCACCACTATCTATTTTAGACGAAGCTTTTTCTGCCAAGGTTGCATTTATCTGCTTATGCAGGAACCATCGCAGTGGGACCCCAAATCTACACAGCACTTGTAACACCACCACAGCTTAAAGCATTAGTACCTAATTTTGCTTCTCCATTAATAATTCAGGAATAATAACTGAAGGCTCTTTCTAAAAAAGGCATCGACTCTCTTGTAAGCTCACCTCACAGAGTGCTCCTCCCTCTTCATCAGATGATCGCCGTGTCCGGGATCGCTTTGCTCCCCGAGGAGAGGAAGCAGTGCTCTCCACATCACTTTCCAGTAAGCTCTATCGTGCAAGAGATACAGAATGCAATCAAACTATCATGCCACAATCAAACCTCACTTCAACCAATATTCTCATAGATACTTTTTTTTATCTAAGGGACTAATACAAAATTCAAGAGATCACTAGAAGTTCTTGGTAACTTACAAGCATTCACTTGGTAAAACAGAACATTCTGCAGCCTCAAAGATGCAGGCAATGCCACGCTGAACAGATCTTTGCACAAGTTACACTCACCTCTTCTGCAGTCTCATCTTCATCTTCATCATCAGGCTGGTATTCTTCATCAGACGAATCATCCTCCTCAAGAGGAATGTCCACAAACTGAGGTGGCTGCAATACAACAGAGGGAACATGACAGTTTTTAACAGGCAAGGTAAAGCACTGCACTCCAATGGTGCCCTAGCAGATGAGTCTTTCTAACAACATCCTAGAGGCCAGCCAAAAGATTCCCTGCTAAGCAGAGTGCCTCAGCAGAGCCTGGAGCTTTCCAGAAGTAGTTCACTTACCTTTACCTCATTTGCCTTCTTAATTGGAGAAATATTCCACGTTGGAATCACCTGAAGAGAGTAAAAACACACCTTACTCAACCAATTACATCAGGTAATGTAACTGAGCTGAAGTCTTGTTCAAAGCTTGCTGTTATTTAGCTACACTGGAGAACAAATGTTTTACAAACCACCCCAGGATCTCTGCCAGCAATAACTTATATTTACATAACTTATTTTATTATATATATATCTATATGACATATAACAGCTACTATCAATTCACTGCACTTTCTAACTCTGACCTGACTCTTCTCATCTAAAATGGATTGGTTTTACACAGTTGTATCAAAAACACACGCACAGAACTTCTACGTCAACCAATCTGAAAAGCACACCTGACACTTGCTTTAGAAGTCCCACCAGTCAAAGGCATCAGGTATAATCATTAAAGCAGGTGATGAACTTACCACTCCCTTCTCCACAACTTCCTTCAGTTTGGAACGAGTCATTTTAGGTTCCTACGTTTAAAACAGAAAACCACCATCTGTTCAGCTCCTTTAACTGCAAACTTTACCCCAGCAATTATTAACTACAATACTTTTCTCCCTTGAATTCATTACTTTTTAGACACAATCTGAGTGAAGTAAAAATAACTCAGTAGTTTTGTTTCATAATTCAGGTTCCTAGACATGACTTCCTTCATCCAGATACCAAATATGGTAGTGAAATGGAAGAGATAATACCACTCACCCTCTCTATACCACAAATCAAGAGGGTAGACTGGAGAATTTGTGTGTTTGGATAGATCAAGAGGAAAAAAAACCTGAAAAATCTTTTTACTTACAAACAAAGGTATATCCTCTGTTTCACTGATTGCTGCTTTCATCATGGCAACCACGTGCTCATTGGTGATCACTTCCTACAGGAAGGCAAAAAAAAAAAAGGTCACCTTCACATTCTGTTCGTCGAAAAGATGCAGACTTTTGGTGAAATAAACCAGCTGGAACCACGAGGCAGAAATAATGCATGCACAGTAACTGCAGGCACTCACATGCAGGATGTTTCTCACATTGACCACTGTCAGGTTATGCTGTTTGGCACCATCTTCTAAGGTGCGATCGAGGGTATCATCTAGCTTGATATCACAAGACAGAGTCCTCTCTTCTTCTTGACTTTTCCCTTCCCTTTTCCGTTTGTTGGCCTTCCTCCTCCTCTTCCTCCTCTCAATATCTTCTCCATCTTGCTCCTCTGAAAATTGACAACAAAAGTTACATTCTAGGAACTCGGATGCTTCAGACAGTGAGACTTACAAAAGAAACCACTCTAATTCTGTAGATACTGAAGTGGCAGCAGTTTGTTAGGAGCTGATAATGAAATCTTCCAAATGGAAATGGCCACAAGAACTCCAACAAAGGATTCCAATTCTGTAGGAGCTCACTGAGTCACACTACTCAAGCAAATAAAGGCAATGCATTTGACATCTCTACTAGCCTGATTTTACTGCCTGTCTCAGCAGCCCTTTAATGCTCTTCCAGGAGGAGCTCTTTCAAGTATGCAGTCAAGATTAAAACAATCAAAACTCCCAGACACAATACAGCAAGAGCAGGTTACAATTTCCAGGACTCAGAATGTTCCCCAAATGGTGTTGTTTTGCTGACTCAGGCAAATGAAAGCAATCGAGACTTCCTCTGAAGGAAAACAGTACTTTCAGTAACTGAAAAACGCAGGGATCATCTCCAGCAGGTTCCACCTGAATGCCTGTGGTTTATTTAGCCACTTAGTTACAGAGCATGGGATGAAAGATTGAAAAAACACTGCACTTGAACAGCCCCAGCATGGCATACACACCCCAAAGTTCTGAGTCCATCCTATCAAGCCTGTTTCTTGCACAAAGCTTACCCAAAGGAACAAAGAGCCCCAAACACTCCTTTTCCCCATTAGTCAGCTGAGGCCACTCACCAGGTCTGGTGCTCTTCAACAGCTTCACTGCAGCAGGACTTCTAACAGCTAGCTGCAAATTGCTTCTCGATGGAGATTCCTGCACTGCAGATGGGTTGTCGGTCAGGCACAGATCTCTCTGCACATTTGCTTCTACCTCTGTGTGCAGCTTAGGAGTTTTCCCTGTGAACAGGGAACAGTGTTCACCAGGTTGCAGTCAGACACAGAGACAGGTGAGCAAGGTTAACAGGCGGCTACATTGAAAAAGTTCATCAGATCCCATTCAAATCCATTAAATCAATGGTACTGAGTCACGCTCTGCCACCCAGGCAGTGAAAATGACCCAAGTGCTTCGGCTGCAGTCCCATGATTTTTCCTGCCAGAAACACATCCAAGCAAAGAGAGCATCACCTCCAGCCATCTGTCTTGTTCCCTGCCTTAAACAGGGAGCCTTAAACCCGCCTTAAATATTAACAAACAGCTGCAACAACAGAAAGTAACAGCGAGAGGCAAGCGCTCCTTCACCAGCCAGCACAGCATAGCTGACTGCAACCTCAGCCACCCCTCAGCTCATTTAAGGTTATTCTGCTGCTGGAAGGGTCGATTCCATCCCTGTGCCATTGCTGTCCTGCACAGCTCTGGGATTTACATGGGACAGCAGCTGTGAGGTGACCGCTGTGCCACCCCCAGCATGAAATGAGCTCTCAGTCAAACCAGAGAGCTACAAACAGCAGCAAAAGTGGGGACAACGCTTTGCACAAAGCAATGAGGGAGCGCTGTCAGGTTTTGCAGCTCACAGATGAGCTCACAACGAGCAACTGGAGCTTCCTGAACACCTCGAGGCATAATGGGAACCACATGTGTGTAATAAACCCCCCACAGAACAGCTCTGTGTTGGCACTGCCAACAGCTCAGGAGCAGACCTGAGCACAGAGGAGAAAACAACAGCTCCAACTGCTTTTCTTCTTGGGTTCAGATCCTCAGCCTCACTGAGCCCAGAGGCAGAGATGTATGGCAGGGCAAGAAAACCAGTGTGGGAAAGCAGATGCCAAGCATTTATGTCAGCATACAAAGACTGGAGATACAGAATAGCACTGCCGTGACCAGAAATGCCTCTCAGAGCTCACAGCAGCCCAGTCTGCCGCTCCCTGAAACGCTCCATACCGCCTGAGAGGCAAAAAGAGCCTTGTTTCAGACACGTGCTGCCTCAGTGTTCACCACAGATCATTTGTTTTGAAAAACAAAAGGCAAGACAGCTGTCCCAAGCTGAGGTCCGGCCTTGGACAGCCTCCTCTGAGTCACGTACTGCACACAACACACAAAAAAATCTCTTTTCTGGACGTTATTATAAGGGAGTGATCCCTGCCTGAGGTGCACGGAAGAGGAAACCCAAAGACGGGACCGGGGAGGTGCGGGGTCTGCAGAGCAGAGCACTTTGAGGCCTGGAAGAAGCTCTACGTGGTGGGGCTGCTGGCGTTCCTCGTTCGTTTTCAGACATTTTCAGAGAGAAAAACAACTTTCGAGACCGAAACGCCCGGCGAGCCGCCACGGCGCAGCGCGAAGGAGGACAAAAGCGAAGGGCAGAGACGCGGAGGTCTCCCGGCGCTCCCGCCGCCTCCTCACGGCCGAGGCCTCACGCAGGGCCCGCACGGGAGGCCTCACAGCGGACAGCCCCGCGGGATCCCTCTCGTTGCGGCACCACCTTACCTTCCTTCCCCCCTTCCAGGCGCTTCGCGTCCTCCCCGCGCTCGGGGGGAGCAGCGCACGGCTCGGCGGCGCCGGGGCGACCCTCGTTGCCCTCCTGAGGCGGCCGCCTCCCGCCTCTGGGCAGCGCCTCCGCGGGGGTTCTCCACACGGCGGCAGCCACCGCTGAGGAAGCGGCTGCGGGTGGCGGCGGCGGCGGTTGTGGTGGCGGCGGTTCCCCGTCCTCCCCGCTGCCGCTCCGCTCCCGCGGGCTGTGCGGCCCCGCGGCCGCCGCTCTCCTCTTCTTGCAGGGCAACATCTTCAGCGACAGCGCCATCCCGCCGCCCACCTGGGAGGGGGGAAAAGTGGCTGAACGCGGCGCAACGCCCACCGGTCCCGCCGCGTCCCGTCCCGTTGCGGCTCTTCAGGAAGCGGAAGCGCCGCGGAGGCCGCGCGCAGGCGCCGCGCCGCCATCTTGGGGCGCTGAGGAGCGGCCGCCATGTTGGGGGGGGGAACGGCCGCCATGTTGGGGGGGTATGGGGGGGGGAAAACACCGCCATGTTGGGGGGGCGGCCGCCATGTTGGGGGACGAGGGCCGCCCGCCGCGCCGCCCGAGGCGGGGGGGGGGAGGGGAAGGCGAGTGTCGCCATCTTAACGCGGCCACCGCGCTGAGGGCGGCGGAACCCGCCGCTCGGCCCCGGTGCTGAGCTGTGAGGAGAGAACCCGCCCGCAAACAGCGCGGGCAGCGCCGTTTCCTCAGCGCGGGGCGCGGGCGCCGTACGCACACACCGCAGCCCTTCAGGGCCTCCGCCCGCGCCCCGCTACCCGCACCGCCGCCCGGAGGCGCGGCTGCAGCGCCGCCACTGCCGAGTCACCGCCGGGCGGCTCCGGGGCGGGGCGGGGCGGCGGGGCGGGGCCGGGGCCGGGCGGGGCCTGCGCCGATCGGGACCAGTCGGCGGCTCCTGCATCCCGGGCGCGGAGCATCCTCCGGGCGGGGGCCGTACCGCGGCGCCTCCGCACCGGGTGCCGCATTCCGCCTCAGCGCGGACCATGGCGGAGATCACCAGCGTCCACCCCGGCTTCGGTGAGTGGGGCCGGGCCGCGCGGAGGGCCCCATTCCGCCGTCCTTTCCCCCGGAGCCGGGCCCTGCCCGCCGCCTCCCGACCCCCCTACGGCGGCACCGGCGGAGGTGGCGGCTCCGGGCCGGTCTGGGCCCCGCCGCGGGGAGGATGCGGAGGGCAGCGGAGGAGGCCCGGCCCCGGTACCGAGCGCTGTCTGCGCCGCGCCCGGCCCGGCCTTTGTTCGCGCCTCCCCGGGGGCCGCGGGGCTGCGGCGCCGCCACCGAAGGCCGAGCGGGGCGGGGGGGGCGGCGCGGGGTGGGGCGGGGCCGTTATCCCACACCCCCCCCCCCCCCCAGCAGCGTTCCGCGGGGCCGCGGCGGGCCGAGGGGGTGGGGGCGGTCGGGAAGCGGCGGAGCCCCGCGGCATCATCCGCCCGAACGGCCCCGATGGCCGCGGAGCGGCGCCGGGCTCGGCGCTGAGCGGCGATTGGCGCCCGTCCGTTGGGTCCCCGCGGCCCTTAAAAGCCCGATTGCTGCTCCTTCTGTCCTCCAGCATCACCGACCTTCCCTCGGCACCGTGGGGCCGATCGCTACCGCGCGGTTACCGCGTTTGCTCTAAATTCTAAAGCTCTTAATAACACCGATCCATCCTGCATCACGTCCCGCATCCCTTATGTACAACGGATGCATCCCTCTTGCACGTTCCATATCATTTCTGGGCTGCCATCACCCAACTGCTGGCCACCAGTGGCCATCAGGGTGTAATCAGCAAATATTGGTATTAAAAAGAAGTTTTCGATGATGTCTCGTTAACCAAAACCATAATTGCATACCCCAGAAGCCGATTTGGGCTTCAGTTAGATCTCTGCATCGCATCAAAGCAAAGATCTCTTCTACCAGTGGTGCATTCTTTAAAAAGAATGGGTTCTGTTGGAGAGAAGAGACAAAATGGGCCGCGGTGCCGTTTGAAACGGGCATCCAAAGCACTTCTCTGTGCATGAACTCCCAGAACCTCATCTGCAGGAGTTGGGAGGCAGCTCCCAGCTGTGAGGAACTACAGGAACAGAATTCATGAATGTATGGAAGGATTACGTAAAGTGGGAGTCTCCAGGCAGGAGAGGAGAGGTGCGGCGGGCAGAGCAGGGCTGGTCCTTCTGTGCTCTTTCTTTAATGCAGGAAGAAGCATCCAGCAAAACAAGGTGGGGAGGGCTTGAAATAAAAGCTGTTGGGTTTTTTTTTGCTGTAGTGTTTAATTAAGCTGAGAGTCTCTTTGCCAGGAGGCACTGCGAGAGCCAACTTAAGAGCTTGGAGATTTAGAGGGAGGAAGAATTGCAAAGGCTGGTTTGGTGGTTGCTGATGTGAGTGCTGAAATTGTTTATTGGGAAATAAAGGTACAAGAGCTGATTCTCTGAGGACACAATGGGAACAAAACACACGAAAACATGAGGTCAGAATAAGAAAAGAGTTTGGGCTTTTGTCCTTTCCTGCATGTGCTCTGGAGCTTTTAAGATCTGCATGTGGCTGAATTGTACTGCCTTCAGATTGGCTCTTAAAGACCACTTGGGTCATTTCAAAGAGGGAATGTGAAATAATGAAGCAAAGATGTGTGTTGGTGTTTGTCAGTGTTGAGAGTGCCCCTTGCTTTGGTGACTGTGCTGTGTGCTGCCCTGGGCCCAAAGATGTGAATCCATGGAGGCAGTCACCACCTGAAAGACATCCTGCTGCAGGAAGGGATTCTTCCATCCAACCCAAGGGGATTTTTGTGAGAAGGAGATGTATTGTTATGGGAAAATCAGCTTTCCCTGAGCCTATGAGATACTCAGATTGCAGCCTGGCAGTCTTCTCCTCTTGCCTCGCAGCCTTAATGAATGATAACACAGGAAGGGCAGAGAAAGTGCCAAATTCGGGTGTTGTCTGTAATTGAAGCATGAATTCCGAAGATGATTTTCTGTTGTTAGCAGTGCAGAATGAAGATGTGCAGATCAGATGAGCTCACCTTTGTGTGGCTGTTCCACTTCTTGTCGTGGTGATGACTTTTTGGCTTTCCACGCTCCTACGGAAGCAAGCAGTGTGTGCAGCTTGTGAGGAAAAAGATGGGGCAGAGGGGTTTTGGTTTGCTTAAAAAAGAGGGGGAAAAAGGGAGAAAAAATGATTAGTAAAGCGATAATACAACGATAACAAGACCAATACCTTAATAAACTTCAAAATACCATTGCTTTTAGTGACAACATCCTAGTGTTAAGATGTTTAGGCTATAGAGAAAACACTGCAAAAGCAGCCGCTTGTTTACTTAAATAAACTGAATTTCACACTCCTCCTCATTCCTTCTCACTTCTGAGGGGCCAAGGAAACATGTTGCAGAAGGCGACTGCCCAACAGCAAATAGGAATGTTGTGAGAATCGGGAAGAATTTCCAATCCTGAGTGTAGGGAATGAAATGAAGGAGCACTTCATTGTGAGCACTGCCCACGAAATGCATTCTGTGCCACAGGAGGAGGAGTGCTGGGGCTCAGCATCCCTTCCTTCTCTCCCCCGTTACAATACGACCACAGCGTGAATGTCTCATGGCACAAGAAGAAGATCTTTCCCTTTTCCTTCTCTTTTAAGGCTGAGCATAGCCAGCTCCTTCAAGCTGTCCTCATATTCCATCTGCTCTCCGTTCTCCACCCTCCATCTGCTCCAGCTCTTTAATTATCTTGGTGGCCCTTGACTAAATTGCTTGAGTATGTCAATATAATGTACTGGGGAGCTCAAAACTACTGGTTTCATTCTGTGTTTGATAATACATCTCCAATGCAAGGGGTATAAATAGAAAATAACGAGCTTGGTTGCTAAAAATGAGTCCTGTGCCTTTTTGTTCTGGCCTGATATTGCCGAAGAACCCAATTGACATAAACTCCAGAAAATATCAAATAATCCCTAAATGCAAAAAGAGGATATTCTGCCCATTGCTTTTGAACATCAGATTTTCACATGAGAAATCCGTGGTAACCGTGGGGTGGGCAACGTTTTGTCAGCAGCTGCTCATCAGAATGTGAATGAACATAAATAATAATACTGGGGTGAAAAAGCAGAGAATGCAACGCAGGGGAACAGTCGAAAAGAACAACGTCAGCTTTTGGGTGAGACACAGAGTGGGTCGTGTGTGCATGACATGATTCCCCAGGGGAGGTGGGGAAACAGAACAGTAAGAGGAGGAGAATGAACCTCCTCCACTTGCTGGTGTGCGATATGGACGTGCCCTGTCCCTTTTTCTTGTGCATGTGGGACAGGGCCACGTTCATCACCCACCACAAAGAAATAACTGTAACCTAGTTATTAACCAAGGTTTAAATTGTTCATAAGGGACAACTCCAAATCCACTGTTGTGTCCATAGAAATACAAGTTATGAAATACAAGTTAACTGTTTATTCCAGGGAAGCCTCCATACCAGGCTTACTGAATAGCATGCTGCAGAGTCCCCTCCCAGGCGTGCTCCCTCCTGTGGGGCTGTGGCACTCCCAGAGGTTCCAGCTCTTTCTTGACTGCCTTTCTCCCCTACAGATGTCTCTCCAGTTGTGGCAGGCCTCATTGGTGCTACTGTCCTGGTGGTTTCTGTCTCAGTAACAGTTTTTGTGTGGACATGCTGTCACCAGCAAGCAGAAAAAAAGCACAAAACCCCACCGTATAAATTCATTCACATGTTGAAAGGCATCAGCATCTATCCGGAGACCTTGAGTAACAAGAAGAAAATCAACCGAATCCGGAGAGACAAGAATGGCGCTCCTAAGGAGACTGGGAGGGGAAACCTTTTGGTGGATGCTGCTGAATCTGGCTTGGTAGGCTCTGATAAGGCTCCAGATGGGCCAAACGCAGCTCCCCACATTGATCAGCTTCCGATCAAAGTAGATTACGGAGATGAACTAAGCCCAGATCAAAGCCTCACTCCAGGAGGAAGTAAAACCTCCTCCCCATCTTCTCCGGGGGAGGACGTCCTGTTGGGTGAACTGACTTTCTCAGTGGACTACAACTTCCCTAAAAAAGCACTGGTGGTTACCATCCAGGAGGCTCACGGGCTGCCAGTTATGGATGAGCACACTCAGAGCTCTGACCCATACATCAAGATGACCATCCTTCCCGACAAAAGGCATCGCGTGAAGACTCGCGTGCTTCGCAAGACTCTGGATCCGGTCTTTGATGAAACCTTCACCTTCTATGGGATCCCCTACAGCCAGCTCCAGGATTTGGTGCTTCACTTCCTGGTGTTGAGTTTCGATCGCTTTTCTCGAGATGATGTGATTGGAGAAGTCATGGTGCCCCTTGCAGGAGTGGATCCGAGCACTGGGAAGGTTCAGCTGACCAGAGAGATCCTCAAAAGGAACATACAGGTAAGTAACTTCTGGTGTCATGGAGGTTTCCTTGTGTTGCATTTGATCCCGGTTTGGGAGCCTCGGAGGTCTGGTGAGCAGGAATGCTACAGCATTCTTCAGTTATGAAACCCATTTTTTTCCACAGATGTATGTAATTTTAGTAATATCTGACCATGCTCTTTTAGTTTGGCAGTTCTCTGCTGTGTGGTTATAGAGATTTGGTAACAGAGTCACTGCAGAGGCATAGAAATGAGGGGTGCTGTAACCAATGATGCCAAAAGAAAAGGCAAAGTCCCACTCCCAGTAAAAGAGCAGTGTGACAAAGGGACGTTCATCCCCATCCAAGCTGCTCATGGGGAACAGCTAGAGATACAGTTGCTCTGAATACCTTTTGTATCAATTCTGATTAACAATATATCCTGCTCTGCAAAGGCGAATCTCACTTAAAGAAGGATTCATCTGACCCTTCTGGACACCTCCATTTGTAATTACCGAATTTGTAACTGTAGGCTGTAAGCCAGTGAAAATATATCAGCATCACCAGCAGAGGCTGCCACAAAACATGGGGAGATGTCTGGAGCAGCTCAGATCAATCCCACCCCCAACGACCCTCTCTTTTTCCCACGTGAGGATGAAGTGTATCTACCACGGTTTTGCCCAATGCAGACATGTAAGTGAAGTGAATCCCACCCTCATGTCTCGTGCTGTAGACTGGAAAGAAAAGCAGCCTGCAGAAAAGATGAAGGCTCGCCTTGATGGGCTGCTTTGCATTCTGTGCAATGGCTGCCTTAAGTTTTTTCAAGTATTCTTTTCAGTGCATTGACTGTATGTCCTATAGGCTCTACAAGTAATAGATTAAAAATTGAGAAAAGTGCTCACGCTAAAAAATAGATGGAATCAAGGATGCAAATTATTTAACATGCAACGGTAATTAAAAATAGATTTGCCTTGGTGTCAGCTGCACACACGATATTCTCCAACTAATTTAACAGATTTAACATTTATTGTGGTGGTGTTTCTATTGGAAACAAAGCAAATCCTCCATTTGTGACCTCCTTCCCCATCTGCACGGCGGGGTTAAAAGGAGCAGATGCTAACAGAGGGGGCAGGGCAGGGTGCTGATGGCTGAGCTTTTAGCATGCAGCTGTTTGAGTTCTGCAGTGCTGTCACTGCTGTGCTCCTGACACCACACGATCTCATGCCCACTGCTAATACCATTTTCCTTGATAGCAAATAAACTTAATCTAAATTAGTGCCATCTCACTGAAAGTTAATGAGTACCGACTGGAAACCAAAGCTAATAATCTTAATGGTGTTACTCTTTGGAAGGATGTACAACAAGTTTAATGGAATAGTTTCTTTTTCGTCTTCATCCTTTTCCAGTGCAGACTGATGGTGGAGCTTCCAAAATGTGCCCAAGGAGCTCGAGGTGCTCACCAGTGTAAGCTCCAAAAGAAGTCAGTGAACTTATTGCTCCTAGAAACCACAGCATCTCCAGAGGAGTCCTCAGAGGAACCCTGGGGTGCTGATTTCTCTGAGCGTGGCCCCAGGTTTGCTCCCAGAGAAGCTGAAGGCTGTAGTGATGCTTACTTTGCTCAGCAGGCACTTCGGGGGTGTAGAGCAGAGGATGATTTACCTTCAGCAACTCACTCTACTTCTGGAGACCTCCCGTGGCTAAGGCTGAATGTATTTAGAATGAAACACAGATAATTTTCCAACTTCTTGGTCCTTTAGCATAAGAAAAGGAAAATACTGGTGACCCCCAACATTTGCCCGTGTTTGTTAAGACCACGTTGTCCTAATAAATCATTGCTGTTTCTTGTTTCACAGAAATGCATTAGCAGAGGAGAGCTGCAGGTCTCACTATCTTACCAACCCGTGGCGCAGAGAATGACTGTTGTGGTGCTGAAAGCCAGACATTTGCCAAAGATGGATATCACTGGCCTCTCAGGTAGAAGCTATTTTCTCCAACCCTGAATGTGTTTGTACTCTGCCACACAGAAGGCAATTCATAGCTTTGCTGAAGTGCTGCACCCCTCACGCAGCCCAGGGGTGCTCGAGCATGCTGTTGTTTCCATCTGAAAGAACATGTAGTGTAGTAAAATACAGGCTGGGTCCAGAGGAGAGGGGAAGGAGCCTTTTACTATCCAAACAGAGCACAGCAGCTGTTGGTTGCTGGGTAGGAATTGTGTTGCAGAAGGAAAATGCTGTGCATTCTGATAAATAACAGAATGAGAGAGAAAACTCCCAGTCCCTACAAGCTCAGCTCACTTTCAGATCTTTTCACCTCTTATGATTGTCTTTATTTTGCATACCTTTCCTCAAACTCCTGAGGGTGATGGATCACTGTAAGTGACAGAACAGATCAGATGCAATATGCAAGGCTAACGTTTTATCTTTCTCTGATCCTTATATTATGCATGAGCATATGGTTTAAGAAGTAAAAACTAAACATTGCTAGCTGGGTGTCACTTCTAGCTTCAAAACTTGTGTTACGTCAGAAAAGCACCGTATACCACCTATATTAATTTAATCCTAATGCTGGCATAGAGGGTAAATTGGCTTGAGGCTGGTGGAAAAATGAAGGCTTAATTTTCAGCTATTCTCAGTTTCAATACCTTTCATTGCAACCGTTTCCCATCTTAAAACTATTCTGACGCTTTGTGGGACCATTCCCTGAAATTAGGTAAAATATTTCTTCTTACAAATGTCAGCAAACAGTGAAAGTTTTGCCAAGTTGGGCCCTGACCTCACCAGAAAGCTCCCCATGTGGTCCTGCTAGGAGCAGTTGTTGCAGCTGGTATGCCACTTGCTTCCCCCACTTCCCCATGCAGTGCTGAAGCCTGTTAAGAACTCCAGGTGCTGATGTCAGCTGGTTGCTCTGCAATGGGAGAATCCTGACAGTCCCCAGCTGTGGGAGCTGAAGTGTGAACCTAGACGTGCACAGTTCACTTCTGCCTGGATCAGCAAGCTGAACCCATCCCCCCCTTCCCAGAGCATTGCAGGACTGTGTTATTAGTTCATTTCTCTCTTCTCTGGCAGATCCCTACGTTAAGGTGAATGTTTATTACGGACGAAAGCGCATAGCAAAAAAGAAGACCCACGTGAAGAAGTGCACTTTGAATCCAGTCTTCAACGAATCCTTCATTTACGACATCCCCGTCGATCTCCTCCCTGACATCAGCATCGAATTCCTGGTCATCGATTTCGACCGTACCACAAAAAATGAGGTGGTGGGACGGCTGATTTTGGGAGCTCACAGCATCACTGCAGCTGGTGTGGAGCACTGGAGAGAGGTTTGTGAGAATCCTAGAAAGCCGGTGGCCAAATGGCACAGCCTGAGCGAATACTAGCAGAGGTTGTGGCAGCTGATCATAGAACAGACTTACACCTTGTTTTAGCTGTAGAACTAAACTTTCGTAAGAAGCAGCAGCTGATGGGTTCTCTAGTGATGTGATTTTGCAGGGCACTACGATTCTAAAGAGCATTAAATTAAAAAAAAAAATACCACAAATATATATAACAGTGTAATCACGCTATTGCATGCCTAATACAAACTGAAATTAGTATAACTACCAATATCAAGTCGCAGATTTTAATACAATTATCTGTCACTATGGAAGTTGTGTTTGTGCCGAACTGTCTTTGCTGGTATTCACCAAAATTGGCCTGTCTTTATTAGGCTTCTCCCAAAGTTTCTGGATTCTGCTGTTTAACCTCTAGTTTCTTGTTAGTTTGCCTGCCCATTGGTTCTTGCAGTTCTCTTCTTTGCTGGTTTGGGAGTACCAACTGCGTTTCCATTGAAGGTGGTTTAGAATTCTGCACTAATGCAAAAGGAAAATACAGGGGAAAATGGCACTTTCCTTCAGAGACAAAAAGAAAAAGTTTCTTTATCAGGTACTAAAAGACTTATATTGTGGTATCACTGCTTTGGAGCTGTAAGGCCACAGCCTCAAAGATTCGCATCTAAAATTCATACACCAACAAATGGATCACTTTGCTTTTGCCACGTGGAAATTAGCACAGACACGATCCTCCAGACTGTCAGAAGTGGGGGAATTCCACTACACTGTGTTTTATTTAACCCTGTGTGTGAAGGGCCCACCAAAACCTGACACGGCGCTGTTTGTTAAGGAAACTCTTGCTGGTTCTTTTAAACATTAAATCTGAAATTCCACAGGATTGGTAAGTTCTGGAATAGCAGCATAATGTGACGAGACAGGAGAATAGCTTGGGGAGAGAGGCATGAAAGCTTCATAGAGCTTCCCTTAGGTTCAAAGTGAGTCAATTTGCATGATCTGGGACAGCTCTCCAGAAGGAGTAATGCAGAGCAAAGTCTGTTCTGACACAAAGTCAAACTGGCCAAGCAGTTAAGCTTTAGAGTTTCAGAGCAGCTCGAGTTCGCTCTGCAATTGTGGACACGACTTCTGAGACTTGAAACATGCATTCTGTCACCTCTGAAATGCAGCAATGCTGCTTGATAAATGTGGCCTGCAGCACTTCAGGCTGCCAGCCCCTAACACTCAGCAGTTCTGAGCTCACAAAGTTCCACCAATATATAACTGAAGTTTGGAAACAGCTGCATTCAATCTCACTTCAAAGTGAGACAACATTCACCAAGACGTTTTTAGCCAGGAGGATCTTGGTGAGTAACATGATTGGGCTTCTTCCTACATTCAAGCCAGGAAAGACATAAGGATGATAACTGGCAGCAAATAATTAGTTGTAAGCATTGTTGGTGAGCTGAACGTAAATAGTCCTAACAAGCAGCAGAAATTCAAAGCGTTTCTGTGCTCTCCAATGGAAACACAAAGCAGAGCTGAGCTCGCAGGGAGGCACGCAGCAGACTGCCAGGTTGCAGTGTTCGTGTGGTTGCTTCCAGGCAGGCCGTCTGTTCTGTGCCATGTGGAATGTAAATAGTGTGTTGTAATTAAACGCTTCTAAGATCACTGAACTATTTGCAGGACTTGGCTGTTGAGTTTTAGAGCCCTAATGGAAAAATGATCCTTTCCACCTTCTTCCTAATGAAAGTAGAATCACTGAGCAAGTCTTACCCGGTTCCCCTTCCAACCACAAAGTAAAACACTGCTGCTGGGATGGCTGTTCACGTGCACAGTCAGTGCTTGATCCATTGGCAACCCTTTGGCATCTCTCCCTCAGAAATTGCTTTTGGAAGGCCGAGTTTTCTCACTCGTAGCCACTTTCTCATTGAACTTCCTTCTAGGCAAAATGTCTTTTCAGAAGAGAAGTCACACTGAAGCTGCAGCTCTATTTCTCAGTCCCGCGTGGCAGACAGAAGCACGGACTTCTGTCTGCGTTTAATCAATCCCAATCACAAGCATTACTGCCTGAGGTTACAGCAGATTTTATCAGTCCCTTACGGCCACAAACCAGAGCTCTCCTTCGGAAACAGCCGTAGGTCTGTCCCAGTCCTGGTTTTTGCACTAAGCAATCGTGTCGCTCACCTTTAGGAATCATCACCACTTTTTCTTTCTCAGAAAATCCGATCACCAGAACAGAACAAACCAACACAAAGTTCCCTTTTCTTCCCTTCAGTGTGAGAAGCACGCGTAAGCCTGGATGATCTCTATCAGATTCCTTTAGCTGAGAAGGAAAGATGAACTTCTTGTCAAGGAAACATGCTCAGGGTAAATAGTCTTAGGCTATCGGGCAGATAGGAATAGCTCCAACGCTTCTGGAATAATAGGAAACTGAAGATGTGCAGATATATATATTTTTAAAACGTAAAATAGACAGTAAGTGCCAGCGGACTCACTGTAAAATCTCCCAGATGTGGTTATTCTTTACCTTGTGTCTTCTATTGTAAAATTAACTTGGACAGTTACAGCGTTGTGTGGATAAAAAAAAAAAAGGCAAAAATCCTAACTCAACATGTGTGAAACTGCATAATGCTAGAAGCTACTTGACATTATGTAATGCTATCTTGTATGTTGGATTTGTTAACGCACATTGAGCGTGGAAATAAAACTTAAATCACTTTAGATGGTGACTGTGCTGTGTTTGAGCGCAGGCAGCGCGCGGAAACAAACCTGCACAGAGCACACCTGGAAAATACAGAGCAGAATCCAATGAAGTGCCCTGCTGTTCCTGAAACATCAGCACACGCAACAACTGTCATCGCTGAGCCTCTCCACGGCTGTAATTCCATGTGAACGGGCACCTAAAGGGAATAAATGGGCAAAAAAGAATTTGGTCGCTGAAAGAATGTTGGAAGAAAAGCAGAAAAGCTGTTTGGTTCTTTTGTTCGTGGGTCAGACGCATTCCTGGATTCCCAGCTGCTTTTTTCAGGAGCACTTTTGTCCGTGTCACTGTGAGATACAATGGTGTGTCCCGAGGCGCAGCGCTCTGTAATGCAGCTTCTGCAGCTCCCATCACTACTCCAGAGCACAGCACTGCTGGGCACAAAGCCACGGCTTTAGAAAACACCAAATAGTGCAGAATACCAAACTGTGTTTCCACAGCAACGTGGCTACAGAAACCCTCCAGCACGGCGCTTCTCCCAGCCTGGTAGCCTCCCCTGCAACAAAGGACGGGGATCCAGAGGTGCCTGAGGTATCTGAACACCTGAAATAAGCTTCATGGGAACTTCGGGTCTCGTCTTTTAAGATCTTGGTGGCTTCACCCCGTAAAGATCTTCCAATGTCCCACAAAATGGAATGCAGTCAAATGCCTCAGCTCCTCAGACACCGTTTTATACCAGAAGGGAACGGTTCATTTAGGAAGGAGAAAGCACCACGTCCAAGAGGTAAGGATATCCCAAAACGCTGCGCTCCATCCCACACACAGAGTGCATTTACCCATCCTTACCTCGCTGTCCACACTGCAATTGATCGCAGTGTTTAAGCACTGTCAGTTATTTATCCCTGTAATGCCTGCAGTTGGCAGAGTGGTTTCAGTCCAAAGCACCTTCTGACAGCTTTGCACTGTGCAGGATGTGAAAGAAAACCTCTCCTCACCCCTCTCTGCTTGGCTTCTACCTCGAACAGTGCAGGGCTTTCACAAACGTCCCACTTCAGGTTCTGACACCATTCAGCTGAAGCAGAAACAAAAGGATTTGCATAAGAAAAAGAGAAGAAGCAAACAGAACGGGTCTGACAAACCATGAAAAGAGAAACGTTTCGGGGAAAGCACGGAAGCTCTGCTCAGAGCTTCCCACCTTCTCTGGCTCTGGCTGCTGCTGCCATTGAAATCAATAGGATTTTTGCCTTCTCTCTCTGGCAGCATTAATTGGGCCCCTCCTTCTCCAACAGCTTCTACCTCTCCTAATTCAACACGGGAGCAAGACCAGTTACCATGGTAATGCGAGTTACTTTTTGATGACAGACGGGATCCGGGCTCTGCTGGTATCTCCTTTAACAGGCAGTCAGAAATAGCTCATCCATCCCCAGCAGTGCCTTATGCTTCACTCCTCCCGTTCCACCCTGTTTACAAGCAGCGTTTGGATACTGATCATTTAGAAAGTCATTCCACTGCTTGGAGAAAGGCGAGAGGGCCCCCATGCAGGCACTGCTACTGATGTGCTCACAGTGTGCTCCGATGGACGCTGGGTGAGCCTCACTCAGAACCCACAGCACGGAAAGCTGGGGGACCTCTGCAGCAGGATGGGAACGTGGGGCACTCCTGGGGTTCTTTCACTTGTGTTGTTTGAACTGCTGTGTTTACTTCCTTCTTTCTGTGGTCCTTCCGAAGATGCCTTACCTGCCTACCAGGCTCATCGGGAAACGGGATGGGAAAGGAAACACATGCTAAGAAATACGTAAGAGAAAGTAAGGAAGTAACAGAAAGGGAAGTGGCAGGGAAGGGAGGGAGGCGGCGCAGCGAGCGGGCAAACACTCCTTGAGTCATTTCATTTGGGTCGGGTTTAATTTTCATCAGGTTGAGAATCTGCTCCCTTTAGTACGCCTAAATACACAAGGAGGAACGTTGCAGGGAGGAACTCTCCCTCACAGGATGGCTGGGTATGGTTCCACTTAGCAAGCCTTGCGTTTCAGCCACATAATAAGCTTTGTATGTGTTCATCCTTTCCTGGCCATCCTCAGACAACACACCTCAAACTTTAGTTTTCACAGCCAGAAATACAGCTCCCCTGTATTCCTACGCTCTATTTCTTCATAGAGCATTCAAGTTGTACGCAGGATTGGGCAAAGAAACGTGTGTCAGTTCTAACCTTCCCATCCAGAACGACGCTCCTCACCTCTTCCACCATCGGCCATCTAGCGGCTCAGCTGCTCCAATGCAAATCCCCATCACGTGTTTCCCATCCGTGAGCTTCACACGCAGGCTCACTGCAAGGAATGACATCAGCCTATGAAACATCCCACTGTCACTCATCTGCTGTGGCAAAATGCAAAGCAGAACGTTTGTGCTGGAGGAAAAGGAACATCTCAGACCTCCTGCGGTTCCTCGCAGCCACATCTATGTGCGTGTAAAGGAGCAGGCATGGCAGCACGCCGACCCACATACCCCACTTCATCTGCAGGGCTTTTTCGGTCAGTTCTCAGTTACATGTAATTCACATCCACGTTTTGAAACGTTACCAGTTTTGCATACCTGTAAACAACTTCTTGGTATGTCAGCAACCTTTATCCGCAGCAGGAAGGTGCTGTGGTTCTGCATTCCTGCAATAGGAGCAGGAAAGTAAAGCTGTATCAGCACAGCAGAACACAGCAAAGCTTTTCTCGGTGGAGTCCAAGCGGACAATAAACAGTAACATTTGCTCAGCTGCACACAGTGTGGCAGTGTTGGGCCCTCCTGAGCTGCAATCTCTTCATTCCTGGGGATGTTTGTGAACTGATGGCAGTAATTTCTGCCTTAAACACCTCCAAGTGTGGCCTCGGGGAGGTGAAGCAATGAAACTCTCCCTCTGTTGCCATACAGAACATATTTGCTGCCTCTCCCAGCTCCTGGGGGCTCAGACAACGGCACACAATGGTACCGACTGCCTCAAAGGTCAAAGCCTCCATCGGGACGGGCTGTTACACACAAAATACTCCTGTAGCTGTTCAGATGACAGACAAATGGCATCTGACAACCACACTGGACTGCAGGGAACGCCGCGGTGTTCGTTGTTTTCATTCCACGGATATTTTACAAAAGGCTCATCACTGGAACCAGTCCTTCATGGCTTCCAGATTCCAGGGATGAACCTAAAAGCGAAGCCCTGAGACGTCTGTCTCCAACCTAATTGGAATTTCCCCCTAATTTGCCTCTAGATCTTAGCATAGCACCGACATACTCATTAACTTTTAGTATGAATATCAGCCAGGAAATGTGTTCTGCCCTACAGTCGAAAGCCACGTAGCCAAAACTAAACCAAAGCAGAAGAGCCTTTTCCTTCAGGCTGAGCTCCACGTCCTGTAGTTAGTGAAATAGGACGGGGATAAAGCAAAGTGAAGTGCTCCCTGTCCCTGAATACACTTAACCTGTTCACTCTGGATGGGTTGGTCCAAACCATAGAGCAGCCATCAGCACTGCGCACCGTCACACCGCTCCTAAGGAGATAAAGCACCCAAACTGTTGAGCTTCACACCACTTAACCATAAATATCCATTCCTTTACATTTATCATTATTCTGTTGTACTTTCAAGGCTCCCAGCAGTAAGATGAGCACTTTCCAAGCTCACTTAAAAGCACCCCATGAGCTTTCCTGCCCTACCTCAGTCTCACACGTGCAGCACGACGGGTGGAAGTTCCACGCCATGCAATAAGACACCCAACACCAACTTTGTATTAAAAACTCTATATTGTGTCACATAAAACGATAATCCCGTGTACAAATTTATACATGACAAAAATAAAACTTTTTTTTTTTTCTTTTGAATAACACTGTAAAAAAAAGAAAAAAAGTGCTTGCTGCTGTTCTGGTTTAGTAATTCTAGAAGCAACAGGCTCATAAAAGGCATTAGTAAACATATATGTTGCATTGAAGGGATCATGTAAGGCACAGACATTACAGACAGGGGATGGGGAGAACTGGGCCTGCTCAGCTCCCAGCACACAGCCTGAGATTGGAAGTAATCATTGCCACAAAGGAATCAGAACTGCTCCTGGAGGAGCGGATCCATCAGCGCCGCTCCCAACCCTAATCCTGACCCCAACCCCAACCCCAACCCTAACCCTGCCGCTGTCCCTGGCTTCTATCTATCAGTTTTAGATGGCATTTAATCCAACAGGGAGTGACTCACAGACCTGCAGTTCCACACCAGTAACCACAATAAAGACAGCACAACTGCAGGCTGTGGTTCATGGTGAATTCATGGTGAACTGAGGAGAGCTCTGACATTCCCAGCAACCCCAATCGTTCCCTCTGCTCTGCCATCGGTGATGATTACCAGCACAGCCTAACACTGCAGTTCTGGAAGGAAGGGAGAAGCAGAAATCCATTCCAATGCTGAGCTTAGCTACAAACACATCCAACCATTCACCCCTCTCCAGTTCCTCATGACAGATTCTTCTTAAAACCTTACACAAAGAAAATACCCTTAGAAGCACCAGGCACAGAAGTTCCAGTGGTATCTTACACAAGGAGTGTAGAAAGAAGAAAGCCTAAAGGTCTGTATATTCATTATCTTCACTTTTTGTGCCGGATCTTTTTACACATCCATTCTACCAACTTGATTCAGTTGTGATGGCACACTGCAGCACACCGAGAGGCACTGCAGGGCCTTTTGGTCAGTAAGATTAACAGCGACTGACACGGAGGATCAACAATTAAGAGAAGCATTTGAGTAATACTGCACTTACAGTCTGCTGAGCTCTTTATCAGAGAGACTCGAGGCACTTCACGCTCTGAGAAAGGCATTTAAACCCATCTGAGTCACCTACGATTTTCTCTATCAGTTAAAAAATAACATCCACCTCTCCGTGAGCATTTTGTACTGCGACAACAGCTCCGGATTGAAATCCTATAAGCAGTGTATGTGTAAAATCATCCCCAAGGAGGAAGGCTGTGCTGATGGTTGGGTGGGAATGCCCAGCAGTGCTGCTGCTGTGCCCCACTCACTGCTCCCTTCTGCTGATCCCACCTTGAAGGCAGCACTGAAGAACCTCAGCAGCATCAGGGATATCAGTTCTGGCCCCATTGCCTCGCTTTCAGTCTTCTTTACAAAGCAGTTATCACAGATTAATCTGAAATGACTACGTTAGAGACTCCTACTCAATAATACTGTCTCCTTTAAGACAACCATACAAAAGTGAACGTAAATAAATATGCCACTGCACCATCACAGCTACGATTTCAACAAACAAGTCAGAAAATCCAAAGCTGCAGTTTCCAGCTCATCACAAACACTCCAACAACGCCATCAATGCTAAATGGAGGGACGATGCTACATGTCCACGCACTGCTGCCAAGTTACAGCTGCCAGAGAACAATAATTTGCTGTTTCTGACCTGCTGAGGATCCCAACCACCACACTGGGAGTTCACTGCTCATTCAGGTGAACTTTTTGCTAGAAAAACCCTTTTCCAAGAGAACAAAGCACACATCTCCCCTCGCTGCCATCCGCACGCAGCCCGGGCTGCGCTGTCACACACTTCGCTGAGTATTTTCCATCAGAACCTCAACAAAATCCTCCTCTGATGGTGATGGGAGGGACTGCTCAGGAACGCAGCAGCGTTCTGTGGTGCAGACAACTGAGAAACAGAATGAAGTTAAGTTAAGCTGGGTAGAAATTCAGCATCTTTTTTCCCCTTAAAACAACTCAGACTTCCAGTATGCAGTGACCAAACATTCCAAAGTGCAGTGTCAGAAACCTACCAGCATCTGTAACCCACATACAAGCAGTATTTTGAGAATCCGGTCTAAAAATGACAACAAACAGAAGTCCAATTGTTACTGTGTCCCAAGTTAAACATCCAGAACTAAGAGAATACCGTTTTAAGCAATAATAACGGGTGAAAGTGATGCTCCCCCTCTCAGAAGTCCCATCAGTCCTTAAACCTACTGCTGAAACGTTGTCATTCAACCGCTTTGGTTCCGAGTGGCTGCTCCCAGGTTTTCTCTTCCAGAGGAGTTCTTCCCTTCAAGTGACCGAATCCTTCTTCCTCCTGAACGGGGATTTCAGTCTTTTCCAAACGCTGCTTTTGGGTTTGGATTTCTTTTCCATTGCCATCACTGCTTCTTTCTCTTTCCTGCGGATCTCTCGCACCAGAGCGTGGAACACATCGTCAATGTAGTAACGGTACGCAGCAGAAGTTTCAAAGAAAGGGCAGTTGAATTCTCGTGCTAAGGCAGAGCCTTCTTCTTTGGAGACCTGAAATAAACCACACTTGTGAAGAAAGCCAAAACCAGAGAGGTTCTTCCTTTCTCTCTTCTTGTTCTGCTCGGCCCACAGCTGTGTGTGCAGCCTCCCAGTTCCAGGACTGCCCACCTCCACCGATGTCTGCATCTTTCTCTACATATCCCCTTCTCTTTCATCCATCATTCCCCAAGCAACGTAACCAGCTGTAAGAGACTCCAGACACAGCAGTTCTGGTCATTCGTAAAACAAGAAAATCCTTTCAGACAGTATTCCCTTCCCCCAACGTAATCCTGGACTGCCCGATGCGAGCAGCCCTCAGCCCAGCATGAGTGTTTGTCAGTCTGGGGGATTCCTCCCCCTGATCACTAAAGCTGTGCCCACTCCCTGTCCTCTGCTCCACACCTCAGTGTGGGTGTTCCACCTCAGCAACACTCCTGCCACAACACACACTGAAAAACCACCTCACTCCAGGCACACAAACACCTCTGCAATTTGTTTTCCTTCTTGCTCTGAAGCTTTGCTTCAAACTGTTTCAATCAGACAAGTGTTACCATTCCCTTAAGCTGAAGCTCGCTGTCCTTTCTGTGCATTCTTACCCCTGTTATTAATTACACCTCCTTTCTTAGCAGATGTGCATCCTCTGATTTGTAATATTTGCAGTGCTGCACCTCCATTATCAGTATCTCTTTTCAGGAAATAAAGACAGGAAAAACCAAAGAGCAGCTGAAAGCCAAAGCATCAACTCAAAGACTTCACTCCCATGCTGGTTACATACACTTGGTTACTCAGCACTCCAGCTTAAATTCATACTGCCCTCACATTCAACTTACTACAGAGTGAACCCATAAGAAATTAAGAACGTGATCTCTTCTACGGCTGCATTCTGAAGCTGAAGCAGAAGGGGGGGCCTCTTTGGGAGCCACACACCTGCCGCAGCTGCGTCAGGTCGGATTTGTTCCCCACCAGAACCACGGGGGTGTCGTCGGTGCGCCGGACACGATAGATGAGCTGCTTGAATTCACGCACTTCGTGGAAGCTGCGTCGATCCGTGATGGAGTAGCAGATGATAAACCCCTCTCCAGCCCTCATGTACTGGTCCCTCATGGCCGTGAACTCTGCCTACAAACAGACCGTGACACAAACACAACCATTTTCTCACTGGAAACACGAGGTGCATCCCAAAATCAGCAGCGCAGGAACGCTGGACAAACTTGTCATCTCTCTCCTCATCCTGTTATACACGGGACAAAACTCTATGGGATCAACACCATCTCTTCCTTGGTAGAGAAATAATGTAAGCATGCATTTTGTACGTGTAGAATGATCCAAGGGATGAAACCTTCCGTAGGAGGATAGGCTGGGAGAGCTGGGGCTGCTCAGCACAGAGAGCTGAGAGCAGCTTTCCAGTTTCTAAAGAGGCTGCAATTAAGGAGGGGGCAGACTCATTAGCAGTCTGCTGTGAGGAGACTGAGGTAGGTGGCATCAAACTAAAAGAGGGGAGATTTCCATTAGGCATAAGAAGGGAGTCAAACCAATTAAACAACTCTGTGTATATTTTCAGTCAATACACATCACTTACTGAGCGCGAGCAGAGAGATGCAATGAAGAGAGCAACACGTGAAGTAAAAGTGCTGCCTGGGCTGCCTAAACACAGCATGACAGCAATGCTGTGGGCACAAAGATCATAGAATCACTGACTCATAGAACGGCCTCGGCTGAAAAGGACCACAATGCTCATTGAGTTCCAACCCCCTGCTGTGTGCAGGGCCGCCAACCACCAAATCAGGCTGCCCAGAGAATCCATAGGACGCCATAAGGACCCATAGGGCACCATTAGGACCCATAGAATCACTGACTCATAGAATGACCTGGGTTGCAAAGGAGCACAATGCTCATCAGCTCCAATCCCCTGCTGTGTGCAGGGTCGCCAACCAGCAGCCCAGGCTGCCCAGAGCCACATCCAGCCTGGCTTTTAATGCCTGCAGGGATGGGGCATCCACAGCCTCCTTGGGCAACCTGCTCCAGTAGATGAATTAAGACAGCTCTGACGACTATTCAGAAGACAGACCGGCTCGTTGCTGCGGGGTTATCTCTGTCCCTGCCCTCTGCAGCCTCCCATGCACCCAATGCTGCTCACCAACCTGTCCCGCCGTATCCAGGATGTCCAGGTTGGCAGGTTCGTCATCGATGCGTATCCGTATCTTGTAGGCATCCTCTGAAACCGCAGCACAGCGGGGAGAACAGAACGTGAACGGCACTGCAACGCCCGGCCGGCACCGACACACAAACAGAACGCGACGCAGAGGGAGCGCGGGGTGGGAACGCCGCGCTGGGAGCCTTCAAAGCATCGCGCCGGCAGCAGCGCGACCGCGGGGGGGCAGAGCGGGGCGGGGGGGGCCGATCTCACCGATGGTCGGGTCGTGGTCCTCGGGAAAGCGGTGGCTGATGAACTGCATCGTCATGGCTGCAAGAGAAAAGACGCTGAGCGCCCACCGCCCTGCGGGCGACGCGGCCCCGGCGGCGGCGCGGAGCTCCGCCCTCACGGCGCGGCGGGAACCGCCCGGCCCCACAGCCCGCCCGGCCCGCACGCACCGCTCTTTCCGACGCCGCCGGCGCCCAACATCACCAGTTTGTACTCGCGGGGCTGCCCCGCGCCGCCCGGCCGGGCCCCGGCGTCCATCTCCTCAGCACCGAGCGAAGCGCCGCCCCTGAGGGGGGAGGAAAACGGCGTGAGCCCGGCGGCCCTTCGCGCGGCCCCGCCGCTCCGCTCCCCGCTCACCTCAGGCCGCTCCGCGACGCATCTCACGCCGCCGCCGCCGCCGCACGGCCCGGCGCGGAGCTCAGGCGGCGACCCCAAAATGGCGGCGGGGCCGCGCCAACGAGAGACCGCCCCGCGCGAAGCCCCGCCCCCCGACCACATGACCACGACCCTCCTCGGCCCCGCCCCCCGCCTGCGAAATGGGAATTAAAGGCACAGCTCACCGCAACGACTGCGAGACGACCAGCAGCGCGTTTGTACATCATTTATACATTTATTTATAACGAAAGCATGGTTCTAATTATTTACAAGACATAGGAAAGTCAGTGTTTGTACAAAGGTGCCAGCCCCTCCCGGCGCCGATGGCTCGGAGCCACCCCTGCTGTTCCAGGAGCTGCTGCTGCCCCACAGCCCATGAGCTGCGCAGCACTCCGCCCCGCCACCACCGCCCGCGCTGTGCTTTGTGTCCGTAACGACATCGCTCCGCTCCTCCCCCCCACAGCGGCAGCTGCGCCGAACGCACCGCCGCCGTTCTCTCCTTGTTTGAGCAGCGCCAAACAGAACGGGTGGAATCAAAGCGAGTTAAGAGAGGGGGGAGGAGCTCGGGGAAGCGGTCCCATACGAACTGCTGAGCGGAATGGAGGAGGCGGGCGAGGATCTGTGACAGCAGCACGGCAGCGGGGGGCAGCAGCAGGACGAAGCCAACAAGGACCGAACCCCCCCACCCCCCTCCAGCGCTTGGCTGGAAGCAGAAGTCGTGGGGTGAGACGAACCACATTGCAAAGGAAACGCAACGTGGAGTCCCGGCAGGAGGTGCTTAAAGTGAAAGCAAAAAATCATCGGCTTCAAGAAACGCAATCCAGCCCATTTCTGCCCTATTTGGATGCTGCTTCCCTTTGTTGGAAGTCCAAACACTGAACCCACAGTCACCATTAATGGGGCCGTGAGCGCGGGCTGACAGCAGGAGCACTAAATAAAACACACCACCAGGTGGGCCGTGAGGTCAGCGTGGCTGACAGTTTCCTTTTTTTAAGTTAGCCTGGAAAAATGGGAAAGGGAGCGACAGGTTTCTCCTTCCAGAACCTTCCCCCAGGCTGTCAGGGACTGGCCCTGGCCAAATGCTATCTCAAATGTTTCCCCACAGGTGACAAATTCACTGCAGAAATAAAGAGTTGAAAAAGAATGGAGCCCTTTTTCAAGGCGGAAACACTGAACCTTTAGCTTCTGCAAATGTAAAAACAATGCGTATTTGCAAAGTTCCTTTTGTGATATACATGCATTATTGCTAGAGGAAAAAAAAAAAAATAATAATAATAAGAGATGAATGAAGACAGTTCTGTAGCTTTTATGGTGCCATCCAAAATGGCATCTGTTGTTTGGCTCGCTGTTGTGAGGAAGGATACTGGTATCCCAAACTCCACCCCTGTGAAAAAGTACTTGCATTTTTATGGCCACCGTGTTCCTCCTCTTCATCGGATGAATCTCCAGCATATGCCACCAATCCGAAGCCCTTCTCGGATGTTTTCATCTTCTTTGCTTGATGATCTATGGGGGGAAAACAGAACAATCCCCCCCAGCCCCCAAGAAGGAAAAATAAAAATAGAGGGAGATAAAATGCCCCAAAACAAGTTAATAAAAAAAGATGTTAATTGTAAATCGTTAGTTGGACACCATTTTGAGGTCACAAGGCCAATGGTCATCCAAGGTCGAAGGCCACACGAAACAGCACCAGCAACAGCACATGTGATCCATCAGAACCATGTAAGAGAACAGAGAAAGAAGAAAGAAACACACAAGAAAGGTAAAGTTAGCAAACGGGTCAAAGTGATGGCAACTGCACCGTTTTAGAGAGCAATACGTAAAGAAAAGCAGAACTTTTGCTCAAAAGAAAGCTAGAAGAACAATCTCTGGGAGCAATACTGCAGAGAAACTAAGGTTAAACAAACTAACACGATCCACCTGCAGGCCTGGTATGGAAGGCACTAAACTACCAGGAGAGTTAAAGTGATTTCATGTATTACCAAGCTGCAGATACTCAACGTGTGACAGCCCTATGAGAGGAGGAAGTCTAATAACGCTTCTGTTTGCAGACAGGGTTGACAGAACTCATGTCTGTAAATACACACCTGAACCATAACTGCCACTGATACTCCTCAGTGCTCCTAGAGATAGCTGTACACAATGTAAAGCCACACGACATCTGTTACAGCGCAATCCCATGAGATTCTGTGCTGACTGTGGGTCAAAGCTCAGTCCTTCTGCCTTCATCACACCCTCATCGTTCATAGAGGTATTTATTAAAGCTTCACGAGAAGCACCGTGTGGAATCACAGTGACTTTAGAACAGAGCCATGACCTCCCTTTTACTGAATGCAGTAAAAAGGACACACAAACCAATCACCAACCCAAATGAGCATTAAGACCACTGCAAACTCAGCTGACAAACGTCTTCTACTCATTGCACTCACCATGGCTGCCTGGTAAAGACCCCACACCATTTCTTTCTTCAGATTCTGATTTCATCCCAGTGACAGGAAAAGCTGGTGGAGGCATCAACTGCCTGTTCAAACAAACAGAAACCTTCATTACCTTCTATTTATTTTTAAAGAGCAAGCACAACCATAACAGCAAGCAAATTCAAAACGCAGTCCTTGCCATTGACCTTTAGTTGGGCTCACTGCGCTCTTTAAAACCTCAGAACAAATGAAGGTGTACAAAGGTAGCAGCAAACAACACGTGGCTCACTCCATACCTGTCCCTCTCTCTCTCCTTTCCTGAGGAACTTGCTGGCTTCGACCCGGCTCCATCGATTTCACTCTGACTGGAGAAGCCTGTACCTAAATTAGTCATATGAATGGGTCCATGCTATGAGCAGAAAAACACACGGCATTAGCAAATCTACAACTACAACACAAGCTACAGCTCCTTAATGATACTGATAGGAAACCCAACCTTTCAGAGTATATGGCCAACTCCTAGGAGCAGCCACTAATCACCACTGGTAAACAAAATGTTTTTGGTTTTGTTTTTTTCCCTAAAAATACTGAGGGTGAAGTTGTAAAAAACATTCCTGAGCACCACTGTAGAAGTCAACTCAGCACCCAGTCCACCGTCCCGGTACTCCAGGACAGTGACAATAGCTGTTTATTCATGGGTTGACTCATTACCTCCTCAATCAGCTAATTCTGACTACTCTTAGAGGCCTCATGCCATAGTAAATTCTGCTTGATATATTTAACGTAAGATCTGACACTTAAGCAGATCTTTATTTTCTCCAGATCAAGCTTTTGTTAATGGGTTCTGCCTGCGAGCATTTGCAGAACCTCCATTTTCTCACATAGAGATCTGATGAAAAGCTCAAAGTTACTTTTATTAACATCAGCTTTGTGAGTTTTTCAGTCTAAAATGAATAAACAATCACTCTCTTAAAACTGGGAGGATTTCTAGAAGCCTAAGTGCTGCCTGCAAGAAAGGGAAATGGGAAAACATGGACATTATAACCACATTCCCCTCCCTCTAAAGAAGCCCATCCAAAAGACCCACAATAAAGCAAAGAGGGAAAACAAAACAAATCTCACTTTCAACTAACCAGGCACACGCTGCTGCCATCTCTTTGACCTGAATGCACTGCTGCTCTTCATCAAACAGCACAGGCATGGAAAGCAAGCTGTCAATGCATAAGATAGCTCAGCCTGAGAGCAGTGCTCCAGCTCAAAGAAATGGAAGCGTGGTCTCAATGTTTTGCAACCATCACTGCTGCCTGCCAAAGGGCCTGTCTGAATTTGCTCAAATAGGCTGTGCTAATAACCATCCCTCTCCAGCCAAGTTCCATTTTGTTGAATGAAGTAAAATTGCTGATTTTATTCCACCTGATATCCCAGCAGTCCTGACTCCCTCTCATCAGGCAGTTCCTCGGTGAAGCGCCTCTTTTGGCCTTGGGGATGGGGTTGGACTTGTGGCTGTGTACCAGCTGGCAAGGTTGTTTTTACAGGGGCAGCAGCAGGAAGGAAAGGAGCGCTCAGTGGACTCTGGTATGCAGAAATTAAAAACAAAGAAGATAATATCCATATGAAGCATTATCAAGTTAGTTCCATGTACAGTTTCATACAGAAGATCAGAAAACACAACCAGTTTCTCTTTGCAGAACCTGAGAGGCAAAAAGGAAGTGCATAATTTAAAGACAAGGACCTGAATTACACAACACTCCCAGCTCAAAGCAATCATTGTCTGTAGCTCAGACTCCCTGCACCCACAATGCCTACAGTAATGTTTTTCATGAATGGGTAACACCTCCCTGCAAGCAGCCCTCATGTTAGCAGGGTACAATAAAACACTGCCTGAAACAGCCATACAAAAAAAATAAGTTGCTAGGACAGAAGCATCAAAGCAACAACCCCAGAAACTGCCTATTATGCCCTAAAGAGTTCTCCATCTGGAGGTACTTCAAGTATGTTATTGTTAGCAAAGAAACAGCTGAGGAAGTTGACAGCTATAAGGCAAATCTTCATCTGTAGCAGTACCTGTCCAGTGCTGGCTGGAGGCTGTACTTGAGATATTGGATACTGTGTTGGCACAGGTGGAACTCCTGTAGGTAATGTCGTTAAGACTCCTGGTGCCATTGGCACTGCAGGTGGAACTATGCCTGGTACGCCATATGGAGGCTGAACCGGTTGCTGAGGAGGGGGAACGACAGGATAACCAGACTGATATCCATTGGAAGGGTAATACGATGGCTGAGAAGGAACACTATTTATAGCAGCAGGCTGTGCAAAGCCTGGAGAGAGAGGAGGAGGAAAAAAGGGTCATCGTCAATGCAGCCAAGAGCCACACAATAGTGAATTAATTACCAAATGTAAAAGAAACACGACTGCTTTTTGACACAAGGATCAAAACACAAAGACTTCCACAGGAAAAGGCATTCCATCAAACTGAGCTCCACAAAACAACGCCAAAGGTTTCAATATTGCCAACGTTACCTGCTAAAGGTACAGCTGTAGTTATCTGATTCACAAATCGAGAGTATTCAGCATGAACCTACAAAGGATATAAAAGGTGAGAAGGTAAGCATCCATTTCCTTTCCTGCATTGCTCTCTTGCAAGCAAAGGGCAGCTAACTACTCATCCTCATAAAACCAGAAGGGAACTCTGACTACAGAACGCACTGTACTCAAAGGCACACCAAGAATCCAAACATGAAAACTAAAAAAAAATTTAAAAATAATTAAAAAAAATCAGGAATTCAGAGCAAAACCCATCAAAACTCTGTAGAATAAACCACTAATCCTGCTGGTCTGGGTCACAGATTTGTGTAAAACACAGGAAAGCCTTTCACAAGATATACAGCATGGCAAGGGAGTTACTTTGCTAAAAAACAGAACACTTAAAGCACCTAAAAGCTCCCAGACATATTTGTCAACGTTTATTCTTGGATATGGGCTACAGAAAGGCTCTGTCTCACAGGATTTTACTCTCTTTTGAGTACTCTACTTTGTTGCATTCAAGTAACAAAGACTGAGAAATGAACTTTGCGTGTGTGAGAGATTATAAACATTCTTTTGGTGCCAAACATAACAATCTCTTTAGGAGAAAGAGACTCTGTGTCTCTGGACACCGTTTAAAGCTAAAGCAAGATAAGCTCTGAAATTTGTAAGAGCTACTCACAGTTTGCAATAGATTTTCACACAGCTTTTTAGCAGCTGCCAAACCTTCTGGCTTTGGGTGACTGAAAACAAACAGAAAAATTCATAAGCACAAACGTTTCTGCTGCTGACCTGGGGAGCTACTTCTGTCACCAGCAACCTGCTGCCAAATGTTTGTGTTTTAAGGAGCCTCATCATACCTGATGTAGATGTACATGGGTTCAAAAGCTTCTCTGCCTGATGCTGGTTCTATGCAACCTGAGCCTTTTCCACGAAGAAAGACTTTGGCACCTGTTTCAATCTGAATATGCTGCAAGTAGGAGCAACCAGGCCCTTCCACCTTCTCCTTCACATTAAATGTAGGTACAGCATGTTCCAGACCAACAAATAATTTGTCCTGAACATAATGCATCTGTAAATATAAAAGTAAAAGCTTATTGTTTCACTCTTATAATTATTCATTTCACTAGAGACCATAAATGGCAGTCAGAACATTCACTGTTGGATGGCACAGTGGGCCCTTTGCTTTCTTCTACATAGGACTGCTCTCTCCATCCCTTTTCTTCTAGGAGATCACTGTCACCTGAGTCCCACTCTTCAGACTCAGTCTGATTAGTCCTCCAGTTCTCACCACAGCTATGTAAGTGTTTATTTCTATCAATAAATAGCATGTGACATGCATACTTTGTAATTAATAAATGAAAGTCACAAACAAATCACTCACCCCTGACTGGAATGGAGGTTTCTGACCAACTGCTGGAGACATCTGAGTGATGGGGGCTGGCTGGTGGTACACAGTCACTGTAGCTCCATTGAATGTTGGACTAGAACCTGTGGCAGCCTTCACTACTCCGTTAGTAATTATCTCTTTAATACGATTAACAGCCCCTAGTTGACAGGATAAGAAATCGGTTTATATTTCAGCAGTGGGAAGTTACTAACAGACCCTACTGCTCCCCACAAAATAATCTGTGCTGATGGGATAGCCACACAAATATTGATCTTTTGGTAAACAAAACAAATGCAGTTCACCATGCCAGCATATAACAGATGTTCTCATGCCCAGTTGTGAAGAAAACATGATAAAAACATTCCTAACCCTGCACAGAATTTACCTCTGCATGAATGAGCCAGGTAAGAAAAACTGCTTGCTGGCTGTAGCAGGTAAATACAAGTGGGCAGCCCTATGGTTAGCTTGGGAACACAAGCAAAATGCCTTCAGGTTCCGCATGGAGAAGGGACTTCTTTGTGAGAAACTGCTCTGTTGCTGTATCCTGATGTATGATCAGTTATTACTTTCTGCTGTTAAGTATATGATCACAGAACTGAAGAGGGTTAGTGGACAACTCAGTGGTCAGCCACCCCCAGAAATACGAGCACCTCCCCATTAAACTGATGATTGTTAACTTTCCTCTGTCTACTCCCTTCAGGATCCGTAAACCTTGCACTGAAGCACTGGTGCTTTTGCATGACGCTTATCAACACAGATTATTTACAGCACAAATCCTGATCAGTCACAACAAAACCCATCAGTACTACAAGACTGTCTGAACACACTACAGATAACGAGAGTGAGAAGTGGAATGCTTGGCACACTTACTGTCAACCAGCTCCCTCGTCTGACCCTGGACATGAAGATACAAAGGGCGATCTCTAGGAAGAAAACATCAAACATCCCATGACATCAACAGAATGAGAACCTCATCACTTAAACACCCGATTACGAAGAAAGCAGAAATACAAACCCAGGTCCCACTTTTGCCTTTTCCTCTGCAGTCATGAATCGCCCTCGAGTAGAGACAGCCGCTCCACTCAGTCGACTTATCTGCAAGCAGTTAAGAAAACACAGAAGTTTAATGATAACAAACAGAAAACACAAACAGCTTTGAAGTGGTTGAAGTTAAGTTGCCTCATAGAGACCAGAAAACGTTACTGAGGTGGTAAGAGAATGAATAGTGCTGCTAAAGAACACTGGCTGTGCTACCATACCTCATCAGAGGATGTATTATTGAACAAACCAACCAACCACTAAACAAACCTTAGAAAACACTGTTTTTGTAATAGTAAACTGAACATACTTGGCTGCAAACTCTTTTAACCTCACAGAGAGGCACAGACCTCGAGCTGCCAAGCCAAAGAAAGCAGATGCAACTCCTGGACGTACCTCATCCTGGGTCTGCCCCCTCGTCAGGAGGTTTCTGCACGTCAGGGGCACATCGTTGATTTCCACCTCTGCCACCACGAGGTCATCTTTGCTTTTATTTGTGGCCGGGCCTTTCCCCAAAGCCTGCAGCTTCAAAAACAATCATTGCAAAGACCAGTGGTTGGAAAACTGAGAGAAACTGAGTAATAAGAAAACAGAGCCTACAAGCCTGGCTGGGGGGTAAGCAGCCTTTTCCTTTTCTTATTTTCTGTTGAACCCCCAAATCTTTACAGTTATTCACAGAAGGTGTTTTAGAACGACTACTTAATAACACCGCAGAACATAAAACTGAAGTGATAAATATTATGAGGTTTATTCTCAGGAGATTCTGATGTCATAATTACTACTGGAGCTCTGCAAAAGGAGAAACAGACACAGAGATAAGCGACAATGCTGCACCAATGGAAACCACAGCATCGTGTACTTGGGCTGCCATTCCTGACCAGGGCTGTGCTCCCAGAGGAGCACCTCACGTTCAGAAAGCTGCAAGAAGTGCTTTCCATACACAGACAGCAGAGAACCATCGTTGGTGACTGCAGCGTGGGGCACATTTACCCTTCTTTTCTATTACCAGTGAATAACCACAATGAGGAAACCACTGTTTGCTCTCAGACCACTTCAAGTGTGGAACACACAGAACACACAGCTGTGCCATCGCTCTGAAAGCATAAATAACTTTCTCCCTTGTTTTGTTACACCTCACTCCACCTTTCCCACGTACTCATGAAAACCATTTGAGAAAACCACAGACGGGGACATCGCCCCAACTGCCCCCCCCCGGGCCCGGCGCTCCCCCCGTCCCTCTCCCACCTTATCCGCCGTGTTGGGCGCCGGCTTCAGCTTCCCTTTGGCCATTAACATCGCGTTGATCTTCGCGGCCACAGCCGCGGCCGCATCCAGGGCCCCCGACGGAGCCGCGGAGCTCTCGGAGACCCCCACGGCGGTGCCGCCATCTCCGCCGCCGGGGAAAGGCCGCCCGGGCAGCGGGGCCGCGCCAGAGAGAAGGAAGGCGGGGGCCGGGCCGGGCTGATCCCATTTGCTGCGCCGCCTGCAAGCGGAGAGCCCTCAATCCCCGCCCGCTGGAGGCCCAGCGCCCGCCGCGCCGCGGAACCGCCGCCCCGAGGCCTCCGCGCCGCGGCGCCCGCAGCCCCCGGCCTCACCCGCCCGCGGTCCCAGCGTCGCGCTGCCCGCCGCCTCCCGCTGACATGGCTCCGGCCCGGCTCCACCGCCTCCGCGCGAACCGCAGCGTCATTTCCGGCCAACGCGCAGCGCCGCAACGCCCCTTCCGGCCGTTGCCATAACGACGGCGCACGCTCGGCACCCCGCGACCGACGTCACGCCAGACGGACCAGGCCCGGCACGGACAGACGGGCGGGATAGGCCGAGAACCGACAGCGGGCAAGCGAGGAGGCTCGGGGCGCGACCAGGGCCGTGGCTGAGCGGACGGACCGCCCACTTCAGAGCTACGAACGCGGCCTGGCCGTGCTTGGGCCCCGCCGAGGCGAGGAGAGCGGGACGAAGGAGGAGGACGGGCGGCGGCAGTGACGTCACCGGCAGCGAAAGAAGCAGGCGCCCGCTGGGCACGCTCACGCATGCGCACTTCTCACTCCCGCGAGCACAGGGCCCCGCCTCTGGGCGAGCTGCGCATGCGCACTATGTCCTTCGTTTCCAGTCAGAACTGGTTTCCCGCCCAGCGCTGCTTCCCGGCCCGCCTCAGCCGCCCTCACAGCGCTCAGTTCCCTGTCTGCTGTTTCTCAGTGTCTTCGCTTTCTCTCTGGGTGTGACGAAACGCCCTCGATTCGCTACGTGAGCGCCTCAGGTGTCGTCTGACCCTCTGGGACGGACCACGGGGCTCTTCAGGAGTCGCGGACGCAATTACTGCCACGCAGATGAAGCTACAATTAAAGCTTTATTATTTTGCAGGCTTTTTTTAAGCAGTGCAGCGCAGGCTATCAATAGTCAGAATCGGCACAGCACAGACCTCGATCAGTAACAGCTTACAGTCATGAGGTGTGCCCTCATCACCTGGACCAGGCCAAACCCTAACGCTGCTCGCTGCGAAGGTCATAATCTGACCCCAGAACGCACACAAAGGACAACATGTCGCTGGATCCATCCTCAGAGGTCCCCCTGACTGTGGGGATTTCTGTTGGCTGCAGCTCCAGTCCAGGCCACTGCTGCCCAGCTTACAGTGTCCCGTGGCACGCCCTGCTTCCCTCTGTATCATCATCTTACATCACAAAGGGACGGACGCCCCTACTTCAGTGTTGGCTCAGGCTCAGCCCACTGCCTCCTGGCAGCTGCAGAGTTGCTCTCGCGTCCAGTTTTCTCTAGAGGACACAGGAAGTCTCTTGTACCTCAGAGAACGAAGGAGAGAGCTATTCGGTGAAGGACAGAGAAGGGTATCAGAAAGGAGTGTTTCCTAGTGGGAAACATCAGAAACCTTTCGTTCTTTAGCTTCACGTGCTCACCTGAAGCAAGAGCATGGTCGGCCTGCTAGAGCTGATCGCTAACATTGAGCGCTGGAGCAAGACTGATGGTTGCAGCACAGTCACGTTTCCCACACTTGAGCAGCTTTCCATCAATGGTAAGGCTTTTGGGACCACTCAGGAGATCTGTTCGCTCCTGAGCTGCAAGACCTCGCCCAGTACTTTTAGTCTGAAGTCTATCCAAAATTCAGTCGGTGTCACGGATGAATTTATCCCAGGAGCTGTGGTAGATCACACTTGCCATCTCCTTGTTTAGAAACGAGCTAACAGGCCACAAACTTGCTGACTTAAAGCATTCTGTGTCTTCTCTTGCATTGCAGATGTCACCACCATTTGGAACAATATGTTCCAGCGCGTTCACCAATTGCTCCTGCTGAAAAAGGTGGGACTGCACCCTACCCATCCCCTTGCCCACTGGCTGCAGTAGTCCAGGTGGCCCTGGGCCATCAAGTGCCCTTGCTCTTCCATGTACAGACGTGCCACAAATGTGCCAAAGACCACTTTCTTTAATCACTGAAAGTATTACAATAGTTAAAGTACAGTACCTATGTCAAATACAATAATACAAATAATAGCATCCAAAAGTATTCAGAATTTGCTTCTCTGTTCCTTGCTTCCAGAGCAGAGAGCACACACAACTGGGGATGCTTGGAGAGCAAAGGAAAGGGAAAGATTGTGTCCCGAGTACGTGGTCTTTTCCAGCTCTCCCATCTCAGTGTTCTGCATTAGGAGTGGGCAAGCCATGGGGCACCCCTTTGCAAGCTGCCACAAGTCCTCACCCTGTCCTTCTCCTTTCTGTTCCAGCCTCCGGCTGTCAGCATAACAGGACTGGGGACATTTTGTATTCAAAAATGGCAGGCTCTTGAGGATGGCAAGACGCTCACGTTTCAGAGACCGCTGTTTTCGCTGTCCGAGGCTGTTGCACAGATTCGTGATTTCAGACACCCTTCTATACACTTGCCTGGTAAGAAGACTAATTAACGAAAAATTTTGCTCAAATACACTTGCTCACTTGTCCCACTTAGCAGTCCTCGGTGGCTAAGACAGCACTCTGGCAGTGCACTTAAACCTGAAGCTCCTGGAGCGTTATCTGAATCTGCTCAGCTGCTGTACGAGTCAGTCACCTTGTTCCTCTTTTCCAGATGACACTGAGATGGTGGTGCTGAACTGTGAGACCATACGCTTGCACACGCCCTATTCTCAGCAAACGGTGCAGGGCTGTCTGTTGGAGACCTTGCAGTATTTCTACCACATCCTAACAAATGGAGAAGATGCAGACTTCACATTAAAGGACATTGGCACTCTTGCTATCCGAGGGGAGCACATGGAAATGACCTTTTGTGAAGACTTTTTACTGCGTCTCAACAAGTCGACATACGTGGTACAAAAGCTTTTCAATGTAAGTGTATTGTTTTTCCAGTGCTTCTTACAGCAGGTTTGAATTCCTGTACAAAGCCAGGGAACCGAGCTCTGCTGCCAGGCCACTGGAGCTAGGCGTGCAGCAGTGAAAACTCTCTCTGTTCTTTCTTGTGTTTGCTCTAGCTCAGAGGTGCTGGGAATGAACACAGTCCTATTTTTGCTGGGCAAGGCATAGCCCTGGAACAGCCTCACCACAAAGAGAAAAAAGGCCAAAGCAGTGGCAGGGCCAATGATATTTGATGATGAAAGCAGCAGCCAGAAATCTGGGTTCATAGCAGGCCTTACGTTGTGTTTGCTCCATTGCCTTGTTCAGTGGTAAACAAGTGGTCAGTCTCCTGGCTGAGCTGCTAACTGCTGTCCTTGCAGTAAGGCTGGCAACTCTCCTCATCCTAACAGAATATATGCCACGCAGCTTGCTTTGGCAAGAGGCTGAGGCACTCGTGAAGAAGACTGCTGAGAGGCAGTGAATTCTTAGACATGTAGAAAGGCCTTTGTGAGCACTGAGATTCTTTCCTCGGAGTCACGTCAGGTGTTTCTGTCACTTGCAGAAAAGATGGGTCGTCTTGGACAAAGAAACTGCTCACCTGCCAAGCCATTTTGGCCACGTCCACCTGTTGCCAAAGTGAGTATATTTGTTCCTGCAGAACTTGTCTGGGCAAGTTTGGATGTGCTCAGCTGACGTTTGGTTGCTCTCTTTCAAACTGCTGTTTGGCAGTTCATTTTTTCCTTGCTTTTGCTAAGCTTGGACTTAACGCATCCTCAGTTCCTGAGTGTGCTCTGCATGTTACCATTCCTCCAAGCAGAGGGGACTGGTTTGCTCTGCAGGGACATTTAGGCAGTGCTCCTAATGCTCTGCTTCTTTTCTGCACTTCAGACTGCCAAAACACTGAACAAAAAGCAGATCTTAACATTGCTGTTGTTTTCAACACAACATGGAAAGCATCTCTTAGAATGTGGAACAAAAGTAGACATATGCGTGTCCTCTGCCTCTGGTGTTTCCACGTTTGTTGTGGAAGTCACATCAATCTCAGAACCTCTGAAAGGCCTTCTTGTGTCAAGATGATAAGGGAAGACTGGGGCAGAATAAAACCCAAACCTCTCTCCAAGGAGGGGCTGCTGAGCTGTTCCTGAGGCCAGCACTGCTCGCTGGTTCCTGCCATGGCTTAGGGCACGCAATTTAGTTGTTACAGATACCTGGCACTGATCTGGCAAAGGAGCCATTTTCACAGAACAGTGCCTTCTTCCTATTTCCAGGTTTGAGATCAAGGAGGTACCTCAACTTGCTACAAAGCCGCTTCCAAAGGAAAAGCTACTTGAAAGAAAAGGTAGTACTAATGGCTGATCCTTGAGAGAGGTTTGTGCCTCTCCCTGTAGTCGTTCCTAGTGGGTGCTTAGAGCCCGTGGTATAATGAGATGCCTGGGGCAGCAGAAGCACTCTGTGTGCCTCTACAACTCCTGGTAAACCTCAAGAGACACATTTTGAACAAGGTGGGACATGTTTTCCACGTGTGTTCCACGCCTGGATTCCACACTGCATCACTTTATGAGTTTGTTTGTGCTAGAGTAAACTTCTAGGAAGTCCAGCATTGGGAATTATAAACTCTGTCTTGAGTTCTGGGAGAACGGGGGAATCAGAATACCTCCTGAAATAAGAGTGCTGTTATGTAGATCTGTGCCTCCAGTTCTGAGAGCCTTTCTCCTTTCCTGTTTACAGGGTCTCTTCTCTGCAAGCTCCTCAGACTACGAAGGACCATTTCTCTAAGCACATTAACCACAGTTGAGATAAACGACGAAGAGGAGCCTGCTGGCAGGTGATACTCGTCAAGGATTTGAGTAGAGTGGTCTGTTGCTCTTGTGCCTCATGAGAAAACCCTCATTTCCTTGGTGGCACATCTGATCATTACAGCTCAGTGCTGTTATCCCCCATCTGCTGATGGGAATACAGTTGGGTGAAGAGACCTCATCCTGCTGAGGAAGATGACAGAACTAGAAACTGGATGGAGAAGAAACTTCTCCTACACTCACATCAGCTCACCTTGGTCTGTTTGTTGTTTTTTTCAGACCGCTCCCACAAACGCCAGACACAGAAGGAAGGCAGGAGGAAGAAAGTCCCAGCTTTCCAGTGGTCACTTGTCATCCTGAAGATGATCCACATAACCTGTCGGCTTGGATCCAGGAGAGGAAGCAATTCATTTCTCAGCTAGAAAGCTTTGGAGACGTTGAGAAATGGCTGAGTAATAAATCTTCCAAGAGCCATCTGGAAGAGAGAGTCTGGGAACGCATAAAGTCACGCAGAGCAGCCAGAAGGGCTGAAGGCAAATCAGCCATGACTGATAACCTGGGTGTAAGTAGCTATTGTGTTACTTCAGCCTTGGGATCACTGCACTGCATCTTCTGTGGCCCTGCTGCAACTGCAGCATCTGCTGCTTAATTAGTGGAGCAATGCTGCTCTATCCCAGCCACTTCCACATCTCCTGGCACGGTGATTCTGGGCAATGGGGATGTCATGGTATTTTCCAATTCCTTTTCAGGACACAACATCAGCAAGCAGCCAGCCTCAGAAGGATGTTGCCCCTCCTTGCATACCGTACCCCCAGGCTCTTGTCACACTGCATGACCTCCTGCGCAGACGGAAGACAACACTGGTGAATGTCTTCAAGAAAGCTGGCATGGAAGGCAGAAATATCAAGAAAGCAGACTTCATTAAAATCATCAAGCAGGTATGGAGGGCACAGGAAAGTAACAAACTGCTGCAACTCCACCTTCTCTTCCTGTGTGCCAACCCAGAGTCTTTTCCTATGTGTTCACACAGCGCAGCTTGTGCTGACCCTCACCTACTACAGGCTGCAACGGTACAGAGTTGTCAAGATCACATTCAGGTCTAGTAGGGCTTGGCAGATTTCAGACGCTTTCTGATAGTCTGGACCATTGCAAAACATATTCTTGATACCCAGAGGGCTGGGAAGTTTAGTACAGTAAAAGCTGAGAGCTCAACAGAGCTAGCAGTTGGCAGCCCTGCCTGTGGCAGGGCAGTTGGAACTCGATGATCCCTGAGGTCCCTTCCAACCCAAGCTATTCTATGATTCAGAGGGCAGCAGAAGAACGGTCCATTTGTCAGTGTTTGGTAACCCCACATAAAGCTTACTCAGTGGCCTCCTGCTCTGGAGACAGCCTTGTTTGTTGTTTTATTGATCACACTGTCATTTTCTGTTTTGGTTGTCAGACAAATGTTCCCATCGGCGAAAAAGATCTGGACGATGTGATCATCTTTTTGGCTGCCCCTAATCGTGGGAAATATATTACCATGGAAAAGCTGATGGAATGTCAAAATGAGTGGCTGGAAATGAAGAAAAAAGAATCCAAAGAGACCAAAGCGGGTAAGAGGAGTACACTGGGCTGCAAAACTCCCTCTGTATCTTTTCAGACTGAAATGTTTCCATGAGATGCATCCGTTGGGCACTCCAATGCATAAAATACCAAAGTCCTTTGACTTACAAGCATTGGTCAGCCCTGATGTTTCCTTCTGCTGTTGTCTAATGCAGTTTCTCTGGGCTTTCTTGTTTTTTTGGGGGGCCTTTTGAACTCTCCCAGGTGCACAAACTCAGCCCCCTAAAGCCGCATGCAAAACTGCCACATCTCCACCTTCTGCTGGGGGCAGAGCCAAAGGGATGGATCCTACCAAGCCCCAAGTGAAGTTAACACCCTTAGAAGATACCCCGGTCCAGGCTGAGCCAGGACAAGGACATCAAACAGACCATGAAAAGAAAGACACTCCAGAACCATCTGGAGACAGGACACAAAAAACTATCAAGAGACAAGAAATAAAGAAGGTACTGTACATGTGGCAACCCTTTTGAGATTAATCCCTGTCTGGAGCTTCTCTGAAGAGAATGGAGCAACACCACTGCAGCACTGAATGCTAATCAGAGCCTTTCTTTCTTTTACAGGACAAGGGCAGCCCAATCAAATGGAAAGAAATGTCTCAGCTGGGGAGATCTGGGGAGGTAACTGTTGAAGAGCACTGCTTCCCATCAACTACAGGCAGTGACACAGGCGTGCTGATCGACCAATACCGCCGTAAGGTGGCTGCAAGTTACCTGAATTCCTCCAAGCTGTGCAAAGAGCATGACATTCATCTCACCGAGCCAGTGCTGCAGAAAGGTAATGCAACCCCCAGGACCTGAGATGAATCTGACTAGCTTGTCTCTTCCCCAGCCCAGAAACATGACCAGTGTACGGGGAGGGGAGCTGCTTTTGGAGAATACTTGCAGCCCCTGGAGGACTGGTTAGGATCAGCAATCCCGTAAGCATAGATGAGAGCACAGAGTGCTCCAGATCAATCAGGGCCAGGTTCAGCTAAGAGCACAGACGATGAGGCAAGCTCATGGCAGTGGTGCAGGGAAGGCAAAGCTGGGAAGTCAGGCCCTGGTCAGGCTCAATGGGTCCATGGCCAGGCAGAGCCATGGCTGTGGCTGAGTTGAGGTCTCAGCTGAAATGGGGCTCCTGATCCCAGGGCAGAGAGCACAGGCAGAAGCCCCACACAAAGCTGCTTAGGGCCACTGAGGCCTCTCAGCACACGCAGGGCCATCTTCCATGCCTTCCTCCCTTACACAGTAGCTGTAACCACTCCAGGGCAACATCACAGATGTAAACCAGAGGTGACCTGGCTTGGATGTGCTTTGCCAACAGGCCTGCTGCACCCAGGAGACAAAATCATCAGAGGACGACGCCTGAGGAAGATCAGGCAGCCTGGAGGATACTACAACATAGGACTTGCTGATATGTCCTCACCTCTGAGCATGTCCGGGTCATCAAAAAGTGCAGCTGGAAACCTGGGCAAAGAGGGCAAAAACAAGAGGACTTCAGAGGAGTCTGGCCATTACGAGTAAGAGCGGTCATATTGCCTAGAAGTTTATGTTCACAAAACAGGCTTCATTCTTTCTTATTTTCTTTTCTTTTTTTTCCTTTTTTTTTTCCTTCCCAGCTCTCGTCAGAGGAATCGGAAAGAAATGGAGGGATCAGACAACAAGTTCTGGCCAGGTCACCTTCTGGACAAGATGCGCCTCTGCATTCCAGAAGAGAAGATCAACAGGGCTCACCCCTTGTTCAGCTGTGTTCACCCAACCCGGCCTGCATACCACATTATCTAAAACCACAACCAGCACCAGCCAGTCCACGAAACATCATCTGTGTCCACCAGAGACGTGGCATCCAAGACTCATTCCAGCTGAAGGTCTGCTAGCAGCACGAGATGTGTGCAGAACGTTGCAATTCATCATCAGCTCGAGAGATCTGAGCCGTTCTGATGAAGAAAGCACAGACACGGAGAACACCCTGAGCTGGAATGGACCCACAGGAGTCATCTAGTCCAACACTTCAAACCCAAATAAAAAACATCATTCATCCTATTCTCGGGACTGCTTGCATTCTATAAATGGAGAAATAGACATAGAGATAAGCGACAACGCTGCGCCAATGGAAACCACAGCGTCGTGCACTTGGGCTGCCATTCCTGACCAGGGCTGTGCTCCCAGAGGAGCACCTCACGTTCAGAAAGCTGCAAGAAGTGCTTTCCATACACAGAGAGCAGAGAACCATCGCTGGTGACCGCAACGTGGGGCACATCTGCTGCCCTTTTGTGTTACCTACGAATAACTCCAATGAGAAAACCACTGCTCGTTTTCTGCTTAGATATGGAGGTTGGCTGCCCTGCCTGTGTTAGGGGGTTGGAGCCTGATGATCTTTGATGTCCCTTTCAACCCAAGCCATTTTATCATTCAAACTACCAGGAAGGTAATGCAGAGGCCGATGCATTGCACACTAAACGTGGCAGGCTCCTGTCTCTTCCCATGCCCAGAAGCACTGTACGGGGCGAGGAGCTGCAGATGCAGAGTGCTTGCAGGCCTTGGAGGACCACGGCAGCTCCCCACTGCCATCAGTGGGCTATAGCTGAGAGGAAGGAGACCTCCAGATCAACCACAGCCCATTCACCTGGCTTTGAAGCCTGGTTCAACCAAGAGGGGAGACCTCGTGCTGGGGCCATAGCAGGTTAGTCAGAGCCCGGTCAGGTTCACACAGGTAAACCAGCCGTTATTGGCCCATGGGAGGCTCTTTTATCACCTGCTTATCCGAATGCTTTGTTCTGCTAGGTCATATATCAGTACTGCTTGTTAGAAGCTGTAATACTTCCAGTATCAGTAATACAGCTGTCGTGTGGTGAACTCACTGTATGTTTAGCAACGGAATTTGTTCTTCCTTCCCTTCTCTGTGTGCCTTCTATTAAGGAAAAACCATAATTAATATTATTCATGTTCTGATTGGCCGTCAGGTATTGAATTCTACCCGGAATTCATAACTTTATTGCTTTTCAGAGCTTTTCCAGCTCGAGGCAAACATGAATAACATCAACGCCATTCAGGTGAAAATTGGCGGGAAGCGCCGACCCCCCGCGCCCCTCCCGCCCCTCCCCCCCCCCGCCGCCTTTTGCACACGGTACGAAGAGCCGCGTGCCCGGCCTTCGAACCGCTCCCCACCCCCCTTCTGCGCACGGCCCTTCAGCCGCGGTCCGAAGTTACCTCAGGGCGGGCGGCTGTCTGGCTGGGCTGCCTTCTGCTTGGGGGAGGCGTTGGGTGCGACGCGAGCCGAGCTCCGGCCGCGGTGCTGCAGGTGCTCGGCTGAAGGAGAGCGATGGCGACTGCTCAGAAGCCGAAGAACTGTGTGGTACGGTGTAGTTCCAGCACAGCGTCTCACTTAAGTAAAAAATAGCGAATCCGAGCTGAAATAAAACACCCAGCTGCGTTGTAAGCTTGAAAATTTGGGACTAATTCTGTCTTTAACTCCACATAAAGGTGCTCAGCAGCAAAATAGGGTTAAAGGCCTGGAGTCTGTAGTGTACTTGGTTTAAATCAATGATTTCTTAAAGCATCACCAAGCATGATAGGTGGTGGCTGAGGGTTGATAGTTGGGCATCATGGAATCATTAAGGCCTAAGAAACTGTGTATGAGATGCCCTCCTCCATCTGTGGAGGGCACCCCTGTGTGGGGCACCCCCAACTCCGGGCAGCACTGTGCAATGATCTCAGGCAGTTCTCTCAGAGGTCTTCTCCAGCCTCAGTGATGCTATGAATACACCTGGCTTTGTAGGTGACGTCTGTCATTTAAACTAAAGCGTTTGGTAGGCAGTGGAGCAGGCTGTCATCTGTCCACGTTTGGTGTTGAAAAACGTCTGATTTCTCTCTTGCAGAGCGCAGTTGTGTTTCCCAATAAGATACACACAGAGCAGCAGTCCCTGACCCTGGTGAAGAGGCTCCTGGCCGTGGCAGTGTCCTGCATTACGTACCTGAGAGGGATCTTCCCTGAAAGCGCCTATGGGACGAGATACTTGGATGGTAACAGGCTGTTCTCAAGCTGTTTTGCATAGCAGATGGGCACAGGGTTGTCGTTGAGTTTGTTTTTAAAGCCACTTCATCCATTGAATTAAAGGCAGCAGCTATTTCCTATGAAACTTTACTAATGTGGTTGTTATTGAATGCTATGAAAGATAGCAGTGATACTGATTGAGCAATTAGAGCATTTACACTTCAATCTATGCTTAACAGAGTGTCTGGAGGATGAACTTCACTTCCAGTGCTGTTGTTTTTGTCCTTAAAGACGGCTTTTTCATTTTCTTTTGAGATCTCTCTGTCAAAATCTTAAGGGAAGACAAAAACTGCCCCGGTTCGACTCAGCTGGTGAAATGGTACGTTGACCACACACTCACGCAGCAGTTATAGTGTGTATTCTGAAGGGTAGCTTTCCAGTTAGCAACTATAAGGAAAACTTCACCTTGTGGATGCAAGCAAGTGCCCGGGTTGTGTTCTTAGTGCCTGATCTTCACTATCTGGTCATGGTTTAAGTTCTTGTCACACTTTTATCAGTAATAATACACAATCAGACATCAGAAACAGTGCTGTGAGCATGTGGTTGATTGCAGCCACAGGGCAGCATCGTGTACACGCCACCGAGAATTCCTGAGGGTTGAATGTATTCAGAAGAGCTGTAAGGAAGAAGTGTATTTGCGGACTGGCCTTGGAGGTGAAGCTAATGGGAATTAGGACTAGCTGGGCAATGCTTTTTGCTTTTTGCAGGATGTTGGGATGCTACGATGCCTTGCAGAAGAAATATGTAAGTCTTCCAATGTTATTCAGCTATTTGAAGTGCATTTAAATGTTCACGTATGTAATTCCACTGCTTGCCACTGCAGTTGGGGGAGTTTCTGGTTACAGAACAACTGCACTAAAACAACTAAAGTGTGGGAGTTCAGGGTAATATGTGTTGTGTGCTGGATCTCTTGAGGCCAAATAAGCAAATCCTTTCTCAAAGAGATGAGCTGAACAGATGAAGGGTTTGATTGCTTTGAGCAGGCCTAGAGTGGTCATGATTGGTTTTGAAAGCTGAAGAAAGAAAACAGATTGTGAAGCAGAAGTGGGCTGAGCATATCTGACACTGTTCTTCTCTTTGCTTCTTACAGCTAAGAATGGTTGTCCTGGCGGTAAGTGTGATGGAAGAGTAAAGCACTTGTACTTAAATGTTGGTGCTTAGATATGTGTATGGGTCTTAATCTGTTCCCTCTCCTTACTTTCAAACGTCCAGGTCTACACCCACCCGGATGACCCTCAGGTAAATCTGGTAGAGCAGTAATGTTTGGATAGGAAACTCCAGACTAAAAACTTTGAGTTTCTTTCACATGAATTCATCCTGGCAGTCCCCAGCTCAGCTTCATTGTGCTTTGGTGACTGTGTGTGAAAACCGGTAAGGATTCCAATGCTGTGTTTCACTGCATTGGACAAGAGTAAAGGGCTGTGATGGTGCGATTTAAATAAAGGTTAGTTGGGGACTGGGTGGAAGCAGCAGCAGTGTTGGCTTCCTTGACAGCTGATCATGTAATAATCACTGCATTTGTTTGCAGACAATTACAGAATGTTACCACTTCAAATTCAAGTATGCCCCCAATGGGCCGGTCCTGAATTTCAGCAGGTACTGTCACCCTGCCCTGCCTGGGAGTTCTTTGGTCTGCTTTGAATTCTAGATCAGCATGGTCTATTATTTAGCCTTATTTTTAAAGCACTGTGAACAGTTTTAGCATTTGAACTTGCATACTCTACAGGAGTGCATCTTAAAACAGCAGCCCTTCAGTCTGTATGAATGCTGAGTGTTCTCTGTTTGCAGTAAGAACAAACAGAGCGATTCCCCCATCAGCTGTGCAGACACCAAGAAGGCAAGCATCCTCCTCATCCGCAAGATCTACGTTCTGATGCAGAACCTGGGCCCTCTGCCAAACAACGTCTGCCTGACGATGAAGCTGTTCTACTATGATGAAGGTGGTGTTTCCCCATCACTTTGACTGACCCGCTGTGCTTAGATGCTCGAGAGCGATTAAAAGGAATAATTTCATGTGTAATCTTTACAATTGGTGGGACTGAATTATTTCTCAGGGCAGTTCTTAAAGTGCAGGGGGTGCCGATCTGACCTCACAGCAGGAATGCTGCCTTACAGCTGACTTCATTGCAGCGAGAGTTTTAAGGACAAACTGTGTTTTCCTGAGTGCATTGGGAAGTGCTGTGTGCCAGTTGGTGCTGCTCTGCAAATGTCTGACAATAGCTGCTGCTTTTTAGGGGAACTTCTAGCTCATCTGCTTGCCTATGTGAACTGTTTCAAACAGTTGTTGTAGAGGGAAAGAACTTCATTTAGTACGAGTGGAATCTTGATAATTCTTTTCCTTCCACACACATTTTTTAACAGCTTTATATTTAAGGCAGAAAAGTCTCACAACCCCATAAGCTGAGCTGGTTTTCTCCTGCAGTTACACCGCCTGATTATCAGCCCCCTGGCTTCAAGGAGGGCGAATGTGAGGGGATGATATTCGAGGGAGAGCCGATGTATCTGAACATGGGTGAGGTGCCAACGCCTTTCCACATGCTGAAAGTGAAAGTCACAACTGACAAACAGAGGATAGAAAGCTGCGATGAAAGCATTCTGAAGCAGAGAGAGCCCAATCTGCCCCTGCCAGTGCTCACAGTGGATGGAGATGAAGCAGAAGAAAGCCAGCACATGAAGGTGGGAGCTCAAGTGCTGCTGAAGCTTTAGGAACTGTTTTTGATCTGTATTGTAGAAAGGGGGCGTTAATTATTCTGCATCTGTTAGTATGGTATTATTAATAAGGAATGCAGTATTTCTGTGTAACTTTAAGGAAGATGTTACGTGCTCAAGGTTTTTTTTTCTAGTATCACAATTATTTTGGACAGATGTTCTTCAGTAACTGAGTTCCATCTCTGCATGCTTGCATTGGTGGGGAAGTAACGCTGAGCTGGGCTGTACATCCTCTATCAGATTCAATAACTTTATAAATACGTTTTGTTTCACTTAGAATCCATCTAAGGAGATCTGACTCCTGTGAGCAGGAGCTCTTTGCTTCTGTCTGCAGCACTGGGCCTCTTTCTTATTCCAGGAAGATCCTGTGTTGGATAACAAAGCAGGAGATGGTGATCACGCAGATGCTATGGAAGCTCAAGGTAGAACTCGTATGTTTTTATTTTAATTTAAGAGGTTTACAAGGCTGTCTGAAACAATGCTGCTGTCATCCTGCGATCCTTGGCTTGTTTTGCATGGCTGAAGAGCAGTACTGTTGAAGCAGTTTGTGCTGATCTGTGGATTGTAGGGAAAACTGCATGGATTGGAAACAGGAGGAAGCACCCATTCTCTGTATCTGTGGTGCACAGTTCTCCCCCACCTCAGAGCACTGCAGTGGTGTGAGGCTTGGGAGTGCATTGCTCACAGTGTGCTTTGCTTTGCTTTCTTACAGAGGAGGATTTTCCTTGTGGAAAGGATGGAGTTTTGAAGACCGGGGAGAACAGAAATCAGTGCATCTCCAGTCCTCAGGTATGAAAGCTGAAAATGGGAGAACTTAATTTAAATGTGGAAGACTACTTCAGACACAGATGCTGAAGGTCTTTAAGGCAGAGCAGCCCCAGATAACTGAGTGCTTTATGAAGTGTTTTGCACTGAAGCTTGCAGCATTTATTTTCTCGTTGTTTTCTTTAGGTTGATCATCTGGCAAGGAAGACCTCTGAACTTAATGTGTCGGAAAGCAGGACGAGGAGTGGGAAGTTATTCCAAGCCTACATTGTGAGTGTCCGTTTTTCTTTACTTCTTGAGGTGTTTTCTGCTCCAGTGAATAAAACTGTTGGTGTTACTTCACTTTATGCTGAAATAATGGAATTCTCATTGCTGTGATTGACGAACATCAGCACGTTCTGATCCTTAGTGTCAAACCAGGTCTGTTCCAAAGAGCTGAAAGCTGAGCACAGGCTGAAGAAAAGCTCAGTAGGATTGGTTGATATTTTCTTGAGAATAGATGCAGCCAAGCTCCCTGCTGCCTGAACCCACTGCTGGGAGGAGAAGTGCCAGCACGGAGCCGGGTTCCCCTGGTCTTGCAGGTGGAGCAGTGCTGTCTGTGCTGGAATCTGCCCTTGGAAGGCAGCATTGGGTCCCCCCATCCTCCAGTGCTTGGTGCACTGCGCAGCTGCATCCCTGCAGGGTGGTTCTCCCCATGCTCAGCTCAGTGCCAGTGCAGGGCGGGGGCTGTAATGCAGGTCCCGTTCTGTTGCAGGTTCACCAGGCTGAGCTCTCCTCTAGTCAGGATGTGCTGCCAAAAAGGAGGAAGATAAGCGAGCCGAAGGAGCAGTTCTAGACAGCCATCTCCTGCTGTCTGCCTCCCTGCGTGCTTCTCCACACCGCTTCCTTCTTGTGTTTAATGTGAATGTTAATATTGAAGTACCTTTGGGGGATTTCTTGTTCTATTGGTGGTCGGAGCGTAGTGGATTTAAGGAGAGGAAGTTTATCAAGAAGCCCAGATGGGGAAACGAGCAGTGAGTTTCTATGGGAGGTTGCATCCCCATCAAGAAACACACACAGAATGCTGCTGCAATTTGGTCTGATTTCTGGTGTTGAAGTTTTTGCTTTTCTTGTGGGGAAAAAAGAGCAGAGCTGGAACTGTTAGAGGTCTCTGATTGTTTTCATTTCTTCCAGACCAAAGTACAGGCGTTCTTCATATTGTTAATTACTTATTTCATGCCACGTGCAGGCAGGTGGATGGCTGTTTGCGTATCGTTAATTGTTGGCAGCTGTTTGTTCGAATGGCCTGAGATGATGTGAAAAAGGCACGTGTTCAGGTGGAATGATTAATTGCAGGAGTTGGAGGAGGTGCCTCTTTCATTCCACCAAAGTGATGGTTAATTTTGGATGTGCTGTAGAAGAACTGGAGTGATGCTGCCTGTATTGCTCAGAGCTGCTGCTCTGTTCTGGGGTGGATAGCTGAATGTTGCTTGACACGTTTGAATTTGTCCCATTTGATTGTATTAAAACACTGTTATTCAACAAATGGTTGCTGTCATTCTTTTATGCTTTGACCGGAGTGCATTTAGGGGTGTTAATAAAACAAAGGGACTGTTGTGGGGGGGTCAGTGTAGTTCATATTCTTGTCTGTGTGGCTCTGACCCACAGTGCTTCTCTGTGCTGAGCAGTGGTGGTGCAGGTGTGGGATGGCTCTGTGGGCTCTGCAGCCCTGTGAGTGTGAGGGGTTGGTGGCAGCTCCAGGTGTGCAAAACCCAACCCAGGGCCTTGAGCCCTCTCAGCCCGGAAGGCCTCAGGGCAGGATGTCCCCGTGGTGGCTTCGATTCCTGGTTCCCTTCCTTAAGGTGCAGTCATCTGAATCAACACGTCACCGCGTGGCAGCGGCCGCTCCCTGCTGCGGCTCCGCAGCCCTGGGCCAGGTGAGCTGAGAGCTCCAGGTAAGAGGGGCAGAGTGTCTTTCCCCTGTCCTCCCTGTGCTTCAGGTCGGGCTGTTGCTGTACCTCTCACTCTTGCACCTCTGCTGTTGATCCCCAGGTGGGGATGACGACGCTCACACGTCGGGGATGGCGTGGGGACAAAAGGACTGAGCCTGAGGAGGACGCAGCTGCGGACAGGGAGCAGCCCGACGATGACTCCGACAACTCCAAAGCCACCCGCCTCACACTGATGGAGGAGGTGCTGCTCCTGGGGCTGCAGGACAAGGAGGTGAGTGAGGCTCCAGGAGAGCAGCGGCTGAAGGGGTTGTGTGAGTTCCCCTGAGCCCTCCCCAGCTCAAACAACCCCCAAACACCCCCCACCAATGGCTCAGAGGGAGCTGTGGGGCTCAGTGGGGCAGCTGAGGGTTGCACACAAGCACTGCCCAGCAGCAGCTCTGCCCTGGGGGGTGGTGGGAAGCCACAGTGGCTGTGCACGGTTGTGGTGTTGCTGTTTGCAGAGCATTTATTCTGCGGGTTCCTGAGCTTTGCAGTTGTTTTCCTGGGGGTGCTCTCTGTACAGTGCCCAGCTCAGACCATTTGCTTTGTGCTCTCAGCCTGCAGCTGTGGGCTGGTGGCTGCCCTGCCTGGGGAGCTGGGGTAAGCATAGGGCTCGTGGGCTGAGCAGGAGGCACAGGAGAGCAGAATGCTGTGCAGGAAGCTTGGAGCAAATATTTGAGAGCAGCATGGGAGTGCGGTGCGGTTTACATTCTCCCTGGGCTACGTTAAACATTATCTGTGTCGTTAATGTGTTTGTGGGAATGGATCTTTGGCCAGCAGGAAATTAAATGGGCACAATAGATAAAGGGAAAAAAAAAAAAAAAGACTTTTCACATGCTTGCTTTGTTTTTGGTGGCTTTTTTTCCCCCTTCCTGTCCTTCTGCATTCCTTCATTGGGCTGCAGAAGCCTGGCAGCGAGCTGAGCTCCATGGCACTGCGCTGCCCCAGCTCTCCTGTGGGCTCATGGTTGGACTGGTGGGGAAAAAAAACCAGACAATTTTAGGCAAATCCAATGAGCCCACAATGTAATTTCATTCTTGTAAGCACCAATCTGTCATGATTCTGACATGAACCCGGGAACTTTCAAACGTTTCAGACCCCTAACACTCGGGGTGGGAATACACCCTCCAGGCCAACAAATCCAAACTTTTGGTGACATCTGTGCCCTTTTTCCTCGGGAAATTTATTCCTCAAGTCCACCTGTTTAAAAAAAATAAAATCCTTTGCGTCTGCCATGATGGAAGGAAGCGGGGCAGGTTGTGCAAGCACAAAGAGTTGCTTTGTCTTTGCTCACCAGGAAATGAAGAAAGCAAATAAAGCTAAAAATCTCTGGTTTATGGTTCTCTCAGCTACTCGACAACACAGCGTTCATATGCTCTGTGCAAACATGGTGGGGAATTTACTAATGCTGAGGAGAGAGGAGTCACTGCCTGGTCCTGAGGACAGCACTATGGGTGGTACGGGGCAGGATGGCGTTGGCCATGGATCTGAGCTTGCTCTGCTCACACTGCGATAGGAGCTCAGTGGGGGAAAATGTTCTTGGCTGGAGCGGGATGTTGTGGAGGACTGGCTCTTGTCCCTGCCTGTCCCCTTGCTTGCAGGGCTATCCATCCTTCTGGAATGACTGCCTGTCCCCCGGTCTGCGTGGTGGCATCCTCATCGAGCTGGCGCTGCGGGGCCGCATCCATCTGGAGCCGCTCACAGCCAGGAAGAAGAGGCTGCTGGACAGGAAGGTGATGGCAGTGGGGCTGAGGGGGTGGTTTAATGGGTCCCAGGTATTGTGTCCCCTATGGTGGTGGCTTCCCTGTGATGCTGTGCTGTGCTGGATGGCTTTGGCTCATGGCTTTGCCCACCGGTGCCCCACTTGTGGCACTTCCCTCGTGTCTGCCCACGTCTGGGCCTTACAGTTTCTGGTTGGTTCTCACAGGTACTGCTGAAGTCGGCTGCTCCCACTGGTGATGTCCTCCTGGATGAGACCCTCCGGCACATCAAAGCCTCTGAGTCAACAGAAACGGTGCAGACCTGGATAGAGCTGCTCACAGGTTGGTCCAGGGGGGAAGAAAACCCCCTGGGAGGGTTTGGGTTGAAAGTACCTTACAGACAGTGCACTTCCTTCCCCTGCCGTGAGCAGGGATGCTTAGCCTTAATTACCTCCAGGGATGGGGCACCCACACTGCTCTTGGCAGCAGCCCCAATGCCTCACTGCCCCCTGGGTTGAATTTCCACCTCACATCTGACCTAAATCTCCCCTCTTCTAGCTTAAAGCCATTCCGCTTATCCATCCCACCCGACTGTGTTGTGATCCCGTGGTTCTGTGATTCTCCCCAGGCGAGACCTGGAACCCCTTCAAGCTGCAGTATCAGCTGCGGAACGTGCGTGAGCGTGTCGCCAAGGGCCTGGTGGAGAAGGGGATCCTCACCACGGGGAAGCAGAGCTTCCTGCTCTTCGACATGACCACCCACCCCGTCTGTGACACCACTGAGAAGCAGCGCCTGCTGAAGAAGCTGCAGGGCAGTGTGTTGGAACGCTGGACGGGGGACCTGCGCCGCATGGACCACAGGCTGCTGGCGCTGCTGGTGCTGGCCCACGCCTCGGATGTGCTGGAGAAGGCTTTGGGCAGCCTGGAGGACACGCAGTATGAGATGGCCATGAGCAGAGCCAAGGATGTGCTGGAGGCCGACGCGGAGCTGGAGGCGGCCCAGGGCAGAGGGACAGAGGTGATCTGGGCTGTGCTGGCAGCCTTCAGCAGGGCCTAGGTCTGATGGTGGGCTCGGGAGGTGGGCTGTGGGTCCACACGTGGAGCTGCTCCCCTGGGAAGGGCCCTGAGCCCTTTGGGGGCTGCGTGTGGAGCTGCCTCCTCCTCCCACTGTATTGGGGTTGGGATTTGGTTCCTTTGGGGCTGTGGGTGCTGGGGGCAGCTCATGGGTCTCTGTGTCAGAGAGGAAGGGAAAACTTTACTGTGTTTTTTTACTACTGTATTTTTTTTCTCGTTCTTCTCCCCCCACTTCCCCTCCCGGGCGGTGTGAATGTGTTCCTCTGCGTCCTGCTGCAGTTCCCTCAGTGCTCTGCCTCCGTGGTGGCTCAGCCCCTCTTTCCCTTGGATTTGGGGGTGGGAGAAGCGGGGGCAGCGCCAGCACTGGGCCTCGCGGTGCTATGGGAACAGTCGGGGCTGTCATAACGTGTGGTCGGGGTGAGGACCGGAGGGGCGCTGGGAGTAGAGGGGCTCCGGGTTCTGCAGTGCCCCTACTGCCCACCAGGGGGCGGCCTCTCCCAGGGCCTTCCCAGCGCCCGGGCTGCGGCCACGCCCCTCCTCCCTGTCGCTTTGCCTATTGGTTCTTCTCACTGTCCATCAAGTTCAGTCGCCCCGCACTCTTTCCCGCCCACAAGGTGCTATCTCACTTCCCATTGGTTCCGGTAGCTTCACCCAGGGCGGCCAAACCCGGCCCTTTCCCCCGCCCTCCGCGGGCCCTCATTGGTCGTGCGTGACGTCACCACGGCCTCCTCCTGCGCCCATTGGGTGGGTACCTGTCCGTCACGCAGCCGGGGCGTCAGGGGGCGGTGGCGGCCATTTTGGAGCAGAGCGCAGGGCCGATCGACGCGCAGGGAGCGCGGAGGCAGCGCGGAGCCGCAGGGCCGCCTCTCCCCGCCATGGCCGCCCCGTTGGGTACCGGCGCCCGCGCGGAGGACTCCGGGCAGGAGAAACAGGTGAGGAACCGCGTGCCGGGCCCTCCCGCTTCCCGTTGGCTCGGCAGCGCGCCACTCTTCCCTGCTCCGCTCACCGGTTGGCTCCTGCCGTCGTTGTTCTAGCCTCTCATTGGCTGCGGTGCGGGCGCGGAGGCGGGACTTCCGGGAGAGGTGTTGGGGCTTGTGGGACGCTGGGGTTGCGGGGCCGGGGCTCTGTGCGGCCCCGGTGCGGGCCGAGTACCCGCAGCGCCGGCTGCGCTCCTTCGGGCCGCGTGTGGACGGGGCCGTGCGGGGGCTGAGGGACACCGGTCCCCTCGGTCCTTTTGGTCTCCCGTGGGGCCGAAGCTCTTACATCCACCGCTGTCTTACAGGACTCGCAGGAGAAGGAAACCGTCATCCCGGAGCGGGCCGAGGAGGCGAAGCTGAAGGCCAAATACCCCAACCTGGGCCAGAAGCCCGGCGGCTCCGACTTTCTCATGAAGAGGCTGCAGAAAGGGGTACTTATCTGTGCTCTCCACGCCTTGGGCCGGGGGTGTCACGTCAGCACTCACAGCATCACAGAGCCGTGCGGGGGGCTGCCCTGTGCCCCCTGTCCTGGCTCTGAGCACTGCCCCATCCTTCTGACCCCGCCCTTCACATACTGATCTGAGCCCTCTCAGTCTTCTCCAGGAGAACAGCCCCGGAGCTCTCAGCCGTTCCCCATCGGGAGATGTTCTGTGCCCAACGTGGGACTCCCAGCAGTTCCCAGGCTGCTTGGAGTTGGGGAGCCCAGCACTGAGCCCAGAGCTCCAATTATGCCCTCCCCAGGGCAGAGCAGAGGGGAGGAGCACCGCCCTGCGCTGCTGGCCATGCTCTGGGCGTTGCACCCAGTGTCCCAGTGGCCCTCTTGGCTGCTAGGGCACACTGCTGGCTCATGGTCACCCTTGTGGCCACAGGGACACCCGAGTCCTTCTCTGTAGAGCTCTCCCTGAGCCAGAATGCTTTTGAGTGTGTGGATTAGGGAACGTGGGGAGAAATGTGCAGATCCCCACAGCCTTCTGCTGTGTCCAGGTGTTTCTCTCTGCTGTGTGTTTTGCTCACGTTCTGTGCTGGTGCACAGGGGATGCCAGCAAGTCAGCAGAAAAAGCCAATCCTATGACTGTGCTCCTTGGTAAAGTAATTCAATCCTTCCCCAGAAGCCCTCTGCAGCTGCTTGGGTTGCTACTGAAGGCTCTCCTCCTTGCACAGAGTGATGCAGAAATCCTTTTGGGCCATTGTGTGCATGGCTGAATGCCTCGGCCACCCCATGCTGCTGGTCCTGGTGCAGCTGCCTCACTGCCTGAGCAGCCCCTGTATGTGCTGCATTGCTGACAGGAATGTTGGCAATGTTTTAGGTACCAGCTCCTAAGCAAGCACAGAAATGAGGGTTTCATTATTTGGCACCAAGCAGGAAAGGGCTTTAGGGCTGGGCTGGGCTTTGTGGGGCCTTCAAAAGCTGTTTGCAGCACCACAGCAGCACCAAATATCCTGAGGTGGAAGGGACCCACAGGGATCACCAAGTGCAAATCCTTTCTCCACACAGGACCGCCCAACGTTCAAGCAGTGTTTCTCAGAGCGTTGTCCAAACTCTGCTTGTCCTTTTGCCCTTTGCTCTGCTGTCAGCAGGACAGAGCAGCACTGTGGGGTGCACAGAGTCACAGGCAGCGTGCGTGGCAAGGGAGCGGAATGCCCTTCGCACCACAGCTCAGCATTGCTGGGAGGTGTCTCAGGGCCACAGCTCTGCAGGCATTTACCCGCTTGGTTTCGGCTGTAGGAGTCTGTCTGGGCTGTGTCCTTTGGGCTGGGCTGTGCTCACTGGGGAGAACGTCCTGCCTTTGTCCCACAGCCTCATCTGTTTGCCAAACTGGAATAAACTAAATCAGCAAATGTCCCCCAGCTGTGCTGCTGTAGCCGAGCCTGTCTGGAGGAGGCTGCTGACGCAGCGTCTGCCCCGCAGTCACTGTTAGAATCATAGAATGGGTTGGAAGGGACCCCAAAGCCCCCCCAGTCCCACCCCTGCCGTGGGCTGGGTGCCCCCCCACCAGCTCAGACTGCCCAGCATGGGGGACCCACACTTCTGTGGGCAGCAGTGTCAGCACCGCACCGCCTCTGGGTAAAGAATTTCCGCTTCATATCTGACCTAAATCTCCCCTCGTTTAGCTTAAAGCCATTCCCTCTTGTCCTGTTACTGTCTGTGTGCGTAAAAAGTCGCTCTCCCATGTGTTTCTAAGCTCCCTTCAAGTCCTGGAAGGAGAGGGGACGGGGATGTAGGCTGCTGGCTGAGGTGAGACGCCTGAGCCGTGCTGGGCGTTGTGGGGAGCTGCTAAATAAAGGCCCTACAGGCCAGCCAGCTGCCTTGGACTTTCCCCTTGCGTGTTGTTTCGGTGATAGGTTTTGGGTGTTTGCCATCACAGCTTCTTAAAGGTGTGTGTTTGTAGCCCGGCGTGTGCAGCTTGGCCATCCCTCCTTGCAAGGCTCTGCAGAGTAACCTGAACTCCTTTTTCCTCTTCCAGCAAAAATACTTTGATTCTGGTGACTACAACATGGCCAAGGCGAAGATGAAGAACAAACAGCTGCCGACTGCGGGGCCGGACAAGAACCTGGTGACAGGAGACCACATCCCCAAGCCTCAGGACCTCCCGCAGAGGAAATCCTCACTTGTTGCCAGCAAGTTGGCCGGGTAGCCCACACTCACGGGCTGTGGTTTTTTTTCCCCCTATTTTCTTTTTTCTTTTGGTTAATTGGATTGAACTTCACTGTACCATAGAGCTGGGAGCACCAGAATCCACATAGTTATATGAGTACTTATAGCAAACACACAACACAACCAAGAAGAACGTGAGATGTTGGTAGCCCAGGCCATGCAGGCAGACCTTTGGTGGATTTGGTTGCACATTTGCTTTTTGTAAGCCAGTTTGCTGCCTTAACTCTCAGCTGCTCAGAACCATCCCTGCTTGCAGTCACTGCAGTGCTGCATCCCTCCGTGCAGCACAGTGGCCCTGAGGGAAGCGAGGAGCACTGAGAGGAGTTGTGAGGTGTCATCATGTTGTGTTCTTCAGGTGTCTGTAAGGGAAGGTGCAGAGGGAGAAGTGGCAAAAGCTGATACCCAGTCTAGTTAGGTGTGTGTGTTAGAGTTCTTAATTAAGTGGTTGAGTTGGGAGTGTGGCTGCAATGGAGGGCAGCAGCCTTGGAGGCTTTGCAGGCAGTTTCTCTCCTCCTGCTCTGTCCTCTCTGCCAAGGATGCCTGCGGTGGTGAATAGAGTGTGCTGGGAGCTGCATAGCATGGCTGGAACCCCATCCCTCTGCCCCACGTGGCCCTGCTCAGAGCCTGGAGCCGTGCTGGCAAAGCACAGGGCTGGTGGTGGTGGGATAGGTGTGAGCTGTGAGAGCAACAGGACAGAGTGGCACCCCAGGGAGGAGAAAGAGAAGAGTATAGAGGCAAATGTGTGTTGGCAATGTTATGCACCCCTGGCTTGAGGTTCTTTTGGTTTGGTTTTTTTTTCCTTTTTTTTTTTTTTTTTTCTCTCTTGCCTTTTTGTTTCAGGCTTGAAAAAAGCAAACAGAATGAGGTCAACGTGGTGGCTGCAGCAGAGTGGGGTGCACTCGGTGCCCATGTGGTGCTGTTGAAGCAGCTCCAGGTGTGGGGCGTTTGGTGGGGCCTTGGGCTGAGGTTTGTGCCAGGACAGCACCGAGTCCAAGCTAGGTTTAAGCCCAGTTGTAGAGGTTGAGCAGGCCCTGTGGGTTTTATGGAGCTGTATTGGATCAGGAGAAAAGAAAAGAGGGAGGCAGTGGGTGATGCACTGCACAGCTTTCCTCACGTGTGATCCTGGCTGGGTCGCTCACGGAGCTGCACTTTGCATTGAGCTTCCATGCTGCTGCTCTGAGCAGGGAGCGAGGCTGTGCTCAGACACTCACATCTGCTGTCGAGTGGTTCAATCAGTGACTCTGGGCGAGGAGCTGTGGCCCCACAGCCGTGGACTTCGCTCTGAGGAGTGTGGCAGGGATAGGCACTGTGCCTCATGCTCAGCTCCTCGCCCAGCCCTGCGCTGCCTGGCCGTGCAGCCTGCTAGGATGCTCTGCTGTTGGTCCCAGCTGCATTGTAAATAGATACGAATCATATATACAAATATATATATAATTTTTTACATCTTCATCTGTCCTCTTTTCTAGTGTGCTATGCTTTAAAACGAAAAAAAAGAGAAGAAAAACAAGAGGAAAAAATAGTGAAAAATGCAAAGCTGTATTGCAGCTTTGGGCTGCCCCTGTGCTGCTACCTGCACCCACGGGGGGCTGGGAGGGAACGACTGACTCTGAGCACGTCTTCCCTCCTTTGCTGGAAATGCCAAGCATGTTTGTGCAGCAGGAGGAAGCGATTGTGACAACACAGGATGAGAATCAGCAACAGAAGTTCCTTACAACGACCATAACGTGCTGTGGGTGACGTCTGTTCTGTCCCTGGAGCAGCAGGGCAGTGTCCCCACGTCCATTGCTTGCTGGACAGGGCACGATGGAATCTGCCTTTGGTTTTAGGGGTGTTTGCGCCTTTGTCCTCTGCTCCTGAGTATGAGTATTGCAAGGATTAGGCTGACAGAGCGGGGTGAGCCAGCAGAAGGAAAGTCCTGTGTTCAGCACCAGCTTTCCAAGGGTGTTTTTGGTGCTCCATGAGCTTAAAGGGGTTTCTTTGAGGTGTGGAGAGCAGAAGTATCTGTGCTGCATCCTGTCCTGCCTCAGCACCACGTTGTGTCTCAGCTGACCTCGTGGGAGTCACGGGGGGGGGGGGGGGGGGGAGGGGTTTTCCCCTCTTTCAAAAGAAATCTCAATTCCTTTCCATGCCATGCACCAGGGACTCCTGGTGTCACCCAGAGGACAGAGCTGCCCCGTGGTGACATCTCCCCTCACCAGGGCTGTGCTGCTGGCTGTGAGCTTGCAGCCTTGCCCGCGTTATCAACCCTGATGTCATACTTTGCTTCCTCCAGCTGCTGGCGTCACTGGGGTTCAAAGCATTGCGCCGACCCTCCCCACAGCCCCGTCATCCCGTCATCAGACATCCTGTTCCCATTTCCCCCACCCCAAATCAGCCATTCGTCATCCCCTCTGGCCCACTTCAAAGCAGGAGCCGGGTGTTTGCACAGGGACACGCTGTTCCAGCTGGGTGCCAAGTATGTGCCCGTGTTTGTTTGTGCTTTACAGCTTGGCACTGCTGGGGAAATATGTGCTGGGCGCTGCCCTGAGCTGCTGGAGCGAGCTTAGCTTGCTTCTGTTATTCCTCCCAGTGCCAAGAATCCGTTTCCCAACAAGGACGCATTCCTTGGGGCCACAGGGAGGGCTCTGGAGTGGGATTTCTCCTTCCAGACCCTGGTGTTGCCTGGTCCTGCATGAAGGACTACACAGCAGGGCAAAGGGCGTGTGGGGTTCACGCCTGACCCTGTTGTTTATACAGTCTGGGGCAAAAGGGTGTTGGGGACACTCGGGATGGGGCTGCACCCTGAGCTCACCACAGCATCCTCCTCTGCCAGTGGGTGGTGACGCTTCAGATGGTGACAGAGATGTGAGTTTGCAGTGCTTTCAGGCCCCCCCAAATCACCTTCACGTTGAGTTCTTCACATTGGCAATTCCCCAGGGCCTTGCTGTCCCTCTGGAGGAGGAAGATCTGTTTGAGGGGTTCTGTGGGGTTTCCCAGCCACCTCTGGTATTTTATCTCCACAGCTGGAGTTCCCCTCCATCCCACACACCACCATCCCAATGGGTCGGGCAGGGGTTTCAGGGGTTTCCCTTGTCCTTTCCATGGGGCCGTTTGCTTTCCACTTTCCTTTTCTCAAGGTTTTCGGGGTGAGCCCACGTTCCAAAGTTAAACCAGAGTCCAGCCCCCATAGCTGCACCCACACTGGGCATTCAGTGACCTTTGGACTGAGCAGCACCACAGCCCTTCCTGCAGGGAAACACCTCCTCCCGAGGGGGCAACCAGAGTGGGTGATTCTTCAGGGGTCCAATTCCCCGCATCCTGCCCGTCTTTGGGCACAGAAATCCACTGAGTGTGGAGCTGGTTGAGCTGCACCAGGAGCTTCGCTTCACAGCAGCACCTCGCCGTTCCTCCTGGCCCTTTCACAGCGGTGGGGAGGGAGGTCTGGGGGTAAAGAACCTTGGCTCCCAGAACAGCTTGGCTTGGAAGGAACCTTACAGCCCCAACCCGTGCTGTGGGCTGGCACCATTGCCTCGGGTGGCAGCTGCAGGTGGGGCTGTGACTGCAGCAGGTGGAGGCGAGGACTTGGCTGGCGATGAGGTGAACGCACAGCAGCTCCCTGCGGGCGTAAAATCACAGTCATAAGGTCTGAAAAGACCTCATCGATGCACGGAGTCCAACAGGGAACTCATCACCGCTTTCTTGAGCGCCTCCGTGGACGGTGAGCCCCCCCCCCACCCCCGGGCAGCCCCCCGCTCCTTCGGAGGAGACCCCCATTATCCCGCCCGACCCCCACGGAGCCGCAGGGAGCGCTGAGTTCTCCCCTCGGCCGCCTCTTCCATAGGACTCCGCCGCAGCTCCCGGCCCTCAGCCGGCGGATGGGGGTCGGCCCCGCGTCCGGCAGCGGAGCGAAGCGGCCCTTGTGGCCCTTTTTCACCCCCAAATTCCACTTCTCGCCCCCCGAGGACACCCCGAGCGCGGCACGACCGCTCCCCGCTCCCCTCCCCCCGCGGGGGCCGCACCGGAAGCGGAACCGCCCCCCCATGGCGTCACCGCGGCCATATAACAGTCCCGGCTTTACCCGCCCGCGCCACCCGCCGCCGGTGCTCGCTGGGCGCCATGTTTGCAGTCAAGCGGAACGCCGTCATCGGCTTCAACCTCTACTGCGGCGGAGGAAGCCCGGGCCTGGTGCCCGCTTCACCAGCAGGAGAGCAAACCCCGCCGCCCGCCGCCGCCGCTCCGGCCGCCGCCGCCGCCACCGTCGCTGAGGTACCGCGGCCGCTGATTGGCTCCGCGGGGCTGTGGGCCGCCGCCGGCCGCGCCGAAGCCCCCCGCGCTCCCATTGGCTCCGGGGCGGCCCCCCACGCTCCGATCGGTTCCGCCGCGGCCCGCCGGGCGCCGCCGGACTCCACGTCGCGGCCCGTCGCTCTGTGGAGCCCCGAGGAGGAGTTGGACGGCTGCGAGCCCGAGTCCGAACGCGGCCCCGGAGGCGATTCGTTGCCCGGCACGCCGCCCGAGCTGCCCGACTTGATCCCCGACGAGCTGCGGCAGGAATCCCTGGAGCTCATCCTCCGGTACCTCCGGGAGGCGGCGGGAGAGGCCGAGCCCGGCGTTAAAAAGCTGTTTCCGGGGCTCCTGGGAGGGCCAGGGCGGCCCTGCAGGGCGAGCAGCGCCGTCATGGAGAAAGCGCTGGAAACGTTGCGGAGGGTCGGGGACGGCGTGATGCAGAAACACGAATTGGCCTTCCAGGGTGCGTGGAACCGGGAAACGGCAGCGGGGGTGGGGGGGGGGAGCGGCCGTGGGGTGAAAACGAAAGCGGACTTTGTGCTGGGAAGGGGTGGGGGGGGGCTGGGCTGTGCCACGCCGCGCCCCGGGGCTGAAGGGCGGCCGTGCTGGGGGTGCTGCGGGCGGTGCGGGGCTCCTCCCGCTGCTGAAGGGGCTCTGGGGTCCCCCCCGTGCAGCCTGGAGTGGTTTTGGGGCTCCTTAATGCGGTGTGGAGGGGCGGGGGCTCCTCCCGGTGCTGTACTGGGGGGGTCTGCGGCTGCTCTGACGCCGGGAAGAGGCTTTGGGGCAGCTCCTCGGTGCGGTGTGAGGGGTTTTGGGGCTCCCCGGTGCAGTGGGAGGGGTGTGGGGTTCCCCCGTTGCCATACAAAGGAGCTTTGGGGCTCCCTCGTGGTGCTGTATGGAGGGGTTGGGGGAATGCGGGTAGTTTGGGGTCTCCCCGCTGAGCCGAAGGGGTCAGAGTTCCCCTAGAGCCGTGGGGAGATCTGGAGCTGCCCCGCTGAGGGGGTTTGGGGCTCTCCTGCTGCTGTTTTATAGCTTTTTGGGGCTCCCCCTAAAGCTGAAGGAGCTCTGGGGCTGCACTGCTGTGGGTTTGGGGCTGTGCCATGAGGTCGGGTTGCTGTAGCTCTGACTCAGGTAGAAGCTCCCCTTAGCCCTCAGCTTGTAGTATGGCTGCTTTAAGGTGCTGATCCAGACCGGTACCAAAATAGCCCCCAGAAGTAGCCTAGAAAATAGCCCCGGTGCCTGGGCTGGGCTGAGCAGATGGGGTGGGTGGGGGGGGCTGCAGGTTTGGATGTGCTGGAATGGACTGGAAGGGAGAACCGGCCATTTTGGGCTGGTCTTATGTAACTTGGAAGTGAGTCCTTGGGGGCCGGTGAGAGCCAACCATTTTGGGCTGAATTTGTGTCATTTAGAATGGAATCCTTGGGGACCAGCAGGAACTGACCATTTTTGGCTGTTTTTGTGTAACTTGGAAGCAGCTCCTTTTGAGGGGGGGGAGGGGGAGGAGGGATCAGTGGGAACCAACCGTTTTGGCTCGGTTTTATGTAATTCCAAGCCCAGCCCTTGGGGACCAGTAGGAACTGACCCTTTTTGGCTATTTTTGTGCAACTCGGAAGTGACTCCTTGGCGGGGGGGTGAAGGGGACCAGTGAGAACCAACCTTCTTGGCATGGTTTTATGTAATTCCAAGGCCAGTCCTTGGGGACTTGCAGGATGTGACTGTTTTGGGTTGGTTTTGTGTAACTCAGAAGCGACTCCTTGGGCTCTGGTGGGTGCATCTGGTGCCAGGTCAGGGCACAGAGGAGCACTGTTGGTGTTCCCTCCCCCCCAAGGCAGCCTGTGGTGAACACCTTCCATGTTCCAGTTTGTTGTTTGTTTGTTGTTTTTTGATTCTACACGCAAAGGGATTCAGTTTGTTCCTCACTTCCTGCATTGCACTGGTGGAAAAGTCTAGGGGTTAACTGCCCTGCCCCAATTAAATTGGAGGGTGTGCTGCTGAACAAGCTGAGCTGAGGGTGTGTGGATTGACACAAGCTGCTGTTAGCAACCAAGGCTTCTGCAGAGCTGGCAGCCCTGTGTACAGAGGAGGAACTGGCTTCTGGGAGGCTTCCTCTTGGTTTGAGCAATAACAAGCAGTGCCTTTCAGTTTCGTAAAGGCTTGTCTTGTTTGCTTATTCGTGAGGGGGCACTGTGGGTCAGGCTGTTCCAGGTGGCTGCTCAGGGGCAGGGCTGCCAGGCTGCTCCCTGCCTCCTGCTGCCCTCCAGGCTCACCAGGGCCCTCATGGGATCACAGTGGGCAGCATGGGGTGGAGGTGGGCTCCATGCCCAGCTCGTTCTGTGGCGGGGTCTGCTGCAGCAGCTGCTCTATCACAGCTTTCAGACCCCAGGTACAGAGGCTCTGTCATTGGTGGCTTGGCATGGCAAAGCCCGTCTCTAAATGGGAATCTCTTTGCAGGAATGCTTCGGAAGCTGGAAATCAAAAAGGAAGATGACCTGCAGGCTGTGTGTGAGGTGGCTGCTCACGTTTTCAATGATGGAGTAACAAACTGGGGCCGAGTTGTCACGCTCATCTCATTTGGTGCCTTTGTTGCAAAACACCTGAAAAGCATCAACCAAGAGAAATGCATCACCTCGCTGGCGGGGATCATCACGGACGCATTGGTCTCATCCAAACGCGAGTGGCTGATGAGCCAGGGAGGCTGGGTGAGTCACTGCCCACCACGAGGCTTTCAGAACGATTCAGTGTTTCCTATTTCCGTAACCCACTGGGTGTCAGCTGCCTGTGTCAGCGAAGTGCAGATGAGTCACTGTTCCAGTTAAAACCACTATCTGAAAGCACCTAGCCAGTGGCATGCAGTGCCTTTGACCCAAAAAACACAGAAATGCCCCCCTGCCTGCTAAGGAAGTGGTGGCATCCCTAAAGCAAAACAAACCGGGGTGCCCCGAGCTTGCCTGCAGTTGCAGTGGCTCCCGGTTGTCACCTGGGCTGTGGCTGCAGCAGATCTCCAGGAGCTGCAGGGTGTGGAGCCTTGCTCTGGGTTGCACTTTCCCATGGAAAGAGGCAGCTAGTTCAGGAATGACCATCTCTTCTTTCTCTTAGGAGGGCTTTGTTGACTTCTTCCGAGTTGAGGACCTGGAAAGCAGCATCAGGAATGTGCTGATGGCCTTTGCAGGAGTGGCCGGCCTGGGGGCGAGCTTGGCCTACATGATCCGGTGAGCTGCAGTGCTGCAGAGGGGCAGAGCTCAGGGCAGACCGGCTCTGCTGGGAGCTGGCGATCCGATCACTTCCTCCTGTGTGTACTTAAACAGCCAGACTTGAGTCACCCCAGGAGAATATCTAGGCATCCCCTGAGCAATTCTTTCCAAAGAAAGAAGGTATGTTCCACTCAGATCGTGGGTACCAATGAGGATTTATTGCTTTGGGAACAGAAAGTGGAGGAGTTGACTGATGCTCTGCTTCGTTCAAGAGCGTGAGGAGAGAAAGGCAAAGTGGACATCTTCCGTTTTATCCCGGAGGAAACAGATATGCTTCGTGAGCCAGTGAGCACCAACAGCTCCTGCCTGGACTGATCCTCGTGGCTTTGGCGTGGTGACTGTCGTGGAGCCGATGCTTCAGAGTTGTGGTTGTGGGTTTTTGGATACGGCATCTTCAGCTGCCGCTCCGCTGTCAGAGCTTTAGGCAGCGGCGCTGCGCAAGGCTGAGGCGTGCAGCCCGTGCTGGAACGCGGGGTGATTTGTCCCCTGCCTTCCAGCAGGGTTTGCTCAGGCCGCGGGCGGCCCTGTGAGCAGTCCTGCAGCTTGAGCTGGCACTGTGGTAACCGCAGCCAGCTGCAGCCCGGCAGGGCCGGCCTGTCTGACTGCTCTCACCGCCCCGCCACGCCGGCAGTTTAAAAATAGGGAGTGCATTTATAAGTACGTAAAACCCCACATGAGGCAGGGAGGCTGCAGAGAACCTGTAAATATCTGTACATCTGCAGAGCGTGTGCATCTTTACGGAGCTAACGACACAAAAAGCAAAGGCTGAATGTGGTGGAGCTGCTTATGGATGTGCTGAACTTCGTCCCTTGCTTTGTGGCAAAGCCTTCTGCCCTGGCTTCGAGCAAACCTTTCTCTGTGCTCGAGCAGAAGTGCCAGGGATTGTAGTGGGGATCGGTGGCTGCTGCACTCACTGCCCGCTGGCAGCAGCTGACACTGCTGTTTGTTTTAATCTTTTTGGTTTTCCAAGCTCTTCTGGCACAGGGGGGGGTTGTGGAAGTTGGTGTTGGTCACTTCCTTCTCTCCCCTTTAATTTTGACTCGGTAAGCAGTGAGCACAGCAAAGCTGATATTTGAATGTAAAGTGTTCTGCAGCTGTGTAGAACTCGGTGCCTCGGCTCTGCAGCTCCTGCCAACCCCAAGCACAGCACCCGGCCCTGGGCTCCTCCTGGGCTTTGGGCTGTGCTGTGGTGTGGTTGGGGCTGAGCCCCCCCCCTGCACAACGGGGCTGAGCGTGGTGAGGAACCAGCCCCACTGCAGCCCAGGCAATGCCCAGTGGGAAGAAAGCTAAAGGCAGTGCTGTTTGTCTGGCCTGCCTGGGTGCTGGAGGAGCACTTAATAAAAGTCTCTTGTTCTCAGTGGTAGCATAAAACTTTTTCTTGCAGCAGGATGGGGAGCTGAAGGCTCAGCTGTGAGGGTGCAGCACCCCTCCCCCCCTTCCCCACCAGCCCTGGGCTGTGCTGCTGCTGCCTGCGTCTGCACTTTGGCTGTGGGTGAAACCCCAACTGCTGCCTCTCGGTTTCAATTCCTGTGAAGCTGAAGAAGGAGGAAGCGAGCCGGGCAGCGCTGGCTGTGGGGAAGTCCCCCATCCATGGGGAAATTACCCCCTGCGGGCACCCACCGCCTGTGCACACCTCATTGCTTCGTGCCCCAGCTGCGGGCTGCTCTCCCTGCGCCACCGTTGGGCTTTCGGGGCTGTTTTGGGCCGGCTGTGCCATGGCAACATGCAAAGGGCCGCGGCCACCTGCGCTTCCTGGAAGCCGCGGTGCTGATAAGGCGCGGCCGCTGGGGCAGCTGATAGGGCTCAGCTTCCTCCTCCGAGCGGCTTTTCGAAGAAGCGGCGCCGCGTTCCGCGAAGCAACAGCGGAAGTCACGGCCGTGTGGGGCCCGGGGGGAGGATGGGGGGCAGGGAGCGATGGGGGGGAGGGGGGGAGACAGCGACGGGAGCCTCCATCTGCTCGGGAGCTCAGAGCTGCGTGTGCGGCTGCTGCTCCCCCCCATACCACATACACACGAGGGGTGCAGGGCTGGGAGGCTGAGCGGTCCCACGGCTGTGGGCTGCCGTAGAATGGTTGGGCTGGAAGGTACCTCACCCCCCCCCCCCCCCCCCCCCCCCCCCCCCCCCCCCCCCTCCCCGTTGTGTGCCCGCAGCCCAGGACCCCACCCGCGGCCTCCGGGGATGGGGCACCCACAGAACGAGGCAGCAGTGACAGCACCTCGGGGCCTCCAGGTAAGGAACTTCTTCCTCACAGGCGACCTCAATAAATGGCTGTTTTAATGCAAAGCCTCTGTTGTGAGTGAGGGGGCGGGGGGGGGCACCGGCCCGGTACGTGCGCCTCGGCCCGGTACGTGCGGCTCTACCCCCTCTCGGCCGCTTCGTGCCGCCCGCAGCCACCCACGACCCCGAGCCCTATTTCCATGGAATCCACGTCACTTCCGGTTAGCGTTGTGGCCCCGCCCCCTCCGACGATTTCTGCCTCTTCTCTCCGGCCCCGCCCAGCAACAGCGCCCGCCAATGGCGCTCGCTCGGTCACATGACCGCTTCCAGGAACCCTCCTCGTAGCCCCGCCCACCCCGGGGCGCCCGGGATGCCGTCACGCGTGGGGCCGTCGGAACGGGCGGGGGGGGGGGGGTCCTCCAGCAGAGGGCGCTGCGCAACGCGGGGATTACTGGGGGGGAGGGAGGGGGGGATTGAAAATAAGAGAACCCCCCCAGTCCATCCCAGAACTTTCCAGCATCCCACGTGGAATAAAAGCACGAGTGTGAATCCACCTCTAAGGATCACACGCTCCGGGGGTGGGGGGGGAAGGGGCAAAGGCTCAGTGCTGTCCACACGTGGGGACACGAGGATCCACCGTGTGGGGGACACGGGGCCATGTGCAGCAGGCAGCACCCGCAGCCCACACAGCGCCCCGGACACGCGTGGGTGCCGGACAGGGTGAGCTGTGCTGCAGGCACACCCCGCTCCATAAACAGTGACACAGCTCCAACACCCCAAACACACACACACAAACACCCAGCGCACCCCAACACCCCCCCCCCACCCCCCCTTTCCTCTCCGAATCACCCACGCCGGGAGGAGGGGGACACGGAGCCGTGTGACACCGAAGCACCTTTATTACGCTGGGATATTAAGGCTCCTAGGCGAAGGCGGGGGGGGGAATGGCAGCCCCCAGCATCACCCCCTGCAGGTATTCCTCCTCAAAGCAGCGCAGCCGCTCGGGGCCCCCCCACGCACAGCAGCCTCGGGGGTCGCGCCAGGAGCTGCGTTGGGCAGCGCAGAGAGCATCGATTTGCTGAGAGAGCTGCAGGGAATGGGAGATGGAGGGTGGGGGGGTCAGGAGCATCGACCACGTGTTCTCCTGTCCCGGACACCCCCACACACCCCTCTGTGCCCACCCCCAGTGTCCCCCCCCCAATACCCACCTGCTCCTCGGCGCAGGGGCTCTGCTCGTCGTGGGGCAGCGCGCAGCACGTGGTGGTCACCGCTTCCAGCAGCTGCGGCACCGGGCGTCTGTGGGAGGAGGGGGTCAGGAATGGGGGTCCAAAAAGGGAGGGGGGGGGATTTCTGCCTGTCCAAGGATAGGGGGGAACAGAGCATGTGTGTTGTGTGCTTCCCACCCAGGCCTGAGTGTGGGGTGGCAGCAGGGTGGGGGGTCCTAAGGGAGGATGAGGGGGTGGTTTGGGGCTTTGGGGGAAGCTGAGAGATGGGGGAGGGTCCCTGGGAAGGTGCGGGGGGTCCCAGGGGCTCTGAGTGGCTGGAGAGGTGAGAGGAATGTCCCGGAGGCTTTGGGATGTTGTGGGATACTCCCAGGGAACCCAGGGAGATGGAGGGGAGGGGCCCAGAGGTTTTGGGGGGGTTGATATTCCCAAGGACACAGTGGGGGTGGGGGTCCCAGAGGTGCCATCCCGCTCTCAGGGCACCCCCATCCCCAGCACCCACCGCTTGCTGAGCAGCCGGATGGGGCCGCAGAGGGTGCGCAGCATGGCGGGGCCGGGCCGGGCCAGGCTGACGTTGTGCACTTCTTGGTCGTAGGCAGGGTGGGGGGCGGCGGTGGCGAAGCAGCGGCTCCGGGCGTTGCCCAGCCCCCTCTTACAGCAGCGGTGCTGCCTCGTCTTCACGGCCCCCTCCTCCCGGCAGAAGCGCTCCAACCCCCTCTGCCACTGCGGAGACAACGGAGGCCTCAAACACCACCGTCACTTCTGCCCCCCCGGCTGTCCCCACCCTATCCGTGGCCACGGCCATCACCCCCAACACCTTCGTCACCCCGTGAGATAGGTGGGGCCTTCTGGAGACACTGCGTCACTCGCTGGGTCACCTCTGTCCTCCTGCCAGCTCTGTCACCCCCCCTTCCAAGGGACACCTGTGTCACACCCCTGCATCACCCCACAGGCACTTCACCCCCCGGGGATACCCCAAGGGACAGCGGTGTCATCCCTTGGGACACATGGCTCACACCTAAAGACATCGGTGTCCTCCCCAAACACTTTGGTCACTCCCCAGGAAACCCCATCATCACACCTCCCGACACCCGGCTCACACAGTGACACTTTTGTCACCCCCTGCAGACACCCCTGTGCCCCACAGGCACCTAAATCTCACTCTGGGATGCCTACATTAACACCTGGGACACCTGTCAAGCCCTCGGACCCCTTATGTCACCCTCTGGCCACCCGTGTCACCCCCTGGACCTCCACCTCACCCTCCAGCCACCTGTCTCACCTCCACGACCACTTGGCCACCCTCGGACCACCCCTATCACCCCCCACCCACCTTTATACCCCCCCCACAGCTCCCTCCCACCTCCAGGTCCCCCCCACCCCCAACTCACGGCAGCGTGGGCGCACTCCAGACTGCTGTTGTGGCAGCAGCGGCCGAAGTCGCGCTCCAGGCGGCTGTGGAACCGCGCGCGGGCCCCGGGGAGGCCTCTGGGGCTGGGCCGCAGCCCCCGCAGGCGGCAGATGTTCTCCATGTTGGCGGCGGTGGGCTCGCCGGGGGGGAAGGAGGGCACAACCATGGGCTCGAAGACGGTGATCTCGGTGATCTCGGTGATCTCGGCCGTGGCCACGGTGGCGTCGGCGAAGCAGCGGCGCCGCTCAGCCCCGAGCCGGTGGCAGCAGTGGAACTGGCGTGTTTTTACCCCAAATTCATCCTCGCAGAACGTGTCCAGGACATCGGTCCACTGCGTGGACAAAGGGACACCCAGGTCACCATCAAAATGCCTGCACAGCTGTGACGCCCCCTGGGACGCCTGTCACCCTCCCGGACACCTGTGGCATCCCCCAGGATGCTTCTGTTACCTCCCTGGGACAGCCGCGCTGCCCCCTGGGCCACACTGCTGGACATCCATCCCTCTCATATCTTTGTCACCCCCTGGGACACCCCCACAGATATCCGGGTCACCCTCTGTGTCACCCCCCAGGGACATGTGGGACCCCCCCCAGGCACCTGCATCACTCCCTGGCCATCTGTATCATCCCCTGGCACACTCCTGTCCCCCTCCCGGACAGCTGTTTCACCCCCCCGCCCCCCAACAACCCATCTGTGACCTCTACGAGACATCTGTGCCACCCTCTGGGACACCTGCATCACCCCTACACACATCACCCCTCCCTTTACCCCCCCCAGGAGACACCCCAGCTCTGCGTGCCCCCCTTGGTGACACGACCCCGGACTCACCGCCCGCCGGGCGCAGGGCAGCGGTGTGTGGTGCTGGCAGCAGCGGTCCAGGCGAGGCCAGAAGCTGTCGAGTGCAGCCACCTGCCTGCGGAGGTGGGCGAAGGCAGCGGGGGGCAGCGAGGGCCGGGGGGCGCGGGGTACCAGCGAGGGGCTGCGGCAGTAACGGCTGAGGGCGTCGGGCAGGGGCCAGGCTGGGGGGAAGCCCTCCAGGATGCTGCCCCAGGTGGAGGTGGGTGACGGCGCCCGTGGGTATGGGATGTCATCAGCCCCCGCTGATGTGATGATGTTGGGGGACAGATGGAAGTCCAGATCCTCCTGCTGCACTGTGGGGAGAGAGGGGGGTGATCCCACTTTTTCCCCACCCTGCAGGACACGTCCCACATCGTTCCAGGAGGGTCCCCATTCCCATGGTCCCAGCTGTCCCCTTATTATCCTATGGACCCAGATCTGTGTGAGCCCTACAGCCCTGTCCCCATGTCCTCCTGCTTCTCCCCCCCTCCCACTGTCCCCCCCCCGGCTGTCTCCTTGTTGTTCAAACCCTGTATATGTCCACCCGTGTCCCCATGTCCCCTCCATCCACATTCCCATTTACATCCTGTCCCTACACCTCCTCCATCCCTTGTGTGTCCCTCCTCCATCCGCACCCCCATCCCTGGGCACAGCCCTGCATTCCCAACCCCTCCAACCCCCCTCCCCACCCCTGGGTTTCCCCATGCTCCCCCCATTCCATCATGTCCCCATTCTCACACTGCTGGATCTCGTGGGATTGCTGGATCAGTTGCTCATGCTGGGGCTTCAGGTCTGCCACTGTGACATGGGGACAGAGAGCACAATGCTCACCCCTGGCTCAGACCCCACAAATACCCTCCCCTCCCCCCGTCCCAGTGCTGAGATGGGGGGACAAATGGGGACCCACACCCCCAGATATTGGGGAGATCATGGTAGGCTGTGATAGGGCCAGGACAGGGGTGGCCGGGAGGGGACACAGGAGGTGATGAGGCAGCCAGGAAAGATCTCAGTAGGGTCGGGGGGGGGACATGAAGTGTCAGGGAGGGACTGAAGTGACCGAACAGGGACCTGAGCACCCAGAGAGGGGACAGCAGAGGCTGAGTGGTGACCCAACCCTGCAGGGACGGGGATGCAGAAGGCTGGGAGGGGATCCAGGTGTGTGGGAAGGAGACCCGGGTGGCCAAGCAGACACGAAGAGGCCACAGAAGGGGCACGAAGAGGCCATAAAAGGGACACAAGAGGCCATGGCGGGGACCCACACACCCAGGAAGGGAACATGGCGGGGCGGTGGCCCAGGTGTACAGGGAGGGGTTCATGCATGCAGGAGGGGTCCAGGTAGCCCAGCGGGGCTGAGCTGCACCCCGGGGGCTGCAGGGGACACGGTGGGGAACTCACCGGTGGTGCCGAGGAGGAGGAGGAGGAGGCCGAGGGCGGCCATGGTGTCGGGCGCTGTGGAGCTGCCGGAGGTTCTGCTGCCTTATGAAGGGCCGGGGCGGTGCGGGGCCTCATCCCGCAGCTGAGTCACGGCCTGACGTTGCGGCAGGGCTGAGGGGGGGGGGGGGGGGGGGCCGGGGGGGGCTGCGGGCACCCGTTGCGGCCTGCACCCCTGGGCTGGGCCCAACTGCGGCCTGCGGGTGGGCCCCATGCCTCGGCACAACCGGCCCAGCCAGTCCGGGGGCACCGCGACACCGTGAGGCCTCAGCACCGCCATGGTGGCCCCAAACCTGTCTCGGTGGCCCCAAACCCGTCATGGTGCCCCCCCCCCCCCCCCACTTGCATCACAGGCAGTGAAAGCGAGGTGAATTTTTTGTGGTTTTTGCCCCATTTCGGGGCTTGCCCCACCCAGTGAGTCACCCCGCTGCTGGCGGGGTGATGGGGATGGGGGGAGTCTGCAGGGGGATTCCCCCCCATCCCCCCTTGGCATGGTCTTGTCCCATTCCAATAAGGAAGATAAAGGAGGTGACCCCCATGGAACACTGAGCACAGGTGGAGTGTGACACTGACATGGCCTTGGTCACGTCCCTTACACCCAGGAATGGGGGGGGTATGGGGGGGGTGGGAGGCACAGGGGCTGTCTGATTGCAGTGAGGAGGGCCCCAAGGAGCCCCCCCAGCACAGCTGCACCCCGAGGGGCACCGAACCCCATTCACAATGGGGGGGATGAGGGGATGGGAGCAGAATTTGGGGTTGGTTCCCACAGGGGAAGCCCTGCTCCCCCCCCCCCCCCCTCCCACACCCCCACCCCTGGGCTATTGCCCAAGGCTCAGGCTGACGCGGGTTTGCGCAACCCCCCCTCGGGTAGGGGAAAACCCAGACAACACAGCAGGGGGAGCACAGGCGTCAGGGAGGGGGAACCTGCGTGTCTGCAGGGGGGGGGAAGGAGTCTGGTGTCTGGGGCGGGGGGGGGTGGGGAGGGGGCAGAAATAAGGGGAAAAGGGGGACCTGAGTGGGTTAGGAGGGGTGGGGGGGAACGCATTGGGTGTAAATAGGAGACAGGTACCAACATGGGGAGGACACAGGTGTCCAAATGGGGGAGGGGGGGGGCACAGGTGTCCTTCTTCCAACACCTGCAGCTGCTCTTGGCAGCAGAAAGGGTCTGAAGAGGGTGCTTTGTTCCCAGCAGAGGCACAGCCAAGCACCATTTCCCAGCACTTTAATGAGTGCGTGGTGGTGGGGGGGGGGAAACAGAGAGGATACAGGGTGTGTGTATGGGGGAAGGGGGGTCAGAAGAGTTCCTCAGCGTTGGGGACGCGGGCGTCCCGCAGCTCCCGCAGCCGCTGCAGCACCCGGTGCACACTGTGCTCCCCCAGCTGCCGGTTGTCCCGCGTGCGGATGCTGACGGTGCCGTTTTCCTGCTCCCTGCGGCCGACCACTGCAGGGGGACAGCGTGGTATGGGGGGGGGGAGAGGAGGGAAGGGAAGAACAGGGTGGGTTTGGGGGAAAAAAGGTTGGTTAAGGGGTAGAAAAGGCTGGTCTTGGGGGGGGGGGGGGGGGGGGGACAGGTAGGCTTGCAAGGGAAATGGGTTGGTTTGGGGAGCAATGGGTTGGTTTGGAAGAAAACAGGATGTTTTGGGGGGAGCAGCCCTGCATGGCACCCAAACATGTGGGTGCAGCCGTGTGCTGTGCACACCCACACCCCCCTGCGCACACACACACACCCAGTCTGTGCACACCCACGCCCGTGCAGTGCACACCCACGCCTGTGCTGCGCCCATGCACCCTCGTGTGGGCACACTCAGACTGTGAGTCACACGCGCCTATGGGAACCCCCTCAGTGCTCCCACACCCACCCGTGTCCCCCCCATTATGTTTGCACACCCACACGTTCCCATGCACACCCACGGCAGCCCCAAGGTGCTCATTTGCAGCCCTACATGCACGGTCCCGAGCAGCAGCCCTCAGGCAGAGGGTCTGAGGGGGTCCCAACGGATTCCCAGGGGATCCCAGAGGGTTCCCAGGGAGGCTCTGCGGGTGTTCCCAGCCACTTCCTGATGCTCTCACCCCACAAATCCCAGTTCCCGTCGGGATGCGGATGCGGAGGTGGGCAGGCAGCCGGGAACCACTGACTCAGTGCTGCCACTCCCATGCCTGAGGCGGGGGGGGGACACATGGCCGGGGGGGACTGGGGTTGACAAGGAGCCTGGGGGTGCCCCTTTCCCCCTTACCCAGCTGGAAGTTGTAGTGGGTGAGCTGTGCCCGGCGGATCTTCCTGCCCAGTGTGGCACCCGCATCAGCATCCAGGTCAGCCATCACGCCGTCCCGCCGCAGCATGGCGTGGACCTGCCAACATCAGGTCAGCAGGGACATGGAGGACAAAAGGGGACACGTAGGGCCATCGGGGACACACTCACCTCACGGGCATAGCCCTCAGCATCAGGTGCCTGCGGGATCACCATGGCCTGCAGTGGGGAGAGCCAGAGCGGCCTGCGGGGAGGCAGCTGGGGGTAAAGGAGGGAAGGGGTTTGGGGCGTCCTTGGGTTTGGGGTGTCCTGGAGATGGGGCTATGTGGGAATGGGGTGCACCCAGGACTGAGGGTGCTCCAGGAATTGGGGATGGCTTGTGGGGATGCCCATGGAAATTAGAGGGGTTGCACGGGGTTACAGAGGTACCCCTGGAAATTGAGGGTATCTGGGGATGGTGGGGCCTGCAGGGAGGGGATGGGGGTGCTCCTAGAGGCTGGGATGTCCCCAGGGACTGGGGGTGCTTTGGCCCCTCACCATTTGCCGCCGCAGCTCTCAGCCAGCACGGCCACCATGCGCTCTACGGAGCCCAACACCGCGCGGTGGATCAGCACCGGCCGCGCCGTCCCTCCAGCTGCACTGTGGGGGCACAGCGTGGGGGGGCTGTTGGCAGGAACTGCTCCTCCCAGCACAGCCCATCTCTGAATCCCCCAGTCCTGCATATGGCCCCAATCTTGCCCCTGCCCCCACACTTACCTTTGGACCGCCCCAGCCCCAATCCTTATCGCTCCAGTGGTCCCAACCCTATGCCCTCTGGTCCCTATTCCTGTCCTTTGGGCCCTGATCCTATCTCCACACCCCATCCCATCCCCAAACCTGCCCCGTCCCCATCCCCAAACACATCCCCAGCTCTTCCCACCTCCTCAATCTTCAATCCTGCTCCCCTTCCCCTACCTGGCGTACTCCAGCCGAAACCTCTCGGGCATCTGGAAATCCAGCTGGATGGTGCCACACTGGTGATGCCTCCCCAGTGCATCCTGGATCCGGATATCGATCTGCAAAAAGGGAAGGCAGCAGGGGTAGCTCTTCCCACCCTAATATATGGGACACAGTGGCCCTGGAAGACAATAAGGGGTCCTTAGAGACTCCCCCCCCCCCCCAATCCCCTGCAATGTGATGCAAAACCAAACTCACCTTGGGGCCATAAAAAGCACCATCACCCTGACTCAGCTCCCAGGGCTCCCCAAAATCTTGGAGGCTCTTCTCCAACTGCTGCAAGAGCAAACAGGAAGGGGGAGGGGACACGATGTGATGCCGTGGATGCGATGCATAGATGTGATGCTTGGAGGTGGTGGGGCAAAACGTGGACACGATGCTCAGGGTGTGTTGCAAAGGGAAGACACGTGGGATGCGATGCATGGGTGTGATGCACAGGTGCAGTATGGGGGCACAATGCAGGAGATGCAATGTGTGAGCACAACGCACAGGATGTGAAGCGTGGGAGGTGGCCCTGAAGTGCAATGTGAGGGCACGATGCCGTGGACACCATGCAGGAGCACCACACATGGGACAGCACACAGGATGAGACCAGGACCAAAATGCACAGGGCCACAACACAAGGGACATGGTGCAATGTGAGAGCACAACGCATGGACGCACAGCACAGACACGAAGAGCCCAGCTGAGACGTGGCATGCAGTGCAGGAGATGTGATGTCAATACTGTCCCACCTGCTCGGCACGGTCCCAGGTTGCAGCATCCCCCAGGAAGCCATCGGGGCGCGTGGCCAGAGCCATTTGGAAGGAGAAGCCCAGCGTGGCGTAGACGGAGCGCACGAAGTCCAGGCAGGAACCGATCTCTGCTTCCAGCTGTGGGACAGCACTGTGAGCAGGAAAACGGGGGGTACAAAGGGGACACAGAGGGGGGCACGGAGGGGACACCCACCTGCTCCAGGGCACAGAAGATGTGTGCATCATCCTGCTGGAAGCGCCTGACGCGCGTCAGCCCGGTCAGGGAGCCGGGGGGCTCATTGCGGTGCAGCACCCCAAAGTCGGCCAGGCGCAGCGGCAGCTCCCGCCACGATCGCGGCCGGTGGGCGAACATGAGGCTGCCAACAGATGGATGGATGGATGGATGGATGGGTGTCAGCCCTGCTGAGCCCCCCTCACTGCCCCACCAGCGTGCTCAGCTCACCAGTGGGCCGGGCAGTTCATGGGTTTGAGTGAGAGCGTCTCAGTGCCGGCGGTGAAGGAGAACATGTGGGCGCTGTAGTGCTGCCAGTGCCCCGAGAGCTCCCAGAGGCGTGGGCTGAAGATGTTGGGGGTCACCACCTCATTGAAGCCCCTCACCTGGTACTCGCTCTGTGGGGATGGGGCACGGATATCAGCTTATCGCCAGGGAGCTGCGTGCACCCCACGGTGGGGTTTGAGGGGCGATGGGGCATGGCACTATCTGCAGCAGCCTGTAGAGGAGGGGACGGTGACAACACTGGGGCGGCCCAGGGGGCTTCGGGGCCGTACCCTGATGAAGTCAACGAGGGTGTTGTAGATGTGGGCGCCACGGGGGAGGAAGAAGCAGCTGCCAGGGCTGAGCGCGTGGAAGAAGAAGAGTTCCTGTTCCTGTGAAGTGGGACACGTCACCATGGAGGCCATCAGCAGTCGGTTCCTGAGAGCTGTCCTATGCAGGGCTCACCTTCCCAATGCGACGATGGTCACGGAGTGCAGCTGCATCCTGTGCCTGCTGCCAGGCCTGCAGCTCCTGCGTGCTGGGGAAGGCGATGGCGGCGATGCGCTGCAATGAGAGGCGGCCCGAGGGGCCCTGCCAGAACGCAGCCGAGCCCTGCAGGAGGGGCAGGGGGGGGTTATGGGATGCCCACATCCCCTCAGCCCGCATTCCCTGTGCTGCACCCACCGTCAGGACGCGCAGCGCCCCGATCAGCCCCGTGTGGGGGAGGAGGGGACCGCGGCACAGCTGGAGCAGTGGGCCACACCTGCAGGGATGGATGGGGGGGGGAGGTCTGAGTCACTGTTCTGCCTCGCACAGCCCACGGTGGGGCCACCCTGCTCACCTATACACAGTGGCTGTTGGGGTCGTCACCTCCTCCTCGATTCGCTGCAGCTGGAAGCTGTTGTGCTGCGGGGAGCGAGGCAGGTGACAACCACATGGGTGACGTCAGCATAAGGGACACCAGCGGGGTCCAACTGGGACGATGCCACTGCCCTCAGGGAGGGCACAGCCGAGCTCTCACCTTGAAGAGCTCCAGCAGCTCCTCGCGGGTGGCCTCGAGACGCTCAAAGCAGTGCTGGGAACGGGCGAAGGCCATGCAGGACTCCTCCAGCACCGGCAGCTCACTGCGCTGCACCGTCCTGCAGGTGCAGGGACACGCTGGGGATGTGGGCGAGGGGCTCAGTGGGGCAGCACCCCCACAGCCCTGTACCTGTCACCCATGTGGGCGTCGCAGAAGAAGCCATCCTCGGTGGTGACGGTACTGCAGATTGTGGCTCCATAAAACTGCTGCACCGCTGCTCCCAGGACGAAGGAGCTGGACTGCCAGAAAGCCTGGGGACACAGCAGATGGGGGGGAAACAGCAGATGGGGGGGGGAAACAGCAGATGGGGGGGGGGGGGAACAGCAGATGGGGGGGGGGGGGAACAGCAGATGGGGGGGGGGGGGGAACAGCAGATGGGGGGGGGGGGGAACAGCAGATGGGGGGGGGGACAGCAGATGGGGGGGGGGACAGCAGATGGGGGGGGGACAGCAGATGGGGGGGGGGCACAAAAAGCACGGAGGACGCTGGGGATGTGTGGGACACGTGGGATCACAGCAGGACATGTGGGATCATAGCAGGATGGGACACTGCACATCTGAAGGACGCTTTGGGGACAATAGGGAGTATGGGGGGGGGCACTGGGAATACAGATGTGGTGGACATCAGAAATACGGGGGATGGGGGATGCCTGGGACGGCAGGGGGGGGGTGGGGGGGGCTGTGGGGGACACAGTGTGGACGTGGATTGGTGAGGCCGGTGGGGAGGGGCTGCGGGCCGACCTGAGGGTCTTTTCCAGCCTTACTGGTTGAATGCCGCGGGGAGCGCGGAGGGGCGCTGTGGGGGCACAAAGGGAGCTGCGGGGACACGGGGAGCGCAGGGGGGCGGCCGGGCTCGGTGACACTCACGGCGCGGCCCTCCGGAGCGGTGAAGTCGAGCAGCTCCAACTCGGCGTCGCTCTCCAGGGGCCGCTCCAGGTCCCGCAGCTCCCCGTTCACCCGCGCCACCACCGCCGAGCGGAGCCTGCGGGGACAGCGCGGGGCGTTGGGAGGCGAAGGGGGCGGCCGAAAAGGGGGGGGGGGGTGCCGGGCCGTACCCCAACTGCTCGGCCACGTGGCGCGGGGTGCTGCGCAGCGCCAGGCCGGGAAGGACGCGGCCCCCGGGCAGCGCGATGCGGATGGGGGTCCCCTCCGCGGGGCCGCTTCCATGGCCGCCCCCGTCCCGCTGCTCGCGGTCCGCTTTCAGCCGCTCGAAGAGCCGCAGCCGTTCGGCGAAGTGGGGCTGAGGGCGAAGAGAAGGGTGAGGGGGGGCGGACCGCAAATGGCGAGGAGGGGGATGGGGGGGGGGGGCTCAGCGCACCCGGTACCCCCGCTGGGTGACCCCCAGCAGCAGCAGCCGCCCCCCGCGCAGCGCCGCGGGCATGGCGGGGCCCGGACCGCCCCTTCCGGCGCCGGGCGGACGCTGCGGCCCTCCCCGGGGCGGAGCTCCGCGGTTGCGGCCTCGGCGTGAGGGTCTCCGCGCCCTCCGACCCCACTGCTGACCCCCCCCCCGCCCCCCATTTTGGTCCCCAAAGCGCCGCCATTTTGTCCTCCCGCCCTCACAGCCCCCGGCGCTGCGGACCCCCGCGTGCCGCCATTTTGCGCTCCGAACGTCACGCGAAGCGCCCCGAATCCCCCCTCGGAGCCGTCGTTTTACACTCCTAAAATCGCCCACCCCCCCCCAAAACGCCCATAAAGATTGAAACGCCGCCCACAAAAACCTCCCCAATGCTGTGGGCCCCAACGCCGCCGCCATTTTGTGCTCCTTTGGCCGCTGCCCCACACGGACGCCCCGAACCCCCCCAGGCCCCACAGCGCCGCCATTTTGCTCTCCCGCCCCCAGCAGCGCTGGAAGCCAACGGTGCCCCCATTGGAGGGGTGGGGGCTTCTCCTTCCCCACAGACGTCGGGTTTTGCCGTCCCCCAGGCTGAGCACCGACCCCGGGGCAGCAGCGGTGTCCATGCTGGGGTTCAGACCCACATCTGGGTGCCGTTTGGTCCTTCGGAGCGGCCCCGCTCCGTCTGCAGCCCTGGGATGGCGCAGGGAAGCGGCGGTGCCAGAATGCTGTGGGAAAAGCAGCATAGAAAGGAGGCAGGACAGCAGAGAGAGGGAAAAATAGGAGTCAGGTGTGAATAAAAGCCCCGAGATGCTGAGTGGGGAGAAATCATCGCTCCTTTCTGGGTGGGAGAGCAGCGCTGGAGGCAGCGGGGATGGAGGGATGGAGAGCAGCAGAGCTGCTATGGGAGGAGGAGGAGAGCAGCAGCCGCGCCCCGGGCTGCACCCACGGCAGAGAGAGCGCTTACAGAGGCTGCCACCAACCCAAGGGGTGCTTTATTAATGGAGGACTACACATTGGAATGCCCTGCGGTTCCACCGCCGCCTCCTCCTCTGCGTGTGGCCTTCTGAGCAGCGACCCTGCCAACACCGCCCCACAAACCCGGCTTGGCCTAACAGGGCGAAGCAGACAGCCCTACTGACAGCGCTGCGGGAGCAACTGCAGCTCCCCTCCGTCAGCTCAGAGCGTGCCTGGCTGCTCTGCGGGGTTAAAAGCACACGAAAACAAACATGAAACCCCCCCAGACAACGCTCATCATCCATGGAGAGCTGCCCAGCATCCGTGTGTCCGTCCGTCCTTGTGTCCGTCCGTGTGTTCATGTTCCCCTCCGGCTCCTCTTTGGGCACCATGACACGCTTTATTTATCGTTGCTTTGTGTAAAAAAAATAGGCGTTTTTATTTCGTTTTGTTTTCCTCATCGGCTGAAATTACAAAAAGCATCGCTGGGGGATTGGAACCACAGACACGGGGAGGAAGGAGAACAAAAACGACACCCCCAGAATGCCTCCATGCCTCCAAATCACCGCGTGGGTACACAGCGGTGCCTCCGTTCCAGCACAGAGCAGTGTGAGAAACCAGAAAACCACACAGCTCCCACCCTTAAAATCCCTCCTTTCCTTTGGCTTTCCTTTGCAGGAGGGTTTGTCCTCGTGTTCCTCCCAGCCTCAGAGCCCTGGGGATGCCAGCAGCTGTCAGTCTCCGTTGTTGGATGTGGAAATGTTTGCTTGAACCAAAAGCAGCATCGAAGTCCTTCACGTTGCTGTATCCGGGGGGGGGGAAGGTGGGTTGGGTGAGCACTGCAGCCACAGCCGGACCCCGCAATGGGGCTCAAGGGATGCGATGGGGCTCTGTGCTTCAAGATGAGCAAACCAGGCTCTGTGTTTCCCATCTGGACCCGGAGCCAAAGACATGCAGCAGTCAGGGCTGTGATTCAGTGCTTTGGGGTGCAGGGAGAAGACGGTCAGCTGCCCATGCTGAGCACCCCACAGCCACACACACAGTGTAGATGGAGCCCAACGCAGCCCCGAGAACACACGCGACAAAGAAATGACCTGCCATTTTCTGGTTTGGTAATCTTTATGTAGATATTTAACCCTACACCCTTATCAAACGTATGGCATGAGCTCTACCAACTAAAAAATAAAATAAAATAAAATCATCAAGTAAAATTCCAACTTCATATAAAAGCCCCCCCGCGTGCGGCCGCAGCGCCGTCCCCGTGCTGTGTGCAGGAGGGGGGAGCCGACGTCGCCCCATCGCTCTGCATGCAGCATCCCTCGTCGTACAGTCTTGAGTTTGTCACCGAGCAAAGAGATGTCATTAAAAAGTGATTATATTATATACACGCATACAAAGTCAACGGTGTTCCCAGAAATAAAATAAAATAAAATAATAAAAACCCCAAACGAACGACAGACAACGGATTTTACCCAAACGTGGTTAAGATCTACAGGAGGGCCCACGCCGAGGAGCTGAGGACGCGGTGCTGGGGGGGGTGTAGGGGATGCATGCTGGCCCTGGTGCCACACCACGCCGAATTCCCTGCTCCTTTGGGGGCAGAAAGCCGCAGGGAGCTGGGGAGCACGTGGGTCAGTTTGCAGCCGGATGAGGATCCTGGGGTGAGCATCGCCTGGGGCAGCTTGGGGGCACAATGTGGGGTGTTCTGCAATGCCCAACGCTGCCAGCTGCCCCCCAGGAGGAGACAGAGCTGCAGGCGCTGGGGGGGGGGGGAGGGGGAGGGGGGGGAAAGGTGGTTCGCCCCCAAGAAAGGCACAGGAAGGGTTGGTGTTTGTCACAGCACGAAGCGCTTGGACCCTTTATTCATCCCTCCCAACAGCCGAGCTCCTGCCCCGACCTCTCCTCGTGGGCTGAGGACGCGGGAGGCAAAGCGATTTGGTGATCAGCTATAAAAGAACAGCCCGACGTTTGATCTTTCTTTCTGTGTTTTGTTTTGTTTTAACTACTACTGGAAGTTTTATTACAACAGCAACACTTCTTGTCGTTAAAACGTTTTCTCTAGTCTCGCACCAAGGGGGTGGCTTAGGAAAGAAACAACCGAAAAATACAGAACATTTAATTTAGGAAAGTGTTATATGGGGCTTTTTTTTGAAGGGGGGGGGGTTGGTTGGGGGGCTGGGGGGGGGGGGGTTGAGGAGGAGGGGGGAGAAAAAAAGAAAAGGAAAATCAAGTGAAAGCGCTACTCCACTGCTCCTACAACGTCCCAATACCTTCGCTCAAGAGATCGGCGTCTGCTTCAGTACCTGGGGGGGAAGAAGGGGCGTTTTGGTGCAAAGAAAGGGGAACCCCTTCCGAAAGTCGGCCGCGGCCTCTTCAGGCTGTGAAAGGGGTCTCTGTTCATGAAGGGCTCCCGGGGCCTGAAATCTGCCCGCGGGGTTCTGACCATCATCCCGCCGCGGTTCGCACCGTCTCTGTGAGCGGGGCCGATGGGGGTGACGCTGCGGGTCGGCCCCAGCTGCTCCCTGCCCAGCGAGGCCATGCCCACGCCTTCGCGGACGCGGCCCAGGCTTGCGCCGCCGTGGTCCCGCTGGGGCTGGGTTGGCTCCCTGGGTCCCGCGTGCACATTGAAATGCTCTTTCATCGTCCCTTGGTGAACGGTACCGTGCTCCTTAGGGAAGGCGCTGCCGCCGTGCTCCACGGTGAGGGGGGGAGCGGGGAAGGGCACACTGCCGTGCTCCCCGGCTGGAGGCGGCTGCGACGGGAAGGGGACGCCGGCGTGCTCCCCAGGGACGGGGGGTGGTGGGGGAGTGGGGAAGGGGACCCCGGTGTGCTCCACGGTGGGAGGTGGGGGCACGCCGTGGGGCAGTGAGAGAGGAGAGGAGGTTTCTTTCGAGAAGGGGTTGGCGTGATCCACAGGAGGCATGTGGGGAGGGACCGAGTGATCCCTCGGGAAGAGGCTGCCGTGATCCTTGGGTGGTGCGGCCGGGGGTCCGGCGGGGGGACCGACCGGATCCCTTGGGAAAGGAGTCCCGTGCTCCATGGGAGGAGGCGCGATGGGAGGCGGCATGTGGTGGTCGAAAGCAGGGCTGAAGTTGTTTGTTCTGAAATTGTTGACGCTCTCCTGAAAGGGCGGCACGCGCTCCTTGTACTGCGCCTGGAAGCCGCCCATGCCGGGCAGCTCCGACGCACTCGAGGGCCCGTTGTCAAAGGCGCTCCCCGTGTTGCTTATCTCAAACCACCCCGACCTGCTCGCCTCTCGTCCGTGTCCTCTGCTTCCTTTCCCCAGCACTCGGATGGACTCCACGGTCTGGATGGGCTCCCCGGACATGCCCCTGCTCGATGCGTTGTGGTAGCCCAGCGTCTCGATGGGGGCTCCTTTCTCCTCGGTGCTGTCAGGCAAATCCAAGCAGGACGACGACACTCTCGTCTCTATGCGGTAGTGCTCCTCTTGCTGCTGCTGCTGCTGTTGCTGCTGCTGCTCTCCTTTGGGAGCACCAGCCTGGCTGTGGCCAACCCCTTCGTTTGAACTGCCTTTAGAAATCTGGCTGAAATGTTTCTCCTCAGAGGGTTTACGAGAGGCGTTTTTGAGCATGTTCTTGAATTCCATCGTGGACGTGGCAGAAATGGAAGAGCCCAGGGATTTGTCCACGCCTGGCGCAGGCGGCCTGCCTGCGGGGTTGGGAAGAGTGCTCTGAGAAGAGAAAAGTGACCGGTGGGGAATCGAGTGGGGGGAGTCCGGGTACTGCTTCTGTGAGAGGCCAGAGTGCACCACGGGTTTGGGCAAGTTGTTGTGATTGGAGTCTGGTGTGAAAAAAACATCGTTCTTACTGGGCGAAGGGGACCCGTCCGAGGTGGAGTCGTTTCCCCGGAGGCTGTAGCTCCCATACATCCCCGGAGACGTCGACAGCGTGTCGCAGCTCTCACTCTGATCAAGGATAGACCTCATTGACTGAGGAAATGACGACTTCACACTAAAATCCTGCGACCTTTGACCGTAGCTCGGCAGGACTGGCTGATACTCTGCACCTTCGGATAGTTTACTTGATTTCAAAATAGACTTGGCCGGCTTCTTCTCCAGGTTTAACATGGCAGACGGCGGAGGCCCAGAGTAATCAAAGTCACGGTAATCTTCATCCTCCTGAAAAGATGTGTCCGGATAAAACTTCTCCTGAGAGGAGTCCATTAAAGAGGAGGGTATTTCCATGCTGTCTGCAGACTGCTTGTACATCCCGGCTGGAGAATCTCTGCCGAGGCTGAAGGGCCGGTAGGTATGAACAGAATTGGGAAGTTCTTGGGGATATCCATCATCTCTGCTCTGAAGAGGTGACCTCGTGCTGCTGGGAGTAGAAGAACCAGGGCTCATGATTTTTGAGAGCAAGGAAATAGTGTCAACGTTACTAGAGGTCGGCTTGTCCATCATCTCATCCTGGGTGGGTGTCCCACTTCGCTCGTCGCGGACTGGTGTTCCATCCACGTTGTCCATGGAAGTGCTGGTAGGACCACGCTGAAAGTCAGAGGAGTGACTTTCTGGTGCGATGTTGGACCCTAAGCTGCTTAAAATTGGAATATTCAAGTTTAGGCCACTGAAGCCAGGATTTCCCTTCAAGAAATTGTGTATCTTCATCTCCAGGCTTGGAGAAGGGGGCTCCGATTCCAACTTCGCCTTTGAAATTTCAGAGGATTGACTCATTGAAGCATCTGTTGTTAAAAGGGAAGAAGAACTGGGAGGGTGGGAACTGGAAAATCCCAGGGAATTGGTTGGTGGCTTAAAACCAGAACTTGAAAGCCCTGCGGTGTGTCCAACAGGAGCCTTATTAACTGAAGTTGAGGAAACCTCAGCAGTTGATGAATTTGGAGAGTAACCAAAATTTTTGGATACGAAAGACTGAGTGTTGGAAGGAATATTTCTTCCCTTCAAGCAAGGAACAGTTGTATTGGCTGGTGATGCCGAAGTGCTCTGTGATGCAGTTTCACTTGACTGAATGGTATTTCCAGCAACACTCTGAAGTAAAGACGACAAACCTGGAAAAGAGGATGCTGTGTTCAGATATTCAGGTAAGAGGCAAGATAACTTCAACTACTGCCAAGGGAAAGATCTCTGTGTTTTCAATATGGATGTTCCTTAAAACTACTTCATGTTTTAGTCAGGAAAACAACTGCATTTTGTTGCCTCAGTAATAATGTTAGTACCCACAGAGGCACAAACCTTTGCCAGAGGCTTAAATTAACCTATACATTAGAACACACAACTATAATAACTCGTATAATATATAACAGGCAATAACTCGTCCTGGTTTTGTGGCTCAGAGGCACACATGCTGCACTGACTGACCACTGTTGCAGAGGCAGCAATAGCACTTTTAAGAAGTTCTTCTGCTCTAATTTCTAAAACAGCTCTCCCAGAAGCACAGAGAAACTACGAAGATCTCATTTTGTCTCCTGTCACATTCAGCATTCTTCCACGAAGCGCTCTGGATTAATGCCCTTAGCTCATGTCAAAAATACAAAGATGTACACCAAGATAATAAAACTGCCCCACTGACATTTGTTATCTAAAAAAGTCACCTACATTTGCCAAAAGTAGAATACATTTCAAACAAGTTTTTCTCCTTTCATTTCTGCTGTAGGACTGCACAGCAGCACATGTCAGTGCTGATATTGCCATCCAGTGGACAGTCAGACATTCACTCAAAATTCACTCCAGTACCTTGCAGTGCTGGTGCAGTCTGAGTCTGGGTTTTGGAGAGAGCAGACAGAATACTTTCAGGAGTTATTTCCACTTTGGAGAGAATATTTGCTAAAGGATTGGAAGGAGCAGATGGAGTCCCCATGGCAGGAGTTTTCAGGCCACTAGTAAGAGCTGTGGGGCTTGTTGGGGTTCCTGGAGAAGGTCTTGATGCAGGACTGACACCTAGGATGGAAGCATACACCACTCATGTATGTTGATTTGTTAACAGCTACTTTTTTGGCTCCTGTTTTCCACACATAGAACTGCAACAGAGTTCCATGCACACGGAGAGGCTCACGATGCCAACAATCATGTCAGAGAAACTCAACCACTCAACCAGATCTTTTAAGTAACAATTAATTCATGTTTATTTCGCAACCACTTTTCTTTACTAAAAGATTACAAAACAAAACTCCATTACCAGCACCTCAAAGCCAAACACTTGTGCCAGTACCACTTCAGCACTCACCTGTGTTTTTCATTACAGAAGTTAAACTGCTAAGAATGGAGCTGATCTTTGCCAGGTCAACATTGGCGAGGTTGGGCAACGCAAGAGCTGGTGACGAAGAGATGGGAGCTGCGCTCACCGGCTTCGGAGCCGGAGGAGTCGGGGCAGGTGCTGTCACTGTCACTGAGGTGGTGGCTGTGGCAGCAGTACATGGCACCACTTTGGGGGTATTTTCAGTCTTCACAGGTGCTGAAGCTGGAGCAGCTTGCTTTTCCTTCCTTTCCTCCACTGCATCAGGGAGAGTTGGGAGGGAGGGAAATGAGACCTGGGTTATCATTCTGTCTTTAAAGGATTACTCCAGGTACAGGATTTTCAATGTGAGCCTCATTTAACCCCAGTTAGAGAACTCAAGTGATTCCAGTAAGATACGTTAAAGGAAAAAAAAAAAAAAAAAAAAAAGCATAAAAGCATTTTTGTGGTTAGCTGAGGAGATGGGATGGTCACACTCAGATTGTGATTTCCCTGCTGGGGCGAGAGGAATGAAACCCAAGTGCTCCATCCAGAGTCCAATCTGGGTTTTACACAAATGCTGTGTCCCATAGGAGGCCCAAGAAAGGTGTGGGAATTACATCCAGACAAAACACAATTACTCTGCTGCTCCCACAGAACATACCAATAATTTTAGACGTATCATCCTCCACATCAGAGAGCTCCATGTCCTCCACATCCCGATTATCTGTCACGGGCTCCGGAGATCCCGGCTTACGGCTTCCAACTGCTGGAGAATGAGAGTTATCCTCTTCCCCCATTCCCTGGAAGGGGGACTCAGACCCCGTTGGAGATGGGGCATCCATACTTGGAGAAGGGACAGGAGACTCCTCCGGATCAGGAAGCGTTGCTTTCAGTTGATCCAGCTTTTTCTTCAGATTGCTCACTCTATTAGCAAATGTTTTATAAGCCTGAGACAGAGAGGACATCGGTGTTTATTTAACAAGAAGACAACATGCCTCAGCATAACAGAAGTAGGACACATCCTTATTAAATCTTTTCAGTTTTCACTTATCTGTACCCTGCACTGAATACACCACAGTCAGAACATAGATCTTTGGTCAGACTTGCAAAGCAAGGACCAAACTTTCATAAAAGCCATTTTCTATCAGATTCTCTCAGTTTGTTCATCTACATCTCGCACTGATTACACCTAGTATGGCTCCCAGAATTCAGGATTTCTTAGAAAAAGTGCAATTCCCTCCGCATTTAAAAACACAGAAGTGCTACAGAACTCGGGCAAGGCAGTAACCCAGCTTCTGACCCATTAATTTGTAGTCTCCTTTTCACAAACAGATGATGCATTTTCCAGCCTGTAACATGCCTAGCAAAACGAGCAAACATCAGTCTGCCTAAGGAAGATGGAAGAAACTCCTACTTACATTTGCTACCACCTTGACTTCCTTATACTGTGCTTCATAAAATATCCCAGCATTCTCCAGGGCTTCAGTTAGAGAGGGGCCATTTTTCACTTGCTTGTCTAAGCCATTCACAAACTCTTCCAGCTTTGAGCTTGCTTCTTCAAACTCCTTGGAGAACTTCTTTCCTCCAGTTTTGTCTAGAAGGAGATGAACACAACACAAGTAACCTGTCACCCACCAACCAGCTCTCAGATATTAAATCTGAAGTTATTTAAGGTGAACAGGTCAAGAGCGCATGCTGTAAGGGTGTGTGAGGGCATCTGTGAATGGTACACAGTAGTCTCACTGTTTATGCCTGTACCAGCTAGTTTCTAAATACAGTTTCAAATTAAGTATTTTAGGCACCTGTTTGCTGGTTCTTAACCGCACAGAATCCAATTTCTGGTTTAAGTCTCAACAGAAATGATGAGTTGCCCAAACTGTTAAGGGTATATTATATCAGTTTTTATACATTAGACTTCAGATTTACCTTTTAAGCATTTAAGTGTTTCAGTGCTGCATACATCCACCCTCATGGTGGAAAGCTGCTTCTCTTTCAGTTCTATCTGGTCTTCTGAGCGCTTATATAATAGCAGTTCATCAATGAGAGATTGTGGCTGAAAAATCAAGTAAGAAAAGCATCCTTGTCACATCCTGAGGAAGAGAAACCCCGCTTTGCAAAGCTACCACCACAGACCCACTTCAGCAACAAACAGTGCTGGGACAATTCAAAGCAGGGATGGACCTTTCCTATTTTAATTTTTTAATAAATCATTGCCTTTGTTAATCAGCTTGCTTTTCAGTCAGATATCTTGCACATCCTGGGCACCCAGTTAAAATAAATGTATTGCCAAAAACTCCTCAGCCACCCTATGCTGCATCTCACCAAGGTGATCTGCCCATACACCTCAGTGGGCACTGTCTGTGCAGCCAGCCCTTCCAAGTGCAGCATTTCGATTTCATGTTGCTCCTGAGAAGGGGAACTGCTCTGCTGTACCAGGTTATTCCAAAGGAAAATCACTACTTCTGCAGGGAGTCTCCATGCAGCTTAGAATGCTTTTCAGCTGCCCCACTGTCCATAACAGTTCACAGAAGGGGTCACAGCTCTAACAGAAATTGCAACTGAGACATCTAGCAGCCAATATACACCAAGGAACAAAAGGACACTGAATAGTAGAGCTTCTGACCAAGCTTATGCTGCTGGTGCATGTAAGCTACACAAAAGTTACAGTCTAAGGACAGAGGTTAGTGCAACACAACATTCCTACTAGCAAACTTACTCTGAATTCAGCAACGATCTTGGACTTCAAAGCAGCTTTTGGGTTTGCGGATGCTGCTGGAATAAAGAGAAAGTATAAAGAAACCAAGGAATGACACACTGATGCTAAGCAAAAGTCAAGAAAGGCAGCTCTAATTCAAGTATTTCAACATAACGAAGGACTCACAGGCTGTTGTTACTCATTGCAGCTCTCCCTCCACACACGTCCCTCAGTGCTCTAGCTTTCCATTAGCGAGATTGTCTTTGATTCAGGCCAACAAATTATACCAATGCTTTATAGTTTTTATGTGCAATAAAAGTTCACCTTTTTCAGCTCTGCAGTTGGTCTACACAAGGTTCACCTGACAGCCCTACTGGATGACAGCTTATACCTCTCTACAAAGGAAGGTAGAAGTGTTTCCTAAATGCCACACACACAGCTCATTATTTCCTTGGGATGTGGTCCCTCTTTGCTACTTACAGGGCTTAACCAAGTTCTCAACCTTAAAAATAAATTCCTACACTCCCATTCTGATAACTCCCTTATGTTACTACTCCCTCAGTAGTGGTGAGGACGGATGGAATCCCACCATCAGGAGACACTAAATCCATTTGTTTCTGGACAAAACAGGAGAAACACCTGATAAGAAGTGACATGATACATCCTTCGTCCATGCTGAATTTACAGTGCACTTTTGTTTGGGAAAGCAGCTTGTGATGTTAGCCAAGTAATAAAAGCTTCAAAGCTCTTTTGTTAACCTTCTGATCTCAGCAATTGCACAGGCAGATGTATGCTGCATCTTACACCTAACATTCCATCATCCTGCTTTATTGAGCATTCAAGGCTTTAGCATATAGCAAGATCAGCAAGATTGCTGTATTACAAATACATTTCCAGCTAGACTGCATTCACATAATGTTGGATGGAAAAGTTCATTATCTGCACTGCCAGCTTCCACTTTTCTTTTATCCTATCGTCTACTTTCCTGTTGAAGGTGTGTTCCTGAGCATGCAGGTAGTGTTCACCATGCCTTCCTGCTGCCAAAGTACAAGGTTCTGTCTGTCTTCTCTCCTTCTCTGCATAGTCTAATGCCAGTTTCCAAGAGGTTTCACCCGATCTTTTCTCTACTGTTCACAACCTCTGCTTTCAAAGTCTTTTTTTTCCATACTTCATTCCTTTACAAAGTTGTTCTCTAGCAACAGCTCCTTGGTGCTTTACACATTAGTCTGTAAGGAGCTTTACAAGCCTGGAAGGTGCATGCTGGCTCGTATTTTAGTCCAGGTACTCTGCCCATTTTGGGCTACAGCCTTTCTTCCTCGAGAAGGCAATTTTTATATTAGTTCAGAGAGTTCACATTGTTTCCTTACTTTGAGATTTCTTCCACGGCTTATTCGGTTGTTTGTTCAGAGTTTCTTTCAGCTGCTTCTGAGTTTTGAAAGTGGTACCTGGAAAACATTTCATTTTTTGCAGTCTGGCATTATGGGATTCCTTTAAGAATCTGGTTTTGGTGCCATATCGTTGTATGGTAGAAGAGTGAACAGAAATTTGTTTTAAAATACCTAGACCAAATTCCTTCGATGAGCTGCTGGATGCCCAAGAGAACTTAAGTTTACTCAGGGATACAGCAACTTGTGGGATGGTCTTCCATTTTTAAATCAAGTTTCTGTTTGCCCTTGCACTAAGACAGTTCAAAAATCACAGTCATAACCAACAGAAGAAGGAAAAACACAACACATCTGACAATAAAACTACTCTGCTTGTGTCCTTAGGTAGGCTTTTAGGAAACGAGCATTCAAAAGACATGTAATACAAGTTGGAAAAACAGCCACAACACCTAATTTGCAAATGATCTGAAATATCTTTGCTTTAAAATTACAGCAGCTAAGAGAGATTTCAGGACATATGCATAAACTTCATTTCTCAACATGCAATGCTCAACTGAAGCCTTTTCATGCGCCAAACCCTGAGCCCACACTATTGCATCTCTCCTGCATTGACTACAACTGGCTCTTCAAAACCACAGACAAAGATTTCCTGAAGCTCCTTTGGCTGTCAGTGAGGTAACCAAATGAAGCAGAAACACAGACTGATTTCCTTCAAGTCAAGGACCTCAGCGTTGGCTAATTTCTGGCTGTAAGTGACCACACGTGCTTACAGCCAGTGAGTGATTTCAGGTTTTAAGCAGAGTTCTCTTATTAAGTACTCAGGGACATACATGCAGCTTTGCTTGCAGCCTGTTTCCTACACAACAAATATTAACAGCAAAACCAACTTAATACTAAAACTGAGAAAGAAAGGAACAAAGCCACCGTAGTTCTTCAGCCCACACTGAGACTCAGCTCAAGATTAAGAGCACTCACACCTCAAAGGAAAAGCCAGAGCCTCAGGTCCTCTGCCAGCACACACTGTTCAGCACTTCCAAGAGCGCTTTGCACACGTGATGACTTCACTATCAGCTGGAACAACCCCAGCTTACGTTGGAGGATTCAGAATTGTCTTTAGGAAGGTGCAGGAAACGCATTCAGTGCTCCTCACAACCTCTCACTACCTTTAATTTTTTTGCTCCACATAGATGTGGGAAGAGCACATGTGCACAACAGATGCATTCTGTTCAGCCATCTCAGAAACTTTCTCACTGAACTCACCTATAAGTTTGTAAGTTAAGAAACGTGAAAGGCAAATCACTTACTCAGAGCTTCTTTTAATGCCAAAATGGTCTCCTCAGGGTACACATTTCTGTCCTCCCAGATTTTGAAGATTCTTTCTATAGATTTGGAAACCGACGGATCCCTAAAAAAGAGCACATTGGCTTTTATCTGCCACATAGAGACTAACTTCTTGTGATTCTAGAATGGATAATATAAGCAATTATACATCTAAATGAATAAGAGAGCCCTCAGACAGTGGCTGTCTGCTCAAATGAAGACTCATTCCCACTACAAGACATCCGAGTGAAATTCAAGCCACACACTGTTGTTAAGAAGAGTGAACTAATGAATGCAGTATGAAATCTGCTCCTGTTTCTGGAGGGTTTGAGATGCCTGCAGTGTGGAGGAGGAAAAGAAACATCACGTTTCTGAGCTGTTAAACCTCACAGGGTCACTTACTTCACTAATGAAGCAGCTTCAGGAAGCACTTCTGCAAACGTATCACGGAATACGATGGCGTTTTTTCTCTTGCAGTTCTGTATGACATCGTTGGCCAAGTAAAAGAGATTCAATCGATGAGGAAAGGCAGCTGGAGACAGAAAGAAAACACAGGTCCGTTATCAGGTAGGAGAAGTGATGCCTGCAGCATAAGGTAGGAGCCTGCTTTTGGGTAGCTATAATCGTGTTTAAATCTACTCTCCCTTATTTTTCCACAGGTCTGTAACAGCCTATAACCTGTACAACCTGTTACCTCTGTAACAGGTCTCTACAACTTGCAGCTTTACCAGGTTGAGGTAAAGCTCTTCCAGCCCCAGAACTACCCCTGCTGTTGCCCCAGCCCAAGACATGAAGGGAGTGACATTTTCCATGCCACTTCACTGTCCCTTAAGGAAACCATTGAACCCACAGAAGCGCTCCCTCCTGGCCCCAGCCCCATCATTTCAATGCAGCTGGCTCAAAGCAAGCCCTCAGCAGCATGAGAGTTCAACGTGTTGCATCTTCTCCAAAAAAGAGCTGCTCAAACAGCCCATCCTGAAGCACTTGTGCAGAGCACAAAGGACCCAGATCTGTGTCCCTTCTCCAAACAGCCTCCCCTATTCCTGCTGTTCTGCCATTAGTTTTGGTCCCTGAACCTCCTACCACTGCATCCCCAGACAACAACACGCCTGCATTGCTGCTCTCACTCGAAACATCTAAACCAAACTCCTCTTTTACCTTACTTATATCCAGCTCCAAATTCAATTATTCCATCAAATCTTCTCTTACATGGAGCAGGAGCAGCGCTTGTCGCTCAGTAAGCTGATCTACATGCTAATTAATTTAATTTCACTTAACTTAACTACATCACGTTAGGATTTAAATATAGGAACGGTGACAACATCCTGCTTTGCTGGAGCTCGTGGGAGTGTGGAGCAGACTTCCACCCCCCTTGGGTGTCCCTATGGGCTGCACCCTGGCTGTGCTGGCCATCAGCACGCTGCTCTGACTCTTCAGGACCTGGGCAATTTGGGGCAGAGGCAGCCTGATGCTGTGCTGAAGCCCCATTCTCATGGATGATTCCAGCCTCCTCCAGTAGTGAGGCTGTGTCCCCACAGCTCCCATCTCCAGGTTTCCAGCTGGGAAGCATTCAGAGCGAAGGAAAGCGGTGCTCTCAGTACAACCCCTGACCTGCAGCTTTTACAACCCAGCACACAAAAACCCAAACCCACAACAGAAGCCAACCAAAATACCGACTGTGGTAACTCCAACACCTGATGGCCCCCTGCAGCAACCAGCCCTTTCCAGCTCCAAGCCAACCAGTAAGGAAGCCACAGCTTGCACTCACACCTCACATCACACCTGAGCAAACCCCTCATGCACACATTACGTTCATATTTGGCAGCTGACAACAACATACTTGCACAATTTGATTGCAAAGTGAATGATAAACGTAACACATCTCTCCTCCTGCGTTCATCCCAGACACAGAGAGGCATCAATGGTCACCAGTGTATTTACTGCAAGCAGTGTACCCGCAGAAATATGGGCACAGCTCACTTTTAGCATATTGAATGCAGCTATTTCAATGGCCTTATTGTAGAGCAGACAATCTCTGCTCGTGAATGACACAGCACATTCACACACGAAAAGCTGTGCCCGTGTGAAGCCGGGCAGGAGATGCTGAGCTTCCCAGCAGACCCCTCCATGCACCACTCACCCTAAATCCCACACTGCTGGCAAAAGGGCCTCAATTGTGCCTAAGGAAACAGCACAAAGCACGCCGACCTGGGAGCACTGGCACACAGCTGCCTGTCTGGTGTATGTGATCCAACACTGCTGCTGCAGGTGCAGTCGTGCAGCTGAAGTACTGATGCTCCAGAACAAACTTCGACAGCAACAAACATGGAGAGCTCAATGATTTGCTAACAGAAACAGTGATTTCCAGCCTTCATCTTAGGAGTGGGTTTTGCTGCCCTCCCTGCTGAAACCCAACCAGAGCTGCACATCCCCCATTTCTGAAACAACTCGGAGCAATTTTGGCTTCAACCGCCTATCAGATAATCAATGCATCAAAGCAAAGTTTGCTCTGTGACGTAATTAAAGCGCAGCACCCCGTTGCTATGTCAGCCTCTGGTCAATGGATGCTCTCACCTCACACATTGCCCTCCAGCAGATCTCACTCACGTCAGATCATAATTCAAGCAGGTGCTGCAGACACACCAGCCTTTGATTTAAGCAGTTCAACCCATACACAACCTTCAAACGCAGCAAATTCAGAACCAGCTTTAAGACAAACATCACACACAGCTAACACCTGGAATCATTAACTCCACTGCTTGTGCTGAACCTCTGCACAATTAACGTTATCCCCTTGGTATGGAGCTTTTTGTAACCAAACCCACCCACGTGGCACAACACACAGAATCCACTCCCAAGTACAACCTAGCAGCACGCCGCATAACCACTGCGTGAGCTGCAGGAAAGCTGTGTGAAGGAAACAACTTTGGCCTCAAGGTGCACTTTGTACAAGGCAATCCCAGCCACATCTGAGGGGTGAGCAGCTCCTCCTCCGTCATGCTTCGGGCTGCCTTGGCTCAAATGGGAAACAGCAGGAAAGGAGGACTGACAACAGAGGAGCGTGCATCTCCTCCAGCTGCACTGCCAGCACTTGGGGCAGCTTGGAGCCAACATCCAATAGAGGTGTACCCGTCACTGAGCTGTCTTCAGGAGCTCCTGGTGGCCAAAGGGCTGACCAAGAGCCAGCAGTGTGCACTGGTGGCCAACAGGACCCTGGGGTGCACTGCCACCCCCTCTGCTCTGCTCTGGGGAGGACACGGCTGCAGCACTGGGCCCAGCACTGAGTTCCTGGGTTCTATGCAGACAGAGACCTGCAGAGCTGGTGGGAGCCTGGAGCACCTCCCAGTGGAGAAAGGCTGAGAGCCCTGGGGCTGTTTGCCAGGAGAAGAGAAGGCTGAGAGGGATCTGATCAGTGCTGATCAGCATCTGAAGGGTTGGGGGCAGGAGGATGGGGTTTGGGCTCCGTTCAGTGGTGTCCAGTGACAGGGAAAGGGCACAGGGCACAAACCAGAACCCAGGAAGTTCTGTCTGAACGTGAGAAAGAACTGCTGCACATTTGAGTGGCAGAGCTTTGGCACAAACTGCCAAAGTGAGTCTCTTTCTCTGGAGACCCACAGACCCACCTGGACACTTTCCTGTGCAGCCTGCTGTAGAGAACCCACTTTGGGAAGAGCTCCAGAAGTCCCCTTCAACCCCTGTGGTTCTGGGATTCTTCCAGAGAGCACAATAAGCTCTTGGCTCTTCAGTCACGTTACTGCAGAGGGCTGCGAGGTGCTAAGCAATCCTCACAAACACGGGGGATGCACCAGGGCAACCTCGGAATGGTTCATGGAAAACCAAACCAAACAGATGTCCAGGCTGGTACTGACAGCTCATAGCCAACAGGGGCTGGCAGGACAGAAGTAGAGCATCCATGGCTCCCAAAGAGAGAGCAACGACTTCTGATGAACCTTGGAACAAGAGAAGGACTAATGAAGGCACTCAAATGAGAAGGAAGGGGCAGCGTCAAAGGAATGTGCTTGAAAAGGGACTCTGGCAGCTCCCTGGAGTGGAGGAGTAGAGCAGAACCACCTCTGCCAGGAGTAACCACAGCGAATGCAGGGCTCCAGAGATGAGCTCTGAAGAAGATAAACACACAGCGTTGTGCCTCGTGTGAATTTATAGCGCTGACAGCGAGAGCCCAGGCAAAGCTATTCCTTGGGAACAAACAGGTTCTGACATCACTCTTTAATCACTCAGTGCATTAACAAGAAATAAACGAACATTTCAATAAGTTCAATGTGATTTTTCTCCAATCGGATCAACGTTAAGACGAACTCCAGCGACCACTGGCAGACATCTGAGCTTGTGGCACATGGAATCCCCTCATGGTTGGGTCAGAAGGGACCTCACAGCCCCCCATGGGCTGGGTACCCCACCAGCTCAGGCTGCCCGGGGCTCCATCCATGGCCTGGGGCACCTCCAGGGATGTTCACCCACACTTCTCTGGGCAGCAGTGCCAGCACTGCAATGCCTCTGGCTAAAGAATTTCCTATCATCTCATCTAAGTCTCTCCTCTTTTAGTTTGAAGCCATTCCCTCTTGTCCTATCGCTATCACACCACACACACAAGTTGTTTTACCTACTGTTTACAAGCTCCCTTTAGATACTGAAAGGCCACAATGAGCTTTCTCTCCTCCAGGCTGAACACCCCCAGCTCTCAGCCTCTCTCCGTAGCAGAAGTGCTCCATCCTCTGGATCATCCTTGTGGCCTCTGGACCCCATGCACTGTTCAGCTGTACCTTTTGGGGCTGACAGCTGACAGATAGCCTGACACATCACCAGGCATCACCAAAACAACCCCCAGACCGCAAGCAGCACCTCCTCACTCTCCACTCCACACTAACTCACGTCCTGCCAAAATGCATGCAGGTCACCGAGCCACTGCAGCACAGCTTTACAAAAGGTACAGCACAAAGCAGAGCAACACTACAGAATGACAATATCACCTCCACGCTACTACAGAGCTTACTTTAGCTCCTCCAACACACAAAACCTTCACGCATCAGCCAGGCAGCAGCTATAACTCAGCCTTGCTTAGGCTTGGGAAAACAGCAACTTTTCCACTCTTGGGCTGCTGCTGGCATTCACCAGATCCAAGTTCTGGCACCCAACACGTTTCCTTCTTATTTATGTCCGACTGTTTCCTGTGGAACAGGATGGTCGCAATCCCCCGCTCCACAGCACCGCATGCATCTTTCCTCCAACCTCTCAACACGACAGGCTACAGCAACTCAAGCCAAGCACAAAGCACAATTCCAGAGGCCCAACGGTACCACGGCTCGGCTGCAACAACATCTATTTATTCCAAAGCGCAGAGAGGCGACGCTAAGCTGAAAGCCTGCCCAGGAGCAAAGCCATGCCGAAAGGCCTCTGGGAAATCACGCCTCAACGCACGTCAGATCTCAGCGCTCCTTCAAGTTGAGCTGGGCAGCTTTGGCACAACACCAGCACCACCATCACAGCACCCCTCCGCTGCCGGGCCGTGGGCACCCTGCTGAGCCACACCGCCAGCCCTGAGCTTCGGCAGCATTCAGCCAAGGGAAGGCAGCCACGAAGCTGCCCCTTCCCGACCGCACCTCCCCCTGACACCGACACGGCCCGTCCCAACAACACAGCGCGGGAGAAGCCTTTGGAGCACGGAATAGGAAAACCCGATCTCGGTTCCCAAAGTGTGTGAGAGGAAAGGAACCCCCTCAGCAATAGGAACCCTTCCCCGGGTGCTGCCCGCATCCACCTGCCCGCAGCGGGCGGCCCAGCACGGAGCCCCGGGCCCGACTCCAGGAGACCGAACGCTGACAGAAGGACGGGAGGGGAAAGGGGCGGCCCGGCCCGGCCCGACCGCTGCCCGCACTCACAGCGCCGCAGCCACTTCATCCAGTGGTAGACGATGGTGTTGTGGTGCCGTTTGTTCTCCAGACACCACGAGGAGAGGCCCTGGATGGACTCCATGGTGTTGGTCACCGCCTGCAGCTTCCTGTCGAGCGAGGCCTCCAGCGCGCCGGCCGAGGAGGACGCGGCCGAAGAGGAGGCCCTGCCGCCGCCTCCGCCGCCCGCCGCCATCTTCCTGCCCTGCTCGCTCAGGCGGGGCCGCGCGGACGGCGGCGGCGCTCACGGCCTTCACAGCCCCGCGGGGCCGCGGCCGCCGCCCGCCGTGACGGCTCCGCCGCGTCGCGCTGCGCCGGCCCCGGGGGGTGGGGAGGAGAAACAGGCGGGGGGGGGAAGGGGGGTGTGGGGAACGAGGCGGCCCGTGCCGGCCCCACACCGAGAGGCGGCCGCGTTCCGAGGTCGGTTCGGCGGCCGCACGGGGCCGTCTCCGCTTCGCCCCCCCCGGGCGGCGGATGAGGTGCGGTGGTGGCGCGGTCACTCGCCGGCCCCCTCCGCGCGCAGCGCCCGCCCCCCCGCCGCCATTTTGTGCCAGGCTCCCTCACACGGCCTCGGCGGCGCCCCCCCACCGCCGCCTCTGCGCCGCGCATGCGCCGCCGCCCGCCCTCCCGGGCAACGCGCATGCGCCGCCCCACCCAGCCGTCCTCCCTCCCCTTCGCGCCTGCGCTTTGAGCGGCGCCCCCCTCCCGCCCCCCTCAGCGCTGCGCTTTGCTCCCGGCCTGCCCCGCGGCCAACATGGCGGCCGCCTGCGCTGTGGCGGGCCCTGAAGGAACGGGGCCGTTCCGCCCGACCCGACCCCACCGAGCTGCGCAGAAGGCTGACAGCGGCTGAGCTGCCCTTCCCGGGGTGCCCTACCCTGAGATCGAGCTTCGGTTAAAGCACCAAAGCCCCCCAGCCGGCGCTGTTCCAAACCCTGCCAAGAAGCACAAACTGAACGCGGCTTCGGCTTTTACAAAAAAAAGTTTATTATGTAAATATAGGATGTGGGCTAAGTCCCCGTCTCCTACTCTGCTTTACAAACACCAAGTGCTCCTCCCCGCCCCCTGCGCTGCCCCACACCGACCCCGTGCCCTCCCCACACCTCCCAGCGGGCGCTGAGGCCGTCGTACCTCGGGCTGCTGAGGGGACAAAGACGGCTTTGAAAACGGCTTCTCCCCCTCTGCTGCTCCAAAGCAATTCTCTTCAGGGAAGGCCAGAGACCCTACAGCGCAGCCGGGGGCAGCCAGCAGGTTTGCACTGGCACCTCCAGGAGCTGAACGTTATCCAGAAAACAACTGATTTGTTTTAAAAAATATTTCTTTAATCAATACTCGCTGTACTGCGGAGGGGAGGGAGGGGTCGTCCAAGTTCCCACGAGGTATTGTTCTCAAACCATAGGGGGGGTGCCGGGGCAGCAGCACCCTCAGTCTGTGGATTCCAGCACGGACTCGCTCAGAGCCAGGTCCCAGTAGTGCTCTGCTCCGTGCTTTTTAAAGTGCTCCCGTGCCATGTTTTCAGTGGGGCACTGCTTGAATTTCATTTCGCCGAAGCTGCGATCCTTTGCTGTGCCCTGGAAGAGAAAAGGGACTCCTTTCAACGAGTCTGGGGGAGAAAGCAGCTGAAATGAAACTGAACAGCCTGGGTGAATCTGAGAATAAATGCTTTTACAGGTTAACGGGCAATTAACCTGACTGTTAGGTTGTTCTAACCCATGTTAGAAACATTGGGTTATGAGTATCGACCCTATGCTGTGTAATTCTGCTATGGTTTAAGAGATGTGTACAGTTCGAGTCAGATCAGTAGGCTTCCATCTCATACCAAGCAGCAGAACATCAGCCATTCTGTCAGGCCTTGCCTTATGCCTTGCCTAAGCCCCCAGAACTCTCACCAAACCAGAACTGCCACTCACCTCCCAAACCAGAGAGCATTTGTTTGTTTTCTTAACAGACTCCTCATCCGACTCGTCATCATCTGGAAAAACAACAACAACAAATTCTAGTCCTGCAGAACCCCCCCACCACTGCTCCACCAATGGCTACAGCATGACCTGTTCATCACCCCCTTCACCACAGGGTTTTACACTCACCCTCTCCCTTGGTGTTTGATGTTTGTTCATCCCATTTTATTCGATGAAGCATAAGACGTTTGAATTTCTTCTGTGCTTTCGGGCCTGGGGAGAATGGAGACTCACATTCACACAGTTCCTTAAACCTTCATGCCTTAGGAGATTTTAAAAGGCAGCAGAACAGCTCCCACAGACACGGCTAAGCCTTTCAGAGCATGCTCAGCTGATCAGACACAAGCACAGCACAGCCAGGCCCTTCCAGCCAAACTGTGAGTAACTGCATTGGACTCTGAATGGATGCAATGATTTAAATCAAATGCTTTTTCCATCAACATCAAACGTTCTGCTTTTTTTTCCCTCTATCTGGCTTACAGTGCTCTCCTCTGTACTCAGTACTAGCACTGTTAAACCCATAATGAAGGGAGTTTCAAAGTGCCTCCTTACTTCCTTGTTCTTCCATAACCCTCTGGCTATTACTTTCACACGCAGGTAATTTTTGCATTAGACATCATGCTACCACCAAAACCTGCCTTAGAAATCCTCACCTCCTTCTACCACGACCACGTTGACATCTTTGTGTAGAACCACCACGCCTGTTAAGTACAGCTGGCCAGCATTCGCCTCGATTTTGAATTTTTTTGCTGGATTGCTCAAGTTTCTGACCCTGGGGATAAAAAACAGGATAAAAAACAGCTGTTTGCGGAAGAACAGAGCTATTGTTTCAGATCTTGAGATCCTCTGAAGATTTCTGCACATCAATCCATCAAGTAGGCTAAAGGACACTCCTCCATAGTGGCACACGTTTCTATAGAGCATTTCTTGGGCCAATTTATAAACTGACATAAGGGCAAACACCCATCAATCAAGAGCACACATCCAGCACTCACCTATACACAGCTATGTGAACTCCCTGTGAAACATCTTCTTTGAGCTTTTTAATCTTCTTTGCTTTTCGTTGTTCTGCTGTCAGTTTTCTTGCAGCATTTGCTTCTTCGTGAGCTCTGGATACAAAAAGATACAGCAATAAGCAAAAATGCAGCCTACAGTGTACCCATTACCACACTGAAACAGATCCTTCAACCCTTAAGTACAGAATGGATCCCAAAACAGCTCCAAATTCCACTCAGATTCCAGAATTGAGAAGAGCACACAGGCTCTTTTAATTCAGTCACCAGTCCAATTCTTCCCTAAATGCGTTCACTGATAACAACCATCCTGCCAATCATCATCACAGTAGGAAACTCATTTAACACAGGGCACAAAGCCACTTTCCAATGTCAAAAACGGATCACTCAGACCCAAATCCCCACTCAGGGCTTTGAGGGGTTCATTCGAGGCAGTGGAAATAATCTGCAAGAGCAGCACACACAAACATACATACAAATCAAACTGCTCTTGCTTTGCCACATCAGATCTGGAATTTCCTTCTCTAGGAACAACTGCAGCATCACCACGAAGTCCATCCAGAAAGGAAAAAAAAAAGGTAGTACAGTGTGCCACCTACTTCTGTCTCTTTGCCATCTGTGCTCTAACATGAGCTTCAACTTTTGTTGGGTCCTGAACAGCTTCCGTCCCCAGTACTCGCATCAAGTTTGAAATTCTTACTGCAAGGAAAATGAGAGAAGAACTGTCATATTTCACAGGTACACCCAGCACGTACACAGGTTTACATGCACTGCTGCTCCAACTCCCAACCACGTTCACAGTTTGACAGCTAGCGGCCTGCATCAGCCCAGCTCTCTGCATGCCGTAGCTGTTACTTACCTTTGGGCTCTGGAGGTGGCATCAGGCCCAGCCTGACTTTCTCCTGGAGCTCCTTCTGGGCTTCTCTCCGAGTCTGTCGCCGTAACTTCTTCTGCTCTTTCTTAGTTAAATAAACACCCAAGGTCACTGGTGTGTCACTGTCCACTGCAAAGAGAAACAAGGCAAGATAAAAACAAATGTTACGCCAACCTTCTGAAAACTGGACAGAGACCCTCCCTTCCAATTTTGGCTGTTTCTGCAGAACTTTCATATGATTTCTTTACCTCACAGGGATAAAAGACACACCAGTTAGTGATACTACAGCCTGGGGCATGCATGCTGGTTCACCTTGCCAGGTGTCAGCCTTCTGGAGCATTTTGTATCTAGTCAACCAAATTGGGCAAAGTCTGAGACCAGAGTGCTTCAGGGCAGTCAGTACCTGGTGGGTTAAGCTGTGCTGGGTGTTCCACGAGGTTTGTGATTCCAAAGTATTCATCTTTCTTTGAAGACGTTCCACCTTTTCTAGAAAGGAGAGAGTTGGGCATCATTGCAAACCTCCCAGCCTGGATTCCTGCATTCCCTTAAACACAAGCCATGGAAAAAAAATAACACTTCCCTTGGACAAATCACAGCAGGTATTTGACATGCACAAACCTCTACCCAAAGCACAAAACAGAGGCATGCACTGTAGGTATGATCCCCAGTAGAATATCCATACACATTTCAGTTAAGAGACAGGCTTGTCACAGCTCAACTGTGCATGAGACTTGTGAGTAACCTGCACTCATGCTTGAGAAAGCACACAACCAACCCGGGGCCAAACGATCACCCTGACTGCAAGGCAGTCACCCCCTCAGTCCCTGGAGGAATGATGCCTCCAAAAAAGGAGAAGGGCAGCTGCCTACCAACACCCTTGGAGAGACTTGGGAGCAAACCCAGTGCCTGCCTGTATCTCAGGGACTGGCAGAATTCAATAGCTCATGGAGATGTGCCCAGCTTAATTTGCCAAAGTGCTCCAGAGAGCCCCATATTATCCCCAAGAAACTCCCAGAGTTTCCTCCTGCAGGAGAACAATCAAAGCCTGGTACATAAAACACTTACAGATCAAGGCCGTTAGGGATGATGTAGGAGTCCCACCACTCTATCTCTGGGATCTCCCCTTCCTTCAGCTCCTTCTTAGGGGTAATAAGAGCCAACTTGGTAGAAGTGTGTATCCCTGTCTTTCTGGCAGCCTGAGAGATCTCTGCCTGCAGCTTTTCTAGTTGAGCCTGAGAACAAGGAGAGGAAAGTGGCACATAAAAGTCATTTCAAAATAGCACAACTACAGGAAAAGCGTAGCATGTGTGCATCTTCTAATATGTAAATGTATATGCTTAAATGTAAAACAAACCACAGAGGAAACCTCACAACACAAGATGATGAAGTGCTTTTTCTAACAAACTTGCTAAAAATTTGGTGTTACTACTGAGTCTTCTTGGAGCACGGGATGATCCCCACATAATGCCCCTCTGGGCATCACATCCCTGAGATTTTCTGTCTAATGAAGCTCTTCTCTCCCATTTTCCCCACAAATTTGGGCAGTTTACCAAGATTCTTTTAAATCTGCACCCCTAAGGTGATGACTTCTGTGGAAGGATGACTTGGCCAGAGAACTATCTGTTTTCTTTGGAATTTTTCAATCCTTTGTCAAAAAAGCCAACAAGTAAGAACAGCAAACCACCAGACTTTGTCTTTTGTCAAGTGAGGAAGTGCCTTCCACAAATATATTCTTATTTGGAAATCTGCCTTTTCAATGAGAACAACGTTGACAAAAAAAGCAATACGTGACTTTACCAAAAAGCTTCTTACTCAAGTGAACACAGCTCCCTTCACATCCCAGGACAGGAGAGTCAACTCCCATCCTGCACCAAACCCTCATTTCTGTGCTGTCAGTTAGCATGGCAAGACCTCAAATACCTTCGTTCGCAACCTCTGGGCAATTTTCTCAAATTTGCCTTTTTCATGGAACTTAAAGGTGCGTTTCTGACGCTGGGCTGGGGTTATGGAGACCCGGGGGTCAAAGTAAGTGTTGGATTCCATATCTTCCGAGGGCTTTTCTTTAAGCTGTTGTTTGAACTGCTCTCTCTTCACAGCTCTGATGTTTGCTTTTAGGGTTGGCATGCGGTGAGTCAATTCAATCTCTTTACCAGTCGCATCAACAGTTCGGCCTTGCTCATCCAAGATCAGTGGCGTAGGCTTTGTCTGATCCTTCAATTCCACCTTCCTGGTGGCAAAACAAACACATTCAAGTGTGATTATAGCATTAATTCAAAGGAATTGAGAACCATATGCCCATAGCGAGCACCAGACCTACAACTCGTGAAACTTTTGTGAATGGCTTCTTTGTACTGTTCAGGTCTCATCTATATGGGCAGAAAGGACTCAAATCTCATGTACAGAAGTTGAGGGTTGCTCAGGGAAGGAGTAACCACTAAAGAGCTGCTAGAACCGATGGTGCACAGGGGAAACCCTTTGACCACACCCTCAATTAACACTCTGAAACTTCCATCGTCAGGATTAGAGTTCAGAAAAACAGCAGCTACTCACGGTGGTGCGATCCCCATGGCGTGCAGATTGGCCAGCCCCACCATGTTGGCATTGCCAATAAGCCCTGGTTTCAAGGCCAGCTGAGCCTGAATTCGGGCCTGCAGCTCAGCAGCTTTCCTGGCCTTCTCAATGGCATCATTCATGAAGGTCGCTGCCTGGGAGGGCTGGATCGTGTTGCCGATGGGGAGACGTTCCGACTGGGATGAAGAAGAAATTTTTGGCTGTTGACAGAGAAATGACTTTTGTTACACAGCTGTTCTAACACACCCAGGTCAACACATCATAGCTGTATGCTACACAGCAGCCTGATAATTCCAGCAGCTACCTGTGGTGTTGGAGGATTGATGAAGCTCAGCTGCTTTTTCCTCTCTTCAATCTGCCGGGTGGCTGCTTCCATCATCTGTTTGATCTGTGGAAACAAAATTAGATGGTCAACTTTTCTCCACTTTATTGGAAGGAAGGAAAAGGTCACCAGCACCCCTTTACACCCCTTTACAGCTGCAAATGAGCTCAAGCCAGCTTAATGAGAATAGAATTGTACCAAGCTGCTTTAACTGATGACTGCTCGCTGTAGTAAAGGAATCTAACAGTGCAGGCACTGTCTACTAAGACTTTCTCCTCTTGGTTACTGCAGGTTATAAGAGAACATCCAAACTTTCCCCACTTCAAGACCCCATGCTGTCTGTCATTAGCTCAGTGCACAAGAGGCAGAGAGCTCTGTGAAATGAACACAGGCAGCAACTGCAGCCAACAAAGGATGGCCGAAAGCAGCTTGCTATTTGCTTGCACAGCTTGTGAATCAGGATAAAACAAACACTACACCGTTTCAGGATTCAAGATCTCAGAGGTGGAAAGTGCTGTTCTGGAGACAGAGCTGATGTAACACAGCCCAGTCAGACTGACCTGCAGCTTGGTCAGCATTCCAGGGCTTTCTGATGGTGGACCTGGAATAACCTCAGGCTCATCCTCAACCTCCTCAAATCGCGGTATGCGCCGTTTCTTGACACCAGAAGATTCTTTGGATACCTCAGAGTCATCACCAAACACATCCTGAGGTAAAAGGAGAGAAAAACAAAACTGATTAAAAGCTAAGAATTTCCATCACAAACACTGTTTCAGGACAAGAAACCACTGTGAGAATTAAATCCAGCACTGAAAGGTCAGCACTGCAGTGTCTGAGATTCCAGGGTGGCACTCACAGGCTGCCCTAACTGGTAGTCCCACATGAGGTCTGTGCCCTGGTTCCCCACAACAGAAGCATCGATGATGATCCATCCAGCAGCTTAAAGGACAGGAGACACTCCAGGGACATGCCTGTGTAAAAGCCATCATTGCTTTCTTAGGTGGTCATGGGATTTTTGGAATTGAGGAGATGTAAGATCTCACTCAGCTACTAAGAGAGATGGAGAAAGCCTGCACACAAGTTAGTGTGACCAGGCCCTAAGGGTGCCTGTATCTTCAGTCAACTTCAGAGGAGGTGAAAACAAAAACTGCTCCATTCTACCGTGTTCTGACCAAAGGGAGAACACTGTCCCAGACCCTGGAGGCAGGGAAATACCCACAGCATTTCCTCACAGCCTGACCCAGCAGGCTCCAGCTCTGAGCCAGACGCTGAGATGCTTTTAAGAAGCACAGCTCAGAGAGCAAGTGGAGCACTGATCACACCGATGGACCTGCATTAAGTGTCCATCTCCCAAAACAAGAGTGTGCTTCTCACAGAGCTCCGTGCTTGGGGAACTGGGGAAACGTGCCATTCAAGCACTCCCCAGCTTGTGTGTTGGTGGTCATGGATTTCATTTAGTCAGTGCCAGTTTTGTGTATGGTGAACTGGATTTGTCCATGCAACTGTGTTCCTGTATTGTGTGTGAGAGCATTATTGGAAATGAAAATATACAAACCGGTTGTAAGCGTTAGTTGAAATCCCTTCTTCACTATAATGGTTCATATTCTACAAGGACACATCCTCATCCAGACACAGGTACTTCTTGGAATACCTACAAGTTCAAGAGAAAGGACTTGCCCATAGTATAAAGTGTGTAAACCATTACGTTTTAGTTCCTGAAACTTCCCAAGCAATGACCTACCCCACAAGAGTTAACCAAAGAGAGAGAAGGAAGGCCAGCCAGAATGCTGAAGACAGCTAATATGACCAGTAAGTAGCATCCTGAATTAATTCACTTCCTGATGCTACAGAGCTGAGTGTGTATGTATAAATCCAACTCTGAGACCTGCAGTGGTGGTGGGAAAAGTCATTCTACGCAGGATCAGGATCTGACAGCCTCACTCAACCATTTCACTTTACAGCAGGGTGAGGACAGATCTTGATGAAGGATCTCCAAGATGTAATTCTAGAGAGAGAGGTTGATGAGAAAGCGGGCTGGATGCCTGTCTTCATACCAGGAGCCAAGAGATGAGGATAGGTCTGCTCAGCTGCATCCCAAGCCTGCTTTGGGTTAGCTTAGAAGCCAAGAACACCATCAACCATCTGTGGTCATGTAGGACACCCACGCAGATGTTTAACTGGAGAAAAGTCACCAACCCCACACCCAGCCGCATCCCTGCCTCAATGTGCAGTGTGAGACAGCTTGCCAGGCTGCACCAGGATGCTACTCCCTTCCCTCCCTCCGTTCTGCAGTGCACTGGCCACTGCCACAAGGAAGATGAGAGGACAAGACAGTTTGAAGCCAGCTGCAATAACAGGCAATTCTGAATTTAACTTCTGAAGAAGTGTGGGATCTGTGCACGTTAGCAGTGCCACAGGACAGTACAAATCTCCCTACAAGGATGTGGCCTGAGGCCTTACCAGCACAGAGTACCCTGCAGCAGTACAATGCATGATGTTACAATCTCCCTTCCATCTCCACAAGAGGTCAAAAGCAAAAGCATTGAGGGGGCACAGCTAGGAGAAAACAGCCTAGTCAAAATCTTGCTTTCTAGTGGCAGCGTGGCATGACAAGTGTGTGTGCCAAGCTAAAACCCAAACTGAAGTGGAACCACAGAACAGAAATATTTGGTAGATGCCTACTGGCACCACTGTTCTGACCAAGGAAGCTGCAGAAGGCTGTAGTCCTTTAAGCTACAACATTCACTGGGACACCCAAAATCCAGAGCTCTCCAGATCACTAAATGAGGTTGCACTACTGCTTCTCAGCCTGTACTGAAATAGGAAGGATGGAAACTGCTTAAACACACTGTTCCTTAAAGGATGAATGTATCTGAAGTCTGGAGGAGGCCCTTCTCTGGCAGGTATTAACACCTCCTCCAGAGAGTGAGAGAAAAAGCAACAGTTTCTAATAGAAAGTGGGGAGCGAAGGCAGCTGTCTGCCAACACATCTGAGGAGGGACAAACTGAAATCTGAAAAGGATTATTCTAGGTAACTGAGGTTAGGTGCTGACCAAACAAACTTACAGAGCAATACAGTTTACCATAACATAGGAACCTCAGAAAAAAAGTCAAAGGAAACTTACTTTGTAAGCAGGGAGCAGCATGTAGAGTAGCCACTTTTAAACTCAGTATGCGAGTGATGAAAAAAATGGATTTCCAGAAGGTGGCGAGTAAAGTCTTCAAGAGAACAAAGGAGGTGAAAACAGGTTTGGATGCACGAGCCTTCCCCATCCCAGACAAGCGTTAGGTGGGAGAAACACCAGAGAACTATTACATCCATGTTGTAATCAACCTTGTGCTACGGTAGGGGAAAAGAGGTTGCCAACAACCTCTGTGGATTCCAGATGGAAAAGAGAATGAAAACCCATCAGATCACTCACCACAGAAAGACCCATTCACGTGCAAAAGGGCACCATCAGCTGGCAGACTGAAATACTGCTTGTCAGAGCAATGAAGAGGAACAAGAAGTTACGGTGAGGTGGGACACTCTACCCCAGGCTGCCAGCTTGCAGGGCAGTCAAGACTCAGTACTGCCAAATGCAACAGTCGTGAGTAGGAGAGGAAGCAGAGATGGAGCCCTGCTATCTGAGTTACTTTGTTGCGCGAGCCTAGCAGAGACTGTTAAAGAAACCAAAAGGCCAGGCTTCCACCAAGGACACCGTTCAGCTACCTGGTGTGAAGGTAAAGTGAACTGAAAGGTAAAGGCTCACACACTTCATCATGGAGAAGGGTCTTTTCTCTTGAACTTTAAGCATTACAAGATGTACCTCTCTGGAAGAGGAAAGTGTGACAGAGTACCATGCTGCCTCCAAAGCCACCAAACAACAGAAAACCACAATCAATAATCAGTCCTTGGCTCACCTTTAGCTCTCGCTTCCGATTCCGATCACTATTGGATTTTGAGTGCCTGGAGCTTCGCCCTTCCTCCACTGCTTCAAAGAGCTTGTCCACAAATCGCAGAGTGGAGTCATCGAGAAAGGGCTTGAGATGGTCTGAGAAAGAAGAGGAGTTGTGTCAACGGCAGAATTCACTGCTCAAAGTGACTGGGAGAGTACAGAACTCACACAGACTTCTGCAAAGCTACAAAACACTCTTTAAATGCAGCTGCAATCCAGCTAACGCAGTGGGGCCTGTAACCAGGGCTCAGGAAGCCTCTGGGATCTGCAGATGCTGACATCTGGAGTTAAGGAAAAGGGCAAAGAAAAGGACATCCTGCAGTGAGGAGTTTAAACTCACTGTACTGGAGTCCAGACCTCCACTAGATAAAAAAAAATAAGCACAAAACAAACAAACAAGCGAAACAATGGAGATTAAATTCTAATTTTAAATTCCTTTAAGTGAAAAAATAGATTTTGAATTCATTTTATCCATTTCTGCAATATATCCCCAAACTTTTGAACTCGTCTCACCTGCGCGTACTTACCTCTGCCTCATTGAGGCTGTCAGACATAATCCTTATCACTGTGCACAGAGGTACACGTGAGCTCCAGGGTTTGTTTAGCTTTGGTTTTAAGCATAAAAGCTTGGGTTGACCAAATCTGCCTCCAGATCTACATGGATGGCATCCATCTCCCAGACACTGACAGCCTCGCGTGGCAATGAAACCACAACCTGCCATACAGCTGTGCACCAGCAGCACAAGCTCAGCTTCCCAGAGACAGAGGGAAAGAGCTTACACTTGATCTGAGGCTGCTTCAAACATAACACAGCGTCTAGAAATGGGTGATGCCAACACACGCTCTTTCATTTCAGAACAGAATCCATTTCTTATGTGCATATTGTATACACCTCTTTCTGTCAGAGGGCCTGAGTGCTTCTAACACAAGCTCAGGGCTGTGTGACATACCGGCTGCTTTCTTCTTGTCCATGCCCTTCCCAACACAGTTCAGTGCTGCAGTGACCACGGTGGGCTCGGAGAAACCCAGCACTCGCTTCACTGTCTTCTCGATCCATGGCTTCAGCTCATCCAATTCCCTTTTGGAGAGCGACATTTTTGCCTATAGCTGAACTCAGTTATCTTGCTCGTACCTGTAAAGAAAGCAAACAAGACAACCAGAGATTAATAAAAGCATCAGATGATCGTTATTTTGGTGCATTAAAGAGAGAGCCTGCAGCTGGTGAAAGCTCCTGGAGGTTTAAAACACGTGCTAAAAGTCCATGAGCCACACAGAGGTCTCAGGAGAAAAGAACAGACAAGATGCAACATCAAACTGTGAGAAGAGAAACTCCACTCACAGGTTTTGTGCAGATGGCCTCAGTGAAGTCCAGAGTCTCCTAAAACCCACCAGCACAAAACCCCCCTTCCCTTAAGGGAGCTGGCACAATGCAAGACAAGCATGTTCCAGTTGTTGTAAATCAGGATCCACTTCCACACACAGTTTCTCACAGGCATGAGGAGAAAAGCTTGGTCTTGGTGTTGCTTCAGCCCTTGGTTTCTCCTGCTAACACAGCCTGGAGCAGCTCTCAGCTACACACATGCCAGCCCGCTTACAGATGCTCCACAAACCAAACAGTTTCAGGAGCACAACTAGAAGCTTTTTGTGTACAGCATCAGCTAAGCAACGCCTCAAACACATACAGCAACATCTCACACACACTTGGGTCACCCTGAGTTCCTCCCATTCCCACGAGGTTCCCAAACAACTCTGAGCACACTCCCAGCCCCTCACTGCAGGCTGACTCCCTGTAATGTCCAGAGATGCCCAGGGGGAACTCAGCAATCTCATTTAGGCAACAGGTTTACTGATACTTAACGATCAGCAAATGCCCGACTGCCTCTGTGTTTGCTGCTTAAATGAAGCAGCGGATCAGCAGCGCTGCCCTTCCCTGTTGGCTCCTTCCGAGCCCAATTCCAAATGACAGATTCAAGACAATAATTTCTCACTGTTAATCGTTAGTAGTTCTTTAACATAAGCTGCAACGAAGCGGATGCAATAATGTTTAATTACGCAGCCAGGCACTAATCTGATTTAGAAACCAAGTCTCCTTTATCTGGAAACAGGAGAAAATCTTCTTAAGGAAATATGTTTGACCTCAACACTTCTTGCCCACAGGAAAAACCTTGCAGAGCCTTTACCTTAACATGGGCCTACTTATAATGAGAACACAGAGCACCTAAAATACAGTTATCGTTCCTAAAACTGAGAGCAAAGATCCTGGATGCGGTAACAAAGTGCTTCTCAAGTTAGAGACTGCGAATAACAGCCAAGAGAAGTAAACCTATAGGTCTGAAAGAGCATCAAAGGGGTTGAAGCTTCAGCTGGAGAGCTCCTAATGACCCACAGGGAGAAGGTTGGACACACCTTGCAGGCCTGCATTTTTTACAGTGAGTTTCACTGAGATCCATTAAAAAGCAGCATCAGATACAGCCTAAAGGAACATCATTACAGCATCTCATCATTACAGACTTGGAAGTACGTAATACTTCAGGGTGAAGTTAATTGAAAGTCAAGACACACCAAGATAACTGATTACTACGACGTATCAGTGCTGCTCATGTATTACAGCTTTCTGCATGCCTGCTCAGAAAGGCTAAATGAAATTAATTTACACTTGGCTTAAACTTTGCATTCCTGTTCAACTTCTGCAATTAGTGAGGACCGAGAAAGAACAGCAGCCGCTCCAACGGCATTTCCCTCCCCCTAAACCAGCACCTTCGGGCCACTCCTGCAGCCGTCGGTGCTCGGAGCTCTATGGGACAGCAGAAAACGGGCTGGGAACACCCACACGGAGGCACCCACCGACCTCCGTCCCATCGGTGCTTCCCAAAATACGGGTAAGGTGAAACCGCAGCTCCCACAGCGCTGCGACCACAACAAACGGAGCCTTTCGGTGCCCCGCAGCTCCCACACGCCTGAAGGGACCGCTCAAACGAGCTGTTCCAATCAACGTTCCGAGTTAACCGATTCCCGCGGCGTTCGTTGCCTCGGCCCCGACGGCTCAGCCCCACCCGCAGCCCCGGATTTGAGCTCACAAACGCAGCGTTCCCGGCCGGCCCCGGGCCAGGCGGAGGGGCCTCGCCTCGCGCCGCCACCGCGCGTCACGGCCGGGCCCCGCGTCCCCTCAGAGCCGCCCGGCCGCGGCCCTCCCGCCCCGCTCCCCTCAGCCGCGGCCTTCCCGCCTCCCCCCGGCCCCTCACCGCGGCGGGGCGCGGCCCCCGCAGGCCCCGGCCCGGACGGCGACTGCGGGCCTGACGGCGACGGCACGTCGGGGCGGAAGCGGAAACGGCTGCGGAGGCCGCGCTGCGCATGCGCGCCCGCCCGCCCGAGGGCTGCCGGGAAGGAAGCGAGGGGAGGAAGTGAAGCCGCGCGCTCTCGGCACGTGACGCGGGAGCGCGGGAAACCGCCCGCGGAAAAGACGCGCCCCGGGCGGAGGGAAATCGACCACGAGAGGGCGACGGGGCTGCCGGCACCGGGACACGGAGCTGCCCCGGCCCGTTAACCCTACCCGCAAGCCCCCAGCCCAGTGCTTCTCCATGCCTCCCACCCCTCTGACCGCAACACCCGAGTGTGGCCGAACCAGAGCGCTGCACACAGCCTTTATTAACAGATGCACCGCCCAACGGACAGACGGCCATGCAGACAGACAGCCACAGCCCCGCTAGCAGCCCAGCCAGGGGTCCATGCGGCTCTTGCGGGCGAGGAAGGAGATCTTGCGTGCCATCTCGGCGTTGTAGACACGCCGGCACGCCTCGTAGGCCAAGCGCTGCCTCTTGCGGCACGGCTTCTCATAGTAACGCCGCTGCTTCACCGACTCAATGATGCCGTCCTGCGAGAGGATCCTGCGGGGAAGGGGGCACCAGAGAACTGTGGTCACCTCCTCCTCCTCCTCCTCCTCCTCCTCCCCACCGGTGTGCCCTGGCTGCCTGTAACGCCCTGACAGCCTTTACCTCCCCTTTCACTGAACGCTGTGCTTGCTGAACCTTTGCATTTCGCGATCAAAGCTCACATTGCTTATTGTCCCCTCCACTCACCCACCCCAGGAAACCCATTTCACAATAAACGAGCTTTTTTTCCCCCCATGCTGAGCCCTGCAGAGATCCCTGAGTACAGCAGTGGAATGCAAAGATCTGCTGTCAGCTCCCAAACCTTACAGCTGCTGCATTCCAGCCATTGCTTCTTCCTCACTGCATCTGAGAGGTTGCAAGGACTCAAAGCAATCCCTTTGCTGCAGGAAGCTGAGGTCACTGCAGCTCTGGGAGGGCATCTGACTCCACAAGAACACAACCAACAGTGGGCTGCAGTAAGGAGGAAGGTGCTGCTGTGAAAAGAGAGGTGTCAGGACTCAGAGCTGCCCGGGAAAAGCCTTGCCTCGAAATGACCTAACACCAGCATTGTGCTACAAGACCCCAAAACCGCAGGGAGTGCTCTAGGAGTTGTCCAGGGTGCACTTGTCAGGAATCTGGGAACACCAGAAAGCCTGTAGAGTGCCCTAGAGCAAACTCGAGAGCTCTGGGTGTAATTTAGGGTGCTCAGAAGTACACAGAAGGGTCCTAAAAGGCTTCTAGGACACTCCGGGACGCCTCTAGGGCACCCCACAGCACAATGAAGCACTCTGGGAACACTGTGGAGTGCCATAGAGTACATTGGAGCTTTTGCCATAGATTTGGGTGCACAGGGATGCCCCTGGGACAGCACTTTTTTGACATAATCATCTGCCCTCAGCTTCACCGCACCCAGGAGCAGCAGGGCAGAGCATCGAGGCCTCACCCAGAGGGCAGTGAGGCCCCGGCACGGCTGCCCTGTGGGGGTCTCCCATCCCCGGAGATGCCCAAGGCCACAGGTGGGGCCCTGGGCTGCCTGAGCTGGTGTGGAGCAGCCAACCCACAGCAAAGGACGGACCTGAGGGGGGAACAGTGAAGTCCCTTCTGCCCCACCCCCTGTGATGCTCAGTGCCCCCCACTCAGGCCCAGCCGCACCCCCTCACCTGCTCAGAGCCCCATAGGCCGCATCCACGTTGCCATTTTGCACCATGACGGTGCGGCCGATGAAGCGGAGGTGATTCGCCATGGCCGAGGGGCTCCGCAGAGGGACGGAGCCGCCCCGGGATCTCCCCGTGCCCCAGGAACCACCGGGACCCCGCGAAACCACAACACCGCCACTCACCTCCGTGCGCCCCGGAACCGGAAATCGCCACCGGCCCCAGGTCGAGGGGCGGGGCTTAGCACAAGGGGCGTGGATAAGAAAAGGGGCGGGGCTTGTGGCGCGGGTCACCGGAGGCGTGGCATGAACGAAGGGGGCGGGGTCAGGAGAGAGGCTCCGCCTCCGCGTATCCCTATGGGGTCCTGGGTAGGGGTCACCGCGTGAGGCTGGGGACACCACCAGGGGATGCCGGGACCAGGGGAGACATTGGGCTCGGAGGTTATGGGGTCCAAAGGGCACCAGGCCGAGGAGGAGACACAAGTCCTGGTAAGGGGCACTGTGACTAAGGGACATTGAGCCCAAAGGGGGGACACTGAGCCCAAAGGGGGGACACTGAGCCCAAAGGGGGGACACCAGAACAGGTCCAGGAGGGACGCTGCTCCAAGGGACAGTGGGTATGGACACAGCAGAACTGCGGATGGCATGGGGTCCACGGGTGGCACCAGGCACCAGGGTGACAGAAGCACCAGGGGGGGCACTGGACCACCTGGGGGGAGGCGTTGGATCCAAGGGACAGTGGCCCCAGGGCTCAGGGATGACACCAGACCCCCAAGTGGGGACACTGGGTTCAAAGAGGACAACGGATCCCAGGGGACACCATGTCCCAAGGGGGGAGACATCAGACTTTGGGGACAGCAGCTTCAGGAGGGCCACTGAGCCACAGTGGGGGGGAGGGGGGGGTGGGGACACCAGGCCCAGAGGTGACACCAGGACCCGGATGGGGGCCAGGTTCAGGGGACACCAGAGCCCAAGGAGACAAAAGCTGCACCCCCTCACCCCAAAACACTCCCCCCACCCCACCCCCATGTCACACCCCCAGCGAGTACGGAGGACACCATCACAGCCCAGCCTGGCCGCTCTGCTGCCGTTTATTGCTCCCACGGGGGGAACGCGTCGCGCCCCAAAACCCCGTGGGGAAGGCACGAGGCCGGGGGGTGGCTGTGCTGCTGCAGGGGGGCCCGCCCCCCACCCCCATCCCCCTGTCCCCTTGTGCCCCCCCCCGGGGTTGCAGCGAGGCCCCAAGGCACCACGCTTGGGGTTGGGGGGGGCGGCTCTGCTGCGTGTCTGTGGGGTTTGGGGGGGGGAGGACCCCAAAAATCTGCTTCATTCGATGTCGTTCTCGCAGTCCGGGGACGGGGCGCTGCCTCCTGCCCCCCACTTTCAAAATAATAATAATAATTAAAAAAAAAAAAACAAAAACCCAAACAAACAATTAAAAAAATCAAACAAAAGGCAAAAAAAAAAAAAAAAAAAAACCAAAAAAAAACCAAAACCCAAAAAACCAAAACGAAGAGAGAATCCGGAGGTGGGGACGGTCACACATCGGGTGCTGCGGGGGGCGTGGGGGCCCCAGTCCGGGTGGGGAGGGGGCACTTGGGCTGTGTTGTCCCTGTTGGTGTCGTCTCTGCTGTCACCCCCGATGCTGTCCCTGATGTCCCCCCCGATGTCCCCGACGTGGCGCCGTCCCCGTGTGCGCTGCGGCGGTCGCGGAGCAGCAGGAGGACCCCGACGGGGTCGGGTTCGGGGCCGGCTTTGGGGGCGACGTGGGGGAACCACACTTTGAGCATCACCTCCACCTGCAGCAGGGTCCCCAGGTAGCGCGCGCTGTGGGGCGGAGGGGGCCCCGTCAGCCCCCCGTCCCCACATTGGGAGCGTTTGGGGGGGGCTGCGGAGCCCCTCACGGAGAGGAGATCCTTGGGGTGTTTGGGGTTTTTTTGGGGGGTGGGTAACTCACCCCATTTCGGGTTTCTGCAGGACGCCGATGATCCGTTGGATTCTGTCCATGGCCACGCTCTGCTGGAAGCTGCTGAGCCCTGCAGGGTGGGATCCCCCCCCATGCCATAAATGCCCGTCCCATGGGGTGAGTTGGGGGACACCGTGGGGACACGGGGATGGAGCTCCCTTGTATAAATCCCCATCCCATGGGACAATCCTGGGGGCATCATGGGGACAGAACCACTGTGCTACAAATCCCTGTCCCATGAGGTGGATGTAGGGATGAGACATATAAACCTCAGTGCTATGGAGAGGTTTTGGGGTCGCTGTATAGGGAGTCCATGGGGATGGAACCATTGCACTGTAAGTCCCCATCCCATCTGGGGAGGGGGGGCTCTGGGGACACTATGGGGACGTGGTGATGGAACTCCCGTGCCATAAATCCCCATGCAGTGGTTTTGGGATCGTGGGGCACCTACCTTTGTCATATCGCCCCATGCGCAGCCCATTGAGCAGCTCTGTCAGAGGGCGGATGAAGCCCCGCAGCTCCCGGCACTGCAAGGAGGAGGAGGAGGAGGAGGAGGAGGAAGAGGAGGAGGAGGATGAAGGCCACCACCCCTATGAAGCCCCCAACACCCCCCCACCCAACACACAGACACCCCGAAACCACCCAATGAGGAGTGCTCTCCCCAGCCCACACCACATTATTTTGGGGCTCAGCACTGCTTTTTTTCCAGCCTTAAACTCACTTTTTGGGCAAAGAGGCGGTCGCCATCGCTGGGGGGGGGGCTGCTGTGCCGGGGACCCCCATCCCCATCCTTTGGCCGCTTCGCACCGCGCGGCACCGGGGGCAGCTCCGGGTCCCCCCCCGCCCTCCTCTTACGGCCCCGCTCACACCGGGGGGGCCCTGGGGGGGCTCTGGGGGGGGTCTCCGTCCCAATGCCGTCACCAGAACGGGGGGAGCGCCGGGAGGGTTCCATGGGGTCGGAGTCACCTGGAAAGGGGGCACGGGGCAATCAATGGGGGAATGGGAATGGGAAGCCGCATCCTTTTTCTTTTGCCCTTCTTACAAATCTTTTTTTTTTTCCTTAACCTTCTTCGTCTTTTCTTCACCTTTTCTTCTTTTAACCTTTTTCTCTTTTTTTTTGTTAACCTTTTTTTTTTTTTCCCCTCTGGTTTTTCCATTCATCTTTATTATGATTTGGTTAAAATCATTTTCCCTTTCCCTGCCGAGCGCTTCCAGCCCTCTCCTCCCCCCCGGCACCCCCCGTCCCTCATACCCCCATCCCCCCCCCCCCCGCTTCTCGGTTCCCGGTTCCCGGTTCTCCTCCCCCGGCACGGATACCCCCCACCCCCACTCCCGCCGCCCCGCACCCACCCACCTGCCGGCGGCGGCCGCTGCGGCGGGGCCGTGCCCGCCCGGTGCCGCTCTCCCCGTCCCTCCGTCCCCGTCCCGCTCCCGGTTGCGCTGTCCCGGCACCGGCGCCGGTTCCGCCCCGGCTGCGGCTGCCCCACGCGTACACGTGCGCGGCCGCACGTGCCTCCGCCGTCGCCCCGCCCCCTGCGCTCCCATTGGCCGTCGCACCCCTGGTAGTGGGCGGAGCCGCCTCTCTCCGCCACGCCCCTTATACCTGATTGGCTGGTGCCGCCGCACGCCGTGCCCAATGCGGACGCTGCCCCGAGGCGATTGGTTGGGAGGGTGGGGCCGTGGCCACGCCCCTCCATGTGGCGAGGCGGCGGTGCGGCGCGACACAGCGCCCCCTACCAGGAGGCGGACACAGCGCCGGGGGTGGCGGGAAGCGGCGGAGGTCTCGGTGGAACCGGGCCGGGCCGGGCCACGCTACGGGAGCCCTCGGGGAGCGCCCACTCGCGGCCGCGTCCCGCCGGCACTACGGGACGGAGCTCAGTACCGCCCACTTCCCGTTCAGCCAATGAGCGGCGGCTCCGGGCCGGCTCGCGGGCGGCTCAGCCAATGGGAGCGCGGCGTCGCCTCAGTGCCGTTACATAATGGCGTGGGGGGGGGCAGGCGCGTGTGCGCCCACGTGGGGGCGGGGCGGGGCGGGCCGTGCGCGGGCGTGGGGACGCGCGTGGGGGGCGCGGGAACGCGCGCGGTGATGGGCGGGGCTTCGTCTGAGCCCTCCTCTCCACCCCCCCCCCGTGTGCCCCTCCCAGTATCCCCCATTGCTCCCCCAGTACCTTCTGAGCGCCCCTCGGTGCCTCTCAGTACCCCACCACTGCCCCATAAGCGCCCTCCCATTGCCTCCCAGTTACCCCCCGAGTGCTCCCCATGTGCCCCCCAAATGGCAAACCCTACACCCCCTCCAGCACAGAGCCCCCAGCTTCCCCCACCCCCATAACACTCCCCCCTCCCCCCCCCCAGCGCCCCAATGCCCCCTCCTTCCATCCCTGCAGGACCCCTCACCCCCCCTCCCCCCCCCCACTCCCCTCCTCCATCCCTCCCCGTCCCCATTCCCCCCTCCCCGGGGGTTGGGGGGGGTGGAGGAATTCCCAGGGGGGGTATTTAAGGCCGGGCAGCAGCACCCAACCGCTCCCCCCGCCATGCTGTGCGCCCTCCTGCTGCTGGGGGCTCTGTGCCCCGCGCTGCCCGCCGGTGAGTGCCCCCCATTGCCCATTTCTGCAGGAATTCACCCCAATCCGCAGCTCTCCTGCCCCCCCCCATTGATGTCACCCCCCTCCCTGCGGCCATGGGGAAGGGTTGGGGGATCCCCTGTGTTGGGGGATCCCCTCAAAGCCCTATACGCCCCCACCCCCCAAAAGTCCCCCAACAGCTCTGCTTCCTCCACAGGTCCCCATTGGACGTATGAGGGTGAGTGGGGTCCATACAGCAGCACTGGGGTGAGCCCCCCCCCCAGGCACCCCAATGGAACCAAGGGTCGCCCCCACCCCAATTCCCCATTGCCCTCACTTTGGGCACCTTATTCCCACCCTAAATCCCCTCCAGACACTTCAATGGAACCTGGGGTCCCCCCCCCCCCCCCAACACCTCACTGTAACCCAGGGTCCGGCCCCAGTGCTGCCCCAGAGCAGGGGGGTCCCCCTTAAATGGGAAGGTGCTCAGTGGGTGACCACCCCCATAAACCACATCCCCTCCACGGTAGAAGGCTGCCAGATGGGTGATAGGGCCCCCATAGCCCCCCCCAGCGCCGAGACCCCAATGGGCCCATTGTGCTCCTTTACATAAGGCGCAGAGCCCCGCTTCGGCTGCCAAATCCAATTAGGGTCCATCCACGGCCAAATCCCTGCTAAACCCCTCCGTGGGGATGGGGACCCCACGGGTTCCACTGCTGTGGGGTCACTGCAGGTCGTCTGAGCGGCTGCCTTTGTCCCTGCTTCACCAGCCAGAAAAATGGCCCCAGATTAGTGGTGGCACCAGGCTGGGAACGTCACCGATGTCCCCACGGGGCCGGTTTTTGGGGAGGGGGGGGGGAGCAAAACAATGGCTTTTGGGGGAAAACAACAGCATTTAGGTCCACGTGGTGCTCCAGTTACAGGGCTGGGGTGTGCTGTCCCTATGGGCTCCCGTGCTGTCACCCCACAGGTCCCCATGGGCAGCACCACTGGCCCGAGGGACACCCGGCATGTGGGGGCCGATCCCAATCCCCCATCGACATCGCAACGCAGCGGGCGCTGCCCGACCCCTCACTGCCCCCCATCCGCCCCATGGGGTACGACCACCCCCTCGTCCCCACCTTCAGCCTCACCAACAACGGCCACACCGGTGAGAATGGGGTCTGGGGGGTCCCCGTGTCACAGCCCCACTCAGCCCCCCACCACTCCCCCCGTGGTATTCCTTGCAGTGGTGCTGGCGCTGCCGCCCACCTTACGCCTGGGGGGGCTGCCCCGAAGCTTTGCTGCTGCACAGCTCCACTTCCACTGGGGTCGGAGTGGCCATCCCGAGGGGGCTGAGCATCTCCTGGATGGGCGCCGGGCACCCGCAGAGGTATCCGGGGTGTGTGGGAATGGGTTTGGGTGTGGGAAATGGTATGGGAATGGGTAGAGGTGTGGGAAAAGGTATGGGAACTGGCACGGGATTGGGTCTGGGTGTGGGAAATGGTATGGGAACAGGTACAGGAATGTGTCCAAGTGAGGGAAATGGGCACAGGAATGGGTCTGGGTGTGGGGATCAGCATGGGAATGGTAAGGGGAAATGGCGTGGGAATGGTGTAGGAATGGGTATGGGAAAGGGGCACAGGGGTGGGTCCGGGTGCAGGAATCAGCAAGGGAATGGGTAGGTGAATGGCTCCGGGTCTGGGAAATGGCATGGGAATGGGAATGGGAATGAGAGTGGGCACGGGAAATGGGCGCAAGAATAGGTCTGGGTGCAAGCAGCAGCATGGGAATGGGTGTGGGGATGGGTACAGGCGAGGGGGCCAGGTGCAGAAACAGATCCGGATGCAGAAATCAGCACAGAATGGGCCCAGGACAGGGCAGGGGAAGGGGCTGGGGCAGGCTGTGGGGCACAGGGCACAGCCGGGGGTCCCAGCCCCGCGCTGCTGCAGATGCACGTGGTGCACTACGACGCGGAGCGCTACGCCAACGCCAGCGAGGCACAGCACCACGCAGCCGGGCTGGCTGTCCTCGGTGTCCTGTTGGAGGTACGGGGTGAGAGACAGCCCCCCCCCACCGCCCCCCAGCCCTATAGCACGGCCTTGAGCCCCCCTCTTTGCCCCCAGGTTGGTGATGAGCCCAACGCCGCCTATTCCAACATCCTGAGCCATCTGGGCAGCATCCGCTACGCCGGTGAGACAGCGGTGTGCGAGCGAGAGGGCAGCGCGGGGCAGAGAGAGGGGATGGCGCAGGCAGGGGGACCCCACGCTGCTGTCCCCTGCAGGGCAGACAACATCCATCCCCTCCTTCAGCGTGCAGGAGCTGCTGCCCGAGCGCCTGGACCGCTACTACCGCTACAATGGGTCCCTGACCACCCCCCCCTGCTTGCAGAGCGTGCTCTGGACTGTTTTCCAGCAGCCCGTCCGCATCAGCGCGACGCAGGTACAGCTTTGGGGCTTTTGGGGTCGTTGGGGTGAGGGAAGAGGTCGCAGCCGCCCCGTTCCCGTTGCAGCTGGAGCAGCTGCAGGGCTCCCTGTACGCCACAGCAGCCGATGAGCCCTCAGCTGAGCGCCTGGAGGGCAATTTTCGGGACCCCCAGGACCTCAACCAGCGTCCAGTGCTGGCGTCCTTCACCAGCAGTAAGAACTGAGCTCGGGGATGGACGCAGGGGACCCCACAAAGGCACCCGGAGCCCTCAGCGCTGCCTCTTCTCTTGCAGGTCCCGGGGGGTATTCAACAGGTAGAGCACAATCGTGGCAGCTCTGGGGGGTTGGGGACACCCCCTGCCCGCCCTGAGCCCTCTGTGGGGGTCACACAGGTGAAGTCATCGCCATCGTTTTCGGCACCGTCCTCGGCTGCCTCGGCCTCTTCCTCACCGTTCACTTTGTGAACAAACGGCTTCGGTGAGAGCCCCCCCTTGAGGAACCCTCACCACCAAAGGGGAGGGCTGGGGGGAGCACTGGGACCCCCCCAAATCCTCACAGAGGGTCCCATCCCAGCCCTTCTCCTGCAAGGCAGCACCAGGAGGACCCAGGAGCAGGACGTGGTTTTCAAGGCCTCCTCCCGGCGCGCGGCTTCAGATGAGAGCCACCAACCCTGAGCTGGGGAAGGGACCCCCCCAGGAAGAGCGTGGTGGGGCTCAGCCCGACGGAAGGGGCCCCACTGGAAGTAAAGCCCCTTCCCAACCCCACAGCTGGGGGTTGGAGGCAGAGCAGATTGCGGAGCGCTGACCCTATTCCCCCCCCCCCCATTTCACCCCCATCCCAGAAATCTCAGAGCCCCGAATACTCATCACTATTAAAAGGGTTTTACTCTGAATCAAAAAAATAATTTAAGACTCGTTCCCCCCCCCCAGCCCCCCACCCCTCCCAATCACACAGCAGCTCCCAAACACTTGGAAAAAACAATACAACAGAATGGGAGAGCAGCAAGCTGGGGAGGGCAGAGCAGCCCCCACCCCTTGCTGGTTATGGGGGAGGGGACGGGGGGGCTCCGTGCCTCCAAAACAACAGAGGTCATCCCAGAAACAAAAGGATAATGGGAGCGTGGGATTGAACACTGGGGAGGAGGGTGGTCCCAGTGCCCCTCACTGGGGAAGATGAGGGAGGGGGGGGGTCCTCTCCCATGCCTGGGGGGCACCGCAGCAGCCCCAGGAGCACCTGGATCTTCTCCCAGCGCTCGCCCTGCAGAGATACCCTGTAAGAAAAGTCTAATGGAAAGTCACTAAGGAAGCTAACAGGAGCGCTATGGCCAGAGGTGCCCACGAGGCTACAGCGTGGCACCAGGCAGAAACTGCCCCAAAAGGTACCCGGAGTGGGCAGCAGGGAAAGGATGGGGCTTGGAGCAGAGTTTGTGCCGCAGCTCCAGGACAGGGTGGGCGAGAGGGTTGTTCAGTGGGGCTGCATTGGAGCTCAGCCGAACCCAGCAGAGCCATCCGGGAGCTCCAGAAGAGCAAACCTTCCCCAGGCTGCCCTGGCACCGCTTGGAGCCCTGCAGCCTCAGCATAAGTGAAGGCAGTACTGAGACCTCCCGGCTGCCAAAAACAGGGCACTTGGGTATCGAGGCGGTGCAGGCGGGCAGGGCTGCCGTCGCTGCTCAGTCCTCAAAAGGCACCTGCAGTGCTGAGTACATCATCACCCTGCTGTCATCCTCCTGCTTGCCTGGGGAGAGAGTCCCAGAAAGAAAGGAAGAAGAGGGTGAGTGTTTAGCAACAGAGGGAGAAGGGCTGTTTTGGGGTGGGGGGCTTGCTTGTGGCTTGATATAAGTCCCCCAAAAGCCAGGAGATGCAGCTGCTGCTTGGGGACAGGCAGGCAGGTGTGGGTGACACCCATCCTCCCACGTGCCCTCAGCTGATGCTGCAGACACCCAAAGATCACAGAACTCCCTACATCCTGGCAGCTGGGGCTGACCCACCAAAATGCCCACAGGGCACAGAACCATATGAGATCCTGAGCTGGAAAGGACCCATAAGGATCACTGAGTCTAATTCCTGGCTCCACACAAAAAATCAGACCACAAACAACCCCATTTGGCCACAGAGACACCCCCAGGTCAGATGCCCCTCCCTGCCCAGCCCACTTCTTACAGGAGAGGCACTTGAGGATGTTGTGGAAGGAGCCCCCAGCTGTGAAGAAGGCCCAGATGCCCATACAGAAGGTGATGATGTAAATGGGGACCAGGCTGGCCACGTACCAGGGGTTCAGGAATGTCTGTAGAGATAGAGAACAGTTAGGAACATCACCACTTGCCAGCCACACCAGGCACCTCCAAGGCCCTTGTGAAATGGCTGCAGGGTGTGTGGAAAGGGGAGCCCTCCTCTCACGTAGCTGCCTCCAAGCACGGCGGTGCTCCGGTAAGCCTGGCTAAAACTCCTGCCTGCAAGTTTCCCACCAGGGGCTTAGCAAATAATCCTCCAGCTGACCCGCAGCCCTCCACTAACCCTGCTTAAATCCCACGGCCCCAAAGCACAGCAGAACAGGCTGCTCTGGTCACAACGTGCACAAGAGGGACAGGACTTGCCACACGCCTCAGAGGCAGAGAGCAAACCTGAGACCCCAGTGGTGGTCCCTACAATCCCCTCCCTGTCCCCAGATGGGCATCTGATGACAGCAGCTTTACCTGGGGGACAGCTTTTGGTGCAGAGGTAGCCCACTCTGGTGCACCAAACTCACCAGCCCCGACGTAACGAGGTGACTGATGACAACCAGCCCCAAGCACCAGTAGCGGCGTTTCTCGCAGGCGTCGAAGAAGATCACTCCCCAGAAGGTGTGCAGCAAAACCACGGCCATGGTGAGGAATGCTGCGGGAAGAGGGTGATACAGAACCCCTCAGAGCCCCCCATGCCTCCCCGCTGCGGTGGGGCAGGACCAAGCCAGCCCCCAGCCTCACCTGAGGTGATGAAGTAGTACGGTGAGTCCCCATGGATCCCGACGATGCCCGGCCCGATGGAGTCTGCCAGGATATTAATGACTGAGAACACGCCGCTGATGATGCCAAAGGACAGACCTGACACTGCAGAGGGGACAAGGACATCAGCTGTGACTGTGCTGTGTGCTGTGCCCACCTGATGCCTGCTCGGTTCTGTGCTCACCGTACGCCATTTGCTTGAGAGAGATGGGCGACCGGCCGTCCTCGCTGATCGTCGCCAGGCCTTCATCTGCTTTCCTGCTTGGGCAGAAGGGAAAGCATGAGGAGGTGGGGAGGAACAGAGCCTGCTTGGGGATCTGCCCTGCAAAGGGAGCTTTGTCAAACAGGATGAGAAGGGGTGGTTATAAGCAAGTCTGGGGTGAAGGAGAACAGCTCCAGTGCAGGATCTAAAGAGGAAGAATCTTTGTGGATAAAAATCAGAGGTCAGCAGTGACCACAGCTACCAGAAAGTCACTCAGTACACGGCTTGAGAGGACCCAAAGTGAGGGAGTGGGGAGCCCTGCCCACGGATGGGCCCTTACTTGAGCAGCTTGAAGTAGGCAAATCTGAAAGCCTCCTGCAGTAGGACGGAGACGGCAGCCCCAAAGACGAGGAGGCCGTACTGAAGTCTGGCATTGCCCTGGTCGCTGAGATGGACCGAAATGAACCAGATGAGGGAGGCCAGGAGCAGTGAAACCAGCCAGAAAAACGCTCTGCAGAGAGAGAACAGCACAGTGAGACAGGGAACCCCGGCAGCACCTCCGCTCAGGATCTGGAGGTGCTGAGCCATCAGCTGCTGCTGTGGTTTGTCTTGGCTCCAGGTCACACATGCAGCATGGGAAGTTTTTGGTGGCAGGGTCTGTTGTTTGATCACTGTCATGTGAGACGTGACAACCTGCCCGAGGAAGCTGAAAATCAAACAGATTTGGAGGCAGAAATCTTCCTTTCTCCCTCAGGGCCACGTCAACCTTTTCTGCAGACAGCTGCTGCCTTAGGAAGCAGGGAAAGGGGCTCGGTTCTGTGCCTCGGGAAGGCTCAACCAAGGGCCTGTCCTTGGAAAGATGGGAGCAGTGAGAAAGGGTCGGCTCAGAGCCACCCCTGTCTCCTTCCCAAACAGAACCCCTGCATTAACCCACAGCAGCAGCAAAGCCCTGGCAGGAGCCATGACCTGGGGACCAACTGAGCACCACGACAGACAACGCCTCCCCTGGGGGGGCACAAGGGGTGGGGGGCTCAAGGGGCTGTGCAGCCAGACCTGCCCCAATAACAGCACCAGGCCAGGCACAACAGGGCAGGCTGGAGCCAGGCCAGGCTCCTGTACTGCAGGGAGGGGAGGCCCTGCATCCCTGGTGAGTCCCCACCCACCCCCCAAAGACCCCCAGAGCCACCAACACCCCACAGCCCCCAAAGGCCCCCTCCAGGCCCACCGAACAGCACCCCCGGGCCCCCTCACGACCCCAGCGGCCCCCCCACGCCCACCTCAATGGGCCCTAAAGGCCCACTCAGCCCCCCAACCCCCCCCCGACGGGCCTTAAACCCACCCCCACACCCCTTAACCGCTCCTGGTCCCCCCCACGGTCCCCAGACGACCCCCGTGGGTCCCCAGCAGCCCCCCAAGCGCCTCCCTATGGGCCCTAAAGGCCCTCAGTACCCCCTCGGAGCCCTCCCCCCCACCCCCCCCAGGCCCTCTCTCACCCCGCCACCAGGATAATGACCCGCAGCGGTTCGGCCGCCACCGTCAGCAGCACGAGGGCGAGCGCGGGGCCGAAGGCGATCCCGGCGCACCCGAAGAAGACGGCGGCCCCCATGGCGGCGGGGGGGGGGGCGGGGGAGGGCGGAGCGGCCGCGGGGCACGCCGGGAGTTGTAGGCCGGGAGAGAGCGAAGGGCGGACAGCGCCCCCTTGGAGCTGGGAGGTCTCGCAACGCGTGGGGTCGGTGGGGTGGGGACATTTTGGGGGCGGTGCGGGGACAGAAGGAGCGCAGCGCGCTGCGGCCCGGGCTGTTTTCGTAGCTTTTATTTCTTTATCTTTGGGCAAAGCGGTCGGGGAAGGCCCGGCACGGAGGTGGCGTTGGCTGTGGGGCCTCGTGGTGTCATGGCGGCGTGGGCCCGGATAGGGTGAGGTGTGCGTACAGCAGCTCTCCCTGTGGGACCAACGGCCTCATGGCGGCTCCGGCCCCATGATGTCCTCTGTCGCCCCCCGCCCCCCTGTGAGCCCCCCTTGGGGGCGGGGTGTCCCCCCACAAGGACCCCCTGTCCCTCCACTGCCGCCTCCGTCCCCCATTGACCCCAACAGCTCCCACCATCCGCCCACCAACACCCCATTGCCCCCCATTGTCCCCCACATCCCCCCCATTGCCCCTCATTGCCACCCATTGCCCCTCACTGACACCCCATTGCAAACCCATTGTCTCCCACATCCCCCCATTGCCACCCATTGCTCCTCATTGACACCCCATTGTCTCCCACATCCCCCCATTGCCACCCATTGCCCCTATTGACACCCATTACCCCTCATTGTCCCCCATTGCCCCCCATTGTCCCCCACATCCTCTCATTGTCCCCCATTGCCCCCCATTGCCCCTCACTGACACCCCATTGCAACCCCATTGTCTCCCACATCCCCCCATTGCCACCCATTGCCCCTCATTGCCACCCATTACCCCTCATTGTCCCCCATTGCCCCCCACTATCCCCCACATCCTCTCATTGCCCCCCATTGCCCCTCATTGACACCCCATTGCAACCCCATTGTCTCCCACATCCCCCCCATTGCCACCCATTGCCCCTCATTGACACCCCATTGTCTCTCACATCCCCCCATTGTCACCCATTGCCCCTCATTGCCACCCATTACCCCTCATTGTCCCCCATTGCCCCCCACTGTCCCCCACATCCTCTCATTGTCTACCACTGCCCACCCCACTGCCCCCACCAGGACCCCCACCTGTGGTCCTGGAGGCTCCGGGACCGTTGGCTGATGGTCTGATGATGGGACAGGAGCGTGGCCCCAGCACTGGGCTGGGGTGATGGGGGGGCAGCGGGCGCTGAGGCAGAGGCTGAGCAGCAGCAGCACTGTCCCAGCCACGGCCATTCCCACAGCACTGGGCAGCGGGCAGCCACCTGGGGACCAGTCTGTGTCCCATCACCTCCACACAGACCCCATTGCCCCCCAGGATCCTCCCATGGACCCCCAAAAGCCTCTCTCAACACCACAATGACCCCATTGCCTCTCCTCATGCCCCCACCACAGCCACAATGACCCCATTGACCCCCACATCACTCTCCTCTGATCCCTACCCCAGCATTGCACCGTCTGCTCTGCCCCAGTTTCCCCCCATGCATCCCAGCTGGAAGGGAGCCACAAAGGGGGGTTACCCCACTCTCCTTTCCCCCCATCCTCCCAGCCCTGCACTTACCCACAGCCTCATGCAGCTCCGTGCTCCTCTGGATGTGGGGCCCAGAAGCATTGAAGCGAACCTCACAGAGCCCCCCCGACACCCCAGGGCTGAGCAGCAGCTCTGTGCTGTTTCCCAGCCCCAGAACCTCCTGGGGATGGTCCCCCCCCAGCCAGGAGATGAGGACGGGGCCACCAGAGGCACCCACAGCACACACTGGGCTGAGGGGGGACTGGGGGGACCTGTGGGTGGCCAGAACCTGCACCCAGCTGTGGGTCCTCCAGCTATCTGCAGAAAGGGAGCTCAATTGGGACCCCTCATAGTGCCAGGGGGTGTGGGGGGGTCTGTTTTGGGGAGGGACGTGGGGGTCAGAAGCACTGGGAGAGGCACGAGGCTCCATTTCAGTGGGGAGGACGTGGAAGGTGAACAACATGAAATGGGAGATCTTTGGGGACATATTAAGTAGGGGTCCATGGGGGTCTCATCCCGTGGGGTCACATGGGGGATGTCCCATCCAGGGAGGGAAACATGGAGAGTCCAACCAATGGAGGGATGTGGGGGTCCCAACCCATGGGAGGGGATGGGGATGGCCTCCGGTGGGGAGGAAGCGGGGGGCTGTGTGAGGTGGGGCAGACTGAGGGGGTCCCATTCAGTGGGCATTATGGGGTTCTCACCCAATGGAGTCTCGGGGTCCCCCCACTCCTTCCTACCTCCCACCAGCAGCACGGTGCCATTGCCAAACTTCAGCTTGGAGACGATGGTGTTCGCACAGAGGTACAGAGCGGTGTCCTTTGGGTGAGCAGCCTGGATGTGCAGCACAGCGTAACGCTTCTGATAGTCACAGGAGAATCCATTCTTCGTTCTATCTATGCAGTTCAGAAGCAGTTGGGGCGACCCTCCAGGGCTGTGTCGGAACCACAGCACTTTGCCTGCGCCATCCATCCTCTCATCTGCCATGCATGTGATGTTCACTGCAGCCCCAGGTTCCACGAAGAGGACGGGATCCGGCTGCCACAGCTTCAGCAGCTCTGTGGGGACTGAGCCGGGGTCACTGCCAGCCCCAACCCCCTGCACCCCGTTAGCATTAAGCCCCCCCAACCCCAACACGTACCCATGCACAGTGGCAGCAGCCCCACAGCCATCAGCACCGTCATGCAGGAGGAACCCCCCGGTGCCATCGGTGCGGCACAGCCCCTCTGCAGGGCGCTGCTCAAAGCATTGGCCCTGGCAGCAACGCCTCCTGGCCACGTGGACACCGCGTCCCCATAGAGTCACTATTTCCCTATAAGGGGCACGGTGTCCCCAGGAGGGTCGTGGGGTCTCTAGGAGGATCGTGGTGTCCCCTCATGGCTTTGATGTCCCCATAAGGGATGGAGTGTCCGCATGAGGGATATGGTGTCCCACAAAGGAATCAACGTCCCCATAAGGGTCACGGTGGCCTCATGAGGGTCTCTGTGTCCCCATCAGGGTCTCAGCATCCCTGTGATGGTCTTAGTGTTCCCATGTGGGTCTCAGTGTGCCCATAGGGTCTCAGGGTCCCCATGAGAGCCTCAGTGTCCCCATAAGGGTCTCAGTGTGCCCATGAGGGTCTCAATGTGCCCATGAGGGTCTCAGTGTTCCCAGGTGGGTCTCAATGCACCTATGAGGGTCTCAGGGTCCCCATGAGAGTCGCAGTGTCCCCATGAGAGTCTCAATATCCCCATGAGGGTCTCAGTGTTCCCATGAGGCTCTCAACGTGCCCATGAGGGTCTCAGTGTCCCCACGAGTGTCTCAATGTCCCCATGAGGTCTGTGGTGCTCCCATGACTGCTGTGGTCTCTGCAGGAGGCTGATGGCGATCCCACATGGAAGTGGTGTCCCCAGGGGTGTCGCAGTGTGTCCTTATGAAGACCACGGCGTCCCCACGAGGATCACATCCCGCTCTGGCTCTGCAGGATCGCACCCCAGCTCCCAGTCCAGGTGCTGCGTGGGACTCACATTTGGGGGTGAAAACACAGAAATTTGGGTTTTTAACCACTTTGCAATGCTCAGGGCTGGAGGTGGCCCCTCCAGGACCCTCTTCCCCCCCCCCCCCCCGCCCCCCCAGGTGCTCGGGCTGAGGGGAGAAGGCAGTTCCAGCACCAACACTGCAAACCACAGCGCGCTGCGGTGCCAAAGACTTCCTGGGGACGGACATCCCCCCCCCATCGCCATCCTCGCCTCGGGCTGTCACCAAAGTGCCCTTCAAAGGACAAAGGACCGAAGGCAGTTTTGCTCCCCCCAGCGCCGCCCGCCCCGCTCCGCTGTTGTGGTCGAGCAGAGACGGCAAAACGCTCTGAACCCGAAGGTTTGAGGGCAGCAAGAAAGTGTGGGGGGGGGGTGTGGGGGGGTGGTGGCAACGACAGGGGCTGTGTGCGAACAAACAACAGCGAGGTGACAAAACAACGGGGGGGGGAGTGAGAAAACGAGCGAGGCGAGCGTGACCGCAGCGCTGCTCCGGCTGCAGGAACCACACGGAGCCCGCATGAGCTGCCCTCACCCCAGCCGTGGCCCCCAGCAGCCCATGGCCCCCCCGGTCCCTCTGCATCCCCCATCCCCTGACGTCCTGCACAGCCCGTGGGCAGCGTTGGAGCTGTGCTCTGTGCGTCCCCATCCGTGCGCTGCGCTCAGCCGGGGTGCGTGGAGCCCAATCCCAGCCCCGCATCCTCAATCAGCCGTGGGGCTGCGCTGGGGGGAGCAGTGCAGGGTTGAAGCCCTGAAGGAAGGGGTTTTTGGGGGGGGGGGGAAGGACGGACGGACGATGACGACGACACAGACAGAATGCAGGGTAACAAAATCGCTCATGCACTGCAGAGCTGCGGTTCAGTTCCACTTTGCAAATGAGAGCGGAACGCGCGGCCCCACTGAGCACGTGGGGTGGGGGTGATGGAGTCGGGGCTGCATCGCTGCTTTCATTTCCCAACCTCTGTCCCCTTCCTGAAGTTCCCCCCTCCCCACTTTGTGCCCCCAGATGCCCCCCGGGCGCATCGTCCCACCGTCACTGTCACCTCAGCCATAACCTCGGCTGCAGGATGCGGCACAGGAAGGCTCCTCCTCGGCCCCGGGGCCCCGTCCCACCCCAAATCCCCCACTCAGAGCGTTCTGCAAGAGCTGAGAGCAGTCTGGAGCCGTTCAGCTGCGCTCAGCGCCATCCGAGCATGCCCTGCAGCCCGGCTGCTGTCGTTCTGCTGCTGCTGCTGCCCGGTATGTGCTGCCCCAGCCCCACTTTCCGTGCCCTGTAGCTCTCGGCATTGGCTGAGTGGTCCGAGCAGAGGGAGGTGGGCTCACATGGCTTCAATTTGCTGTAGGATTTGGTTTCTTTACAATGTTTGCTTTTACCCTTCAGTTCTCAGGATGATCTCTGGGCAAAACCTGTTGGGATGATCCCACCCAAACCCCATTGCGCGCCGCTGCCTTCCCTCCCCGCGTCCCACCTTCTGTGCCCCCCAGCATGGGGATGACAACCCTCACCCACGGCTCTCTCTGAGCCAAAAAGTTCCCTTTTCTCATAGGATCTGGGCTGGAGATGAGGCAGCGCCGCGTTCTGGGGCAGCAGCCAGCGCCCATCAAAGGGCTCCGAGCTGCCAGATCCCACTAAAACCCCAAACGGCCCCGATTTGGGGCTGCCCCACACTCAGATCTCCTCACCCCACAGGAGCTGCTCGGGCACAGCTGAGGATCCGACAGAGCCCGGCGCAGCTCTGGGTCCGCCCCGGGCGCACAGCAGAGCTGAACTGCAGCACTGATAGTGGCTGGAATGTGGATCGGCACCGGGCTGTGAGTTGGTACCGGGAGCAGCCGGGCAGCAGATTGCAGTTCATCTACCCGAGCCCGGATTCCTCACGTTCAGAGGGAAAATACTCCCAGATGAGGAGAGCAAAGGGATTGTTTTCCTTTTACATCAACTCTGCGCAACGGGAGGACTCCGGCTTTTATTACTGCGCTTCCACCTCTGAGCCCTTTGAGTTTGGGGACGGGACCAGGTTGGTGGTCACAGGTGAGCATTGGGACATCGCGGGGACAAAGGGGGCGAGGGGTGAGGGTGAGGTCATGGGGACCCTGAGACCCTCATGGGGACACTGAGATCCACATGGGAACACTGAGACCCTGAAGGGGACCCTGAGACCCTGATGGGGACACTGAGACCCTGATGGGGATGCTGAGACCCTGATGGTGACACTGAGACCCTGATGGGGACATTGAGATCCACATGGGAACACTGAGACCCTGAAGGGGACCCTGAGACCCTGATGGGGACACTGAGACCCTGATGGGGACATTGAGATCCACATGGGAACACTGAGACCCTCATGGGGATGCTGAGACCCTGATGGGGACACTGAGACCCTCATGGGAACACTGAGACCCTGATGGGAACCCTGAGACCCTGATGGGGACACTGAGACCCTGATGGGGATGCTGAGACCCTGATGGGGACACTGAGACCCTCATGAGGCCACTGTGACCTTTATGGGGACGTTGATTCCTTTGTGGGACACCATATCCCTCACGCGGACACTCCATGGACGTGGAGGACACAGCTCCGTGCTGCAGGGCTGTGGCACTGCCAGCACCCCATCAGTGCCCCCACTGCCTGCAGACGCCACAGAGCCCACCCTCTCCATCCTGCTGCCCTTGGATGCGGAGCTCCGTGAGCCACCCCGGGCTGCCATCCCTCTGCTCTGCCACCTCTACGACGCCCCCAAGGGATGGGACACCGTCCGCTGGCACCACGGCAATGTCAGCCCGGTGACGGCCACCTCCATGGATGGACGCGGTGTCCTCAGCGCCTGGAGCCTCACCTGGCTCACAGCTGAGCAGTGGGACGGCACCGTGGGCTGCACAGCCGTGCAGAGCAGCACAGGCAGGACCATCACCGTGACCATCAGGCAGCCCAGCAGCACAGGTCAGCTCCCATTGCTCTGCTCCATCCCCTGCTTGCATGGATGTAACTGTGGGTACCGCGGGCGCAGCTTCGCTGCAACAGATCCGAGCCCCCAAAGCTCCCCTCCCATTGCTTCAGCTCTGCACTCTGTAGCAAAATCCACCCATTGAAGGACGTGGGGAGGGCACTGAGCCCATCGTTCCCCCTCCCAGCAGATCCCAGCCCCTATCAGCCCATCCCACCCCAATTCTGCCAGCTGTTCCCCATTGGGTGCGCTCTGGAAACCCCCTTTCCCCACCTCCTCACATCCCCATGTGCTGAAATCCCCCAGTGCCGTACCGTTGGCTGAATGATCCTGCACTCTTACCACACTCCTCTCCTCCCATCCCTCCATTATGCTGAACATAACCCCTAAGTGACCACTACAAAACCCATCCCCATGTCTGTCCCCCCCCCCCAACAGCACAGTGCCTGCAGTGGCTGCCGGTCGTTTTGCTGCCCTCAGTCCTCACCATCGCCGTCCAACTGATGCTGCAGCTCTGCAGAAAGACCCACACTGGGGGTCCCGGTGCCCCACAGCCCCCCCAGCAGTGCAGACACCCACGGCCATCCCATAGAGCTGCAGGATGGAGCCAGGAGGTGAGCTGCCCCCCCAGCCCGGGCTGACTGATTTATGGCTCTTTTTTTCCTTCTTTTTGCCTTTATTTTTCTCTTTTTTTCTCTCTCCCCCCCCCCCCCCCCCCCCCCTTTTAACCCTTTTTGCCCTTTTTTTCTTTTCCTCCTTTTGCCCCTTCTGCTCTTTTTCCCCTCCCCCGGCCCCCCTCCACCTCCTCTTACACCCCAGAAACCCCTCCGAGGTGCAGCCGTGGGCACAGGGATGGCATTGCTGTGGGATATGGGGGCACTCCTTTCTTCCCAAGCAAAGACCCGGAGGAGCCCCCAGGTGTGTTTTAACACCTCCCCCCCCCCCCCCCTCTGTTGCAGACCGAGTATGCAATGGTGGCACTGAGAGCCCCTTCCCCACGTGTGCAGTGAGAAAGAAAGCAAGAAAAGGGCGACCACAGAGAACGGCTCAGGGCGATGGGACCCCAATGGGCAGCAGCTCTGCACTGTGGGGGTCTGCAGCTCTATGGGATCTCTGCAAACAAAATGGGGGTTTGGGGGAAATCTCCACCGTATCTGCAATACGGTCCCATCCGTATGGGGGTGTGCAGCCCCACAGCCCCGGGGTGCTGAGCTCCACACTGTTGGTTCCTCACTCTGTGGGAAGGGCTTTCAGCAGGAAATGTGTTCCTCTTCTGTCACATCCGAAGTGAACGACGGGGGGGGGGGGGGGGGGTGATGAGTGACGGCATTACCCCCATGCAGACCTCTGGAAAAGCCCATTGATGGCTTTTCTCAGCCCAAAGTGAAAGTGCTCTGGAAAAGAACTATGCTCCCCATGCAGTGCCAATGCCCAGCGCACCCCGAGCAGCCCCAGAACCCCTCCAGCCCCCCTCCATGCCCCCTAAGAGCCCTTCATCCCCCCTCCATGCCCCCTAAGAGCCCTTCATCCCCCCTCCATGCCCCCTAAGAGCCCCCCAGCGCCCCTCCACGCCCCTTAAGAGCTCTATGGGATTCTGCTATGGGTGGCAATGCACTGCTTCCCAGCCCAATCTCCAGCCCATCCCCACCATCACCAGGTCATGCCTTCTGCTACCCCGTACGACAGCTATGAGGAAATGCCATTAAACAGGGAAAAGTCCTTTTAAACCTCAGGAATGAAGCAGAGCTCAGTTTCTCTCCACCTCCTGCTCACTGCGCGGCAGCACGGAGCTCCCCTGGCACACACTGGGGATGCTCATGGTGCTCCCCATCCTCAGGTCCCCCACTTCTCCTTTGCCCCACACACTGTGCTGAGTGCATCCCCTTTCCTCCCCGCTTTCCCATTCCTGCGGAGCGATCCTGTATGGGAAGTTGCTCCCAAGCATTGGGGCTGAACTGTGGAGCTGTGGGAAAGCCCTGAGTGCTTCCGTGCGACGCTGAGCAGCTGCCCCTGGGGGAGAAAAAGGGAAACGAATGCATTCCAGCCTGGAAACCACCCGGGAGTGAGCAGGGCTGTGTTTAATTAAGAGAGAACAGGCAGCGCTTGCAAAGCATATGGCTCCAATGTGCGGTTTCAGGGCTGAGCCCCAACGGTGCAGAGCTGCTCTCAGTGCCCATCTGACCCTAAAAGCTGTCACAGAGCAGCGTGGAGTGGAGACGGTGCTGCGAGCGCAGCCACCCCCGCGTGCAGCGGATGTGGGCACGGAGAGTGGGAACCTGCAGCGCTCTGCTGTTGGTGCTTCTTAAAATAAGAATTACCATTTAAAATGGCATTTTTTTTTTTCACTCCCAGCATCCGCACTCGCCCCGCTCAGCCCAGCCCAAAGCCACCGCTGTTTACAAAGCATCAGAGAAGGGCAGGAAAGCTCTGCTTAGGGGACAAATTCCTGCAGGAAAGAGCAGAAATCTCTGAGAGATGCAGTGGGAAGAGTGCTCAGCTCTGTGCCCACCGGTCCCAGTTACAGCATGTCCCCGTTCCCATCCCCATCCCTATCCCCATCCCTATCCCTATCCCTATCCCTATCCCTATCCCTATCCCTATCCCTATCCCTATCCCTATCCCTATCCCTATCCCTATCCCTATCCCTATCCCTATCCCTTTCCCTATCCCTATCCCTATCCCTATCCCTATCCCTATCCCTATCCCTATCCCTATCCCTATCCCCACCCCATCCCCACCCCATCCCCATCCCATCCCCACTCCATCCCCATCCCATCCCCATCCCCACCCCATCCCCACCCCATCCCCATCCCATCCCCATCCCATCCCCATCCCCACCCCATCCCCATCCCCATCCCCATTCCCATCCCCATCCCATCACTGCTGGAGGAATGGCCCCAGGTTTCCTCCCCGCGGTGTCCCATAGGAGCAGCTCCATCCATCCACCTCACCCCACAGCGGCTGCTTCCGCAGGAATCCTGATAATATCATTGTGAGCAGGACGGCCTCGTTTGCCCACTTGGTGATTTTAATCTCCCTTCGAGGTTTGCTTCCTCCTATGGAAGGTGGGAAATGATGCAATGCTTCAGGCAGAGGATGGGATCGTGCACGCCTTCCTGCTCCATCTGCAGCAAAGAGCCCCAACCACGACCCAAACAGATGGTCCTGGGGGGTCCCTTACAAAGCACTGCCCCCATCATTGGGTGCCTCTCCACCCCTCAGCCTTTTGCACATTGATTTTAGCATAGGAGCTTTAATACACAAAGAGACCTAAAAGTGCACAGCTTACATAAAATGGGGATGGGGAAAGCGTTGGGTTTGGCCACATTTCTTGGCTGCCTTTTGGATGATGCTGTTGTTCTCTGTTACAATTGGGTAAGAATGAACCTCAAGGGAAGAAGCTGAAACCCAAAGCATGGAGGGAGTGCTGTATTCCTCCAGCCAGAAAACCTGCATGAGTGTTGTAAGCAAAAATGGTTCAGTGGTGTTGGGTGGGAGGCAGGAGATCCTGAGCTCTGTGGGCTTTGCTCTCATAGGGGGCACTGGCAGCAGCACCTAGAGCAGCTGAGAGCAACCCCGGGGTGCAACCCCTGAGTGCAACCCTTGAGTGCAACCCTTGAGTGCAAGCCCTGAGTGCAACCCTTGAATGCAACCCCTGAGTGCAACCCTTGAGTGCAACCCTTGAGTGCAAGCCCTGAGTGCAAGCCCTGAGTGCAACCCTTGGGTGCAACTCCTGAGTGCAACCCCTGAGTGCAACCCCTGAGTGCAAACCCTTGGTGCAACCCCTGAGTGCAACCCTTCAGCGCAACCCCTGAGTGCAACCCCTGGATGCAACCCCTGAGTGCAACCCTTGAGTGCAACCCCTGGGTGCAACCCCTGAGTGCAACCCTTGAGTGCAACCCCTTGGCACAGAGCTCCTTTTACATCTGCACGTGAGCAGGGAAAGCAATGCACTCAGCCCCAAAACAAACGTGGTACCAAGAGTCTGCTCGCCCTGCTGCACTTCTCTATTGCCCCAAAGAAATCCCAATTTCATCGATTTCCCCCATCAGCATTGTGCTGCATGCTCAGCTGTGATTGTGACACCCTCAGATTGCAACAACCCCAACCCCAAGCCAGCAAAAATCCCTCTGAATCCAGCCTTGAGGCTTTGCCAGGAGCACTCCTTCCCACTCCATCAGTCCTTCTGATGAAAGCCACCAGAATCCTCACGGATGTGCCTCCCACCAGCTCCAAAAACATAAAGTTTTAACTCTTTTCTGGCTCCCACGCTGCTGACACAGCTCCCAGCCCCGTCCCGCTGGGATTCCTCCCTGCTGGAAACTGATAATGGATTTTGGCCACGGCTGAAGTTTGGGTTGTGATGCTGTTGAGGGTGGAGGTTTGGGGAGCTTGGGAGGGGGGAAGGGAGCTGGGATGTTTAGGGGGGGGTTGGGATGCTTAGTGAGGGGGCTGGGGATGTTTGGAGAGGGGGTTGGGAGCCTTGGATGTGGGGGGGTTGGGATGTGGGGATGTTTGGGGTGTTTGGTGAGAGGGGGTGGGGATGATGGGAGGGGTTGGGGCTGTGTGGGGGGTTTGGGGATGCTTAGGGGATGCAGGGATGCTTGGTGGGAGGGGTTTGAGGGTACTTGGAGGTGGTTTTGGGGGTGCTGAGGGGGGGTGTTTGGGGATGTATGGGGGATTTGGGGATGCTGGGATGCCTTCCCATTGCACCCCCAAGCCTGGTGCAGCACTGAGAGCCACCGCAGCGCAGCACCCATCGCGGTGCCCATCCCAACGAGGGCACGAGCTGCGATGGGAACTGCGTCTTTTTCCCACCAAACCCCCTTCTCCCCACTGTGTAACGCACAGGGATTGCTCCAGGAGCCCCCCGTGTGCACTCCATCACCTCCAACCCCCCGCACTCACCTCCTCTCCCCTCCACCTGAGTCCATTCTGCGCTCCATTGTCTTTTCGGAGAAGGCTCCGAAGCCTCCACCCCAGAAAGCAGAGCAGCAGCATTTTGCTTCCCCCCATGCTTCTCTCCAAAAAAACATGTTGTTGTTGTTGTTGTTTTTCCTGATTTTGTTTTTGAGAGACCAGAGGGGAAAAAAGGAGCCAATGCCAGTACTTATCTGAGCATCCACACGCGTAGATGCGCAAAGTCCTATCCCGAAATAGGGTGTTCCTTTGGTGCTGTGGGCTCAGATAACGTCACCCTGCAGCTGCTCACGTTTCTTCTTTCTGATAGGGAAACTGAGGCAGAAAGGGAAATGACAGCTGGGAAAAAAAAAAAAAAAATCCCCAAAGATTTGAAGGGAGGGGGAACCAAATCTGGAAGCTCCGGCCCCAAAAGCATCAGCTCTCAGCAGCGCAGCCCATAGCCCAACCTGACCCTGCGTGGTGTGGGGGTCCCGGTGTCCCACAGCCTATATCCCAGTGCGGGGGCTGCTCGTCCAACCCCCCTCAGTGTCATTTCCTGCCTCCGAGCTGCCGCTCTGGGACGCCTTTAAGGAACTGAGCAGTGCGGAGCAGCGCCCGAAGGCTACGCCGGGACATATAGGACGATGAGCTTTGTATGGGCGTCACTCTTCTTCCTTCACTTTGCATTGGGTAAAAAAGGCACTTTTTTTTTCCCCCCTTCCTCCTATTTGCCGCTTTGCAGCTCTGCTAAGATGCTGTGTGGGGCTGAAGGGTTTTGGGGTGTTTTCTCAGCAAGTGGGGAGCAAAACCAACCTGAGCACAGCTGGGAGCTCCGTGTCCCAGCAAAGCGTGTGCTCCAAGTTTGACAAACTGCGGCGCTTTCTGTATTGCACTCAGATTAATTCTCTGCATGCAGCTGGGAGCTGTAAGTGGGATACGAACGGGGCGAGGGAAAAAGCAGGACTGCTCCAACTGTGCTTTGGGAAGGCAGAGCTGGAGCCAGGCTGGGCACCGACAGAGCCCGGAGCTGCTCCTGCTTCCCAGGCAGCAAAGCAATGGAGCTGAGCGTCCTTTGAAGGGTTAAGTGGTATTTTTGGATGAAAGCCCCTTGCTGCAACTCCCGTTTTATTTCCCGTATTATTGTTAGCGTGGCTCCAGCGTAAATACAGCAAATAGCTTTCTCAGAACGCGTGGGGAGGGAGTGCTGGGAGTTTATCCAGCTGGAGCCAAAAGGAGCAGAGCTTCTCCCGTAGCCATGTGGGTAGGATGTGGGCTGGGTGGCTGTGAGGTGACACGGAGCTCCAATAACTGGAGATTGGTAGGATGTGGGCGGCTTTAGAGGCAGAGAAATGAGGGCTCCAGAGTCCTCACACTCCTTAATTGTGGGGTGTGATGCTGAGAGCCATTGGGTCCAGGCTGGGGGGCAGAGAGAGCACCCATGGGTGCCACCAGCCCCGATGCAACCTTCACATAATAGAGTCAAATTGCTCGTTCCCAATTGGTTCTCTCTATGCAAAAGCCCAGTGTAGAGAAGGGAAACGAGCCAGACTTGCTGTGGTTTGGATCGAGCTGTGCGGTGTGTGCATCTATTTATAGTGGCTTGGCATGGAGGAAATGCCAGCCGAGCGCTCACAGCTCCCCGAGGGGACCCAGGATGGATGTGGGCAGTGGGGATGCGTTCCGCAGCCCCATCGCTCCGCTCCCATCCTGCAAATCCATGCCTAAAATACAGCAAAACGCAACGCCGCAGCCAGCTCAGGTCCAGCCCGTAACACGATATCTTTTGTTCCATGTCTTTGATTTAATTACGGGCCAGATTGGGAATCCGTTACTCCCACGGGGGGGGGGGGGGGGGGGGGGGGAGCAGCTTTTGCACAAAGCACCAATAAATCAGCGAAACTCTTCCCTCAAAACCACATCCCATGGAGCTCCGTGCAAAGCTCCGCTCGCGCCGGGGAGGGCAAACCGTTTCTTTTCTTGGTCTTTTAGGAAATACTGAGAGAAGAGAAGAGGAAATGAAAAAGTTTTTGTACGACTACGCATCCCACTACAGTAGGCAATCCTTGTTTGGGGCTAATTGAGTGCAAACGACAGCACGAAGAAAAGCGAGGTGGGGTGGGGGCTGTGGTAGGAAAGGGGATTCAAAGGACGACCCAGAGCTGTTTTGCTGGAGCTGCTCCGTCCCCAGCAGTTCTCATTGACATCTGAGATACCACCCCGCCAAGCCAATAGGGTTACAGTGGATGTTGATGCACAACGGGCTCATGGGACCGTGCTTTCATTCCAGGTGATTACTTATATGCGACTGAAGAGTACTATATTGACAACACCACACTAATACCCACCATGTACACGATGTACACGTATTATGAAGGTGAGGTGAGTCGGACTTTCTCTTCCTATTTCAGAAAAAAAAAGTAAGAAATACGACAGGTTCTTCCACTGCAGTGATAAATGGATTCGAAACGTTGACCTGAAATTATTGGGCAACACAAATGTGTTTGGGCAAAGGGCATCCACGCCACGGCTGTGATGTGCTGTCACAGTGAGGGCTCTTCCTCCTGAACACCCCCTTGAGCACCATCTTGCTTTGGGGAAGGGATTTGGAGAAGACTGTGTTACTCCCCCTCATTCTAAGCAAACTGAAGGCTTTTGCTTTGCTAAGCTCCTGACAGGGAGAGTCCCCGAAAGGATGCTCCCAACGGGGATGGTCCCAACCAGGATGCTCCCAATGGAAATTATCCTAACTGGGATGCTCCCAATGGGGATGGTCCCAACTGGGATGCTCCCAATGGGGATGGTCCCAACTGGGATACTCCCAATGGGGATTGTCCCAACTGGGATGCTCCCAATGGAAATTATCCCAACTGGGATGCTCCCAATGGGGATTGTCCCAACTGGGATGCTCCCAATGGAAATTATCCCAACTGGGATGCTCCCAATGGGGATTGTCCCAACTGGGATGCTCCCAATGGAAATTATCCCAACTGGGATGCTCCCAATGGGGACTGTCAACCGGGATGCTCCCCATAGGGACACTCCCAACAGAGATACTCCTGGGCACACTTATTTTCCCCAAGCCCTAAGCAAGGGGGCAGCATGAAGGTAGAGGAGATGGGCAGGGCATGAATTCTGCCACCACTTTTAGTGCTCCAAACCACGCTGGTTTTGACCCATTTCTTTTCATTGACTTCCCAGGAGTTTCTGGACTCAGTGGCATTACCCCTGCAGTGCCATCTGCCTCTGCTCCTCCTCCTCAGCCTCCTGCACCTCCTGCTATGATGCACCAAAGGTATGAAGCCACGCAGCATTCAAGCACTCACTCCAAGCACCCCTTCAAGCCAGCAAAATGCAACTCTCCCCCAAAGCATCAGCGCTCCGAAGCACCTTTCCACAACCATCAGACCTCTGGGCATCCAGCTCTGTGCTAACGACAGCCAAAGAAGCATGAATCACCGCAGGAGCTGCGGAAAAATTAAGCCAAAGGGACTTTTAGGGTGTTTACCCATCCATCCAACTCTCTGCTTGCAGCCTCCAGCATGGGGAACTCCACGCTCCCGGTGCCCAAACCCTGTTGGCACCCAGGTGCGCTCTGAATTCCCACACGGCCTCAAGTCCATCCAACACACAATGGGAGGACATGGGAATCACTTCCTAACCTCTTCCCCTCTTTGCAGACAAGATGGCTTAGACGAAGAAAAGAATACCGTCACCGCATTGGAAGTTACATCCTCTGCACGAAGCAGTCATCTCTGTTTTTAGTACAGCTGTGATTTTATACACAGATCTTTTCAGCAGATGGATGCCATCCCAGGCCATAAAAGCTGTGCAAACACTGAGGAGCTTTGTAATGACTAGGTTCTTTCCTACTTCCTATTATTCTATTGTAAATATGAACTCCTGCCAATAAAGTGACTTAACAATTGACTTTCTGTCCCAGTTGTGTGTGACAGCGTGAAGGCACAGTGCTGATTGCAGCGCCTGCATGCAAAGCACAGCATTGTTATCCCAATGGGGTGAACCTGCCCGGCCCCACTTTTCTCCCTGAGCAGCAAAATCTCAGCAGCTTTGGGGCTAGGAGCAGATTTTTGCCATTTCCCAGCTCTGCAGATCATCACGTTCATGGAGATGCTTTGGCACAGCCCAAAGGATGGTTGTCCTGAGACGCCAGGAGTCAACACTGTGAGGTTTAATAGAGATTACATTAACTATATTGATTAGAGAAATCACAGCTTAGGTTGGAGGGGACCTCAGAGGTCAACTGGTCCAATCTATTGCGATAAAAGCACGTCCCATAGCAGAGTATCCCACACTTTGTGCATCCAAACCTTGAACTCTCGAGTGTTAGATTTACCACCATGGCCCTGGGGAGTTGTTGCAGTGTTTGAGTGTTATCACAGTGACAAAATTGTCCTGTTGGGTCCAACTGGGATCTCCTTCGGTGCCACTGGTGCCCATTTCCCCATCTTTTGTGCTTGGCTCCTTGCAAACGGGGAGCGTCTGACTCCTTTGCAGACAGGCATTGAATACTGGGGCACAGATGAGGTCTCCTGAGCCTTTTCCCCAGGCTGAACAAGTCCAGTCCCTCACCAACCCTTGGAGCATCCCATGGTTCTGCTTTGGATCCTCTCCAGTCCATCTCCAGCCTTTCTGAATGGCAAAGAGCAAGACCAGCATTCCAAGTATGGTCCAAAGAGCATGGAGCAGAGTAGGAGGTCCCTTTCCTACATTGCTGATGCCATCAGCAGCCCTTTGCCTTAGCTTGCAGTGATAGCACAGCTTCACCTGCAGCTGCTTGGCTCCAGAGGGCGAATAATCAGCCAAAACCAGCAGAGTAGTGTTGTGCAGCTACTGCAGCACCTCCACAATGCTCCTCCCTTGGAAGGGACCTTAAAGATCATAGAACCGTGGAATGACAGAAGGGGTTGGGTTGGAAGGGACCTTAAGGACAACAGAACCGTGAAACCACAGCACAGTTGGGTTGGAAGAGACCTGGAAGATCACAGAACCATGAAATCACAGAATGGTTGGGTAGGAAAGGACCTCATTGATCATAAAACCATGGAACAACAGAAGGGGTTGGGTTGGAAGAGATCTTAAATTCTTTACCGAGAGGGTAGTGAGGCCCTGGCACTGCTGCCCAGAGCAGTGTGGGTGCCCCCTTCCCGGAGGTATCCCCAGAAATAATGGGGAGGTCCTGGTGGGCCTCCAGGGGTCCCCCAGAACACAGCTGCACAAGGAGGTCCACGTGGAGGACCGCTGACCATAGAGAGTGGCTGCGCAGAACGGCTCCAGCAGGAAAAAAGAGACTTCCGGGTGGCCGGGATGGGTGGGCGCGGCCACAGGGCGTGGCCATGCAAATATACCGCAGCGCTGCACCAATCAGACGCACCCGGGAGCACGAAAGGGTCGCTGGGAGGGCCAAACCGGTACGTTCTCGGCTGAGTGCGGAGGGGAACGCGGCTCAAAAGACGTGCCGAACCGATGGGGGGAGAGTGCTGGGTCTTTAGGGGTCCTGGGGGGGGGATATGTCATGGGGCCTGGTACTCTCCATGCTCTACAATGCTTTATTGGGCAATATATGGAATAAAAGCAGTAGGAAACTCCTTCTCTGACAACGTGGACAGGTGAGAGTGAGGGTGGGATATGGGGGTGCTCATCCTGCTCACTTCCGGGGTGCCTTTGTAGGGCTGGCAGTGGGTTTACGGCGCTCCTCAAACATCCCCTCCTGGTGCAAATGGCTCCATGAGTGTTTGCTGCTTTGTTCCTTTTGGCGCTCTGCTCCCTGCAGTGAGGACGTGGACAACCATCACCTCCAGCAATAGGGTCCCCAGCGCTGCCAGCAGCAGCAGTGCTCTGACACGGCTGCAGAAGGGTGAAGAGACACCTGGGAATCAAACACACCCTCAGGGCTCATGTGAAAAACCACACGGGAGTTGGGGGGGGGGGGGACGTCAGAGCACCACGTGCTGAGTTGTATATTGCCCAACCTCTGCAGCCCGCAGCTCAGATTCTGCCTTTCTCCCAGCTGCTGCCATCAGGACGTTGCCAGGTTCTGGTGGTAGCAGCTGGAAGGATGCAGGAAGATCCCAACAAGGGCTGTAGGGCGTGGATGAACCACCATCCCTAAATCTGCATCCATCTCCTGGCCATTGCACGGCCACGTGGTGCCAACCTACACGGAGCAGCTCGGGTTGAAGCTTTCTCCAGTTGTTAACACCAGCTGAGATCACAACAGGAGCTGTGCACAGCCACAGGCCTTCAGATGTCCAACAAATAAATGCCCACCCTACTACAGGAGGCCCCTGGAAAATCCCTGTTTGTGAAGCCATCCCATTTTGTGATGCCCTTTGGGGATTGCTTTTGTGCCTCCCCCCACTTCAGCAGCACCAGGACAGCCACGGTGTCCCCTCAACACCAACCCTGTGGTGCCAATACCCACGTGAGCCCCGACCATGCCACGATGTCATGCTGCTCACCCACTACAGTGACCTGCACCTTCAGGCTCCGGGCTGGGCTGTCCCCATTAGAAGCCATGCAGTAATACTGCCCGTTGTCACTCTGTTGGGTCGATGGGATCTCGTAGCGGCTGTCCCTCCCCAGGACTTCTGCAGAGCCCTCTCGGTGCCAGGAGAAGGAGATGGAGCCGGTGCCCGTGGCCACGGAGCAGTGCAGCACCAGGCGATGTCCTTCCATCACCTGTCCCTCCTGGGGCCAAACCTCCAGGGACACCCCCGAGATGGGGACTCCTGTGAGACGTGGGGGGAGGAAACAGCCCGGTTTCCAGTGTAGACACTCCCAATGAAACACCCATTTTTCCCAAACAGTGAATGAATGGGGACAAGATGGATGTCAGGAAGGAAGAAGTGGTGGTGGAGAGGCGGGCATTGATGGAGCCACCCTACACATCTCTGCGGGGCAGAACCCAAGGGCTGCTCCTCCCCAGCACCCCAAACACTCACGTTTGATGGTGATGGGCACCCGAGGACTCCATTTCTGGACATTGGAGCTCTCCGTCCGCACCGCACAGGAGTAGAAGCCTGTGTCCATCAGCCCCACTGCTGGCACCTGGTACTCAGAGGAGGTCACGGGACCTTGAAGGACTGTGCTGTTTCCATAGAAGAGGTACCAGAGGACAGTGTGGGGTCTGTAGGGGCTGAGCTGTGTGATGCAGCTCAGGTTGAGGGGACTTCCTTCGAGGGGCTCTGCTGAGCTTGCTACGCTCAGCACTGGGGAGGTGAAGAGCTCTGGAAAGGAAAACGAAATTGGGTTTTCCTTCTTTATTTTGATTCCAAGGTGTATACAAGTTCCCCTGGAAGCTGTCAGGGTGCATTTTCCTTGCTCTGCCAGCAAGGAGCTGAGCGTGCACAAGAAGCAGAACCAGAACAGCTGACCCAACCGATCTCAACCCATGACGTTCACCTTTCCCCCCCTAAATTCTCTCCCCAGTCCCACTGTGGGAGAACGAGCAATGGGCTGCATGGTGCTGAGCTGAACCCTCACCCTTTGTCCTGCAGCTCCCACATGGGGACGATGGAAAGCCCAAAGACCAATGGGGACTGCTCACCTTTGATGGAAATATATAAACCCTGAGATTCCCTCCTCTTTAATGACAAGTAGGAGTGCATGTCTGCACTGCAGTGATATCTGCCGCTGTGGTGGGCCTTGGCTTGGGGGATGGAGAGCTGCATGGCTGAGGTGTAGGGTTTGGTGATGTCGGCTCCATCCCTGTAGAACCGCACCGCAGCCAAACTGCCCACCTTCCATCCCCGGCACTGCATCTGCAGCAGCTCCCCTTCAAACACTGCATGCGATGGGACCTGGAGGATCAGCAGGTCTGCAAGAGAGCCCGAGGGCCTCTGCTGAAGGTCCTGCATTTGGCCTGGGGTTATCCCAAACCTCAGCACAGACCAGGGGATGAATGCTGCCCTATAGGAAAGGACTTTGGGGTAGCACTGATGGACGAAATATTCAGCACGAGGCAGCAGTGTGACTGCAGTCCTGAAAGCCAATCATATCCTGGGCTGCCCATGAGAAGCCATAGATGCTCCATCATAAGGGGTGTTCAGGGCCAGCATGGATGGCCCTGTGGGCAACCCCATGGCAGGGATTGGGATGAGGTGGCCTTTAGGGTCTGTTCCAACCCAACCCACTCCAGCAAAGGATGCACTTTGCAGAGATGTGGAAGCAAGAAGTCCCCCCAAAGCTCAGCCCACAGCACCCCAAAGCCAACAGCACTGCTTCCCTTATGGACGGGCTGTGTTTGTCCCAAGGCAGGTCCAGAGCAGCACAGAGCAGTTCTCAGCACTCACCATAGGAGACGCTCAGGGTGACGGAGTTGCTGGACGTGGAGCCGGGGCTCTGGCACTCATATCTGCCATTCTGTTTATACCTGGCATTCTGGATCCTGTACGTGTTGGTTTCTGTGTGCTCCAGGAGTTTGCCATTGTGGTACCAGGCTGTGGGCTGCTGCTTGTGCACAGGGGGTCCCTGGCACCGCAGGGTGACGCTTTCCCCCTGGAATATCACACTCCAGGGGGGGTCCATGGTCAGCAGGGCCATCTCTGCAACTGGGCAGGAGGGGAAATTGGGGCAGAGCAGGGATCAGCACATGGCAGTGTGCAGCCCAAAGCACTGGGATGGGGGAAGAAGAGGGATGCTAGAAGAGATGCCTCACACATCATGATGCTGCAAGCACAGAGACTCACCAGCAAGGCTGAGGGCTTGAGCTGCAAGGAGGAGGAAAAGATGAGGTGAGAAGCTCCAGCCAACACTCCCAGGTCTTCTGCAGCTCCCTGCCCTTGGAGGTGAGCCATCGTTGGGGCGGTGGGACTTGGTGATGGTCTGCCATGTTCCCAAACACCTCCTAGCACCTCCAACCACCCCATGGCACAGCATCCCCACCCTCACCGTGCTCATGCCTGCCAGCCTTGCTGGACCCCAATTTCTTTCCTGTCCAGCATTGCCTGCGACCATCCTACAGAGGAAGCCTTGTGCCTGTATTGTGATGGGGCGACCGCTGCTCCATCCCAATCCCCTCAACCACACAGGATAAGCGAACATGTCTCCTTCCCCAAGCAGATCTAACCCCTCTCCAGGCATATCCCAAAGCAGCACAAGGAGCAAGTGCCCCATAGACCTCAATGGCCATCCCTCCATCTCCCTGAAGATCAGTGGGGCTTTCTGGGGCTCCTGCTCGCCCTATGGCTGCACTCACCCAGGAGGAGCAGGGCTCTGCTCACCGCCATCCCGAACCACCTGTCTAGCTCTAGATTGCCCCCACACAGAGGTGATGTCCCCGTGTGGAGATGCTCTTCTGAGAACAAAGGAAGGAAATGGGTTTGGTTCACTAATATTTCATAAAGACTAACCGGAAATCTCTGTGCTGCCCTAATGACCATGCCTGAGGACGCCTTTTTTTCCCCTTTATAGCAGATGTCCCTCAAAGCCACAGCCTCCTGCAACCCCACTGAGATGCCCCTGTGTTCTAGGGAGACTCCATCCCTCATGGGTTGCTGTTGGCATTTGTTGTCTTTCTTTTCTCTCCCTCCATCCAGAGGAATGGGATCACAATGGAATCTCCCTACATAACGCTTTTGCTGCCTTCCTTCCCCACTGTTTTGGGCTCCATCTACATCCAACCCCTGACAGCGGCAGGACATCGATTCTCAGGTCATGCACATTATTTCTTTGGACTTTTTTTAGCCTTCTGTGTTACTCTATGCTAACACCCATGGAAAGAAACCCACTTTTCAAGTGGAGAGAAGTCTTCGAAGGTCACAGAGTGGGAAGAAGTTCTACTGTAGGGTCATGATCTTCATCTTTCGTCAATGTTTACTACTTACGAAGATGAACCTCCATGGGGATACAGAGGTGGCTGCCAGCAAACATGCATCATCAACATGCAAACATGAAAAACGAGAGCATTTGCAAAGGGTTTCTATAAGATAAGAACGCAGATTATAGACCTACTGTTGTTTTTTCTTTGTCCATACGTTTGAAAGACAAGCCATGCTTATCAAAGGAAATACCAACACAAGGTTCCAAACCAGTGCCTGACCACCCGATTTCTACTGGAAACACAGCAGTTTTCTTAAAGCATTCAGAGCTTTAACAAGCAGTACTGGGGGAACAAATAGGGTTAAAAGATCAAAGCATCCAGGAGCTACCAAAAGGAAGGAGGGAAGGGGAATGTGATGGAAGAAACACACCTTGGATGGGGAGCACACAACCACTGTGAGCATCAGCAGCGGAGACGATGCCGTGAAAAGTCATCATCTCCCACCTCAAACCTTCCGGGGTGCTATAAAGGCGTCGGATTGGGATTTATGGAGGAATACACATAAAATAAAAGAGACACCTGCCTGGAGATCATCTCTGCCGGGACTCGAACCCGGAACCTCTGGATTAGAAGTCCAGCGCGCTCGTCCATTGCGCCACAGAGACCTCACCATGAGCACAGCATCGGCACCAGAACTGAAAAATCCCGCACCCCCGCATCACTGGGGGGGTCTCCAGACCCCACTCCCACCCCACGGCACCGAGACGGCACAAAAACCCGGCGCCCAGATCCATCTCCCCTGCAACCCGACATCTCAGCATCCCTTCCTTCCACTCGGATGGGCGATAATCCTGGGTATGATCCATATCTCGCTCAGCAGCGGGGATGCAGCAAAAACCTGGAGGTAGGATTGCGTCTGCATCCCTGGCAACCTCTCCGCAGCATCTCTGGCTCAACTGAGGGGCAGAGCTAAATCCTGGAGCAGAGTGAATCGCTGCCTCTCCCAGAGCACCACCGCAGCATCCTTGTTGCAGAAGATGAAAGAGGATTTAGCTTACGACGCCGAACAGTGACAGTAAGGAAGAAAGCTCTGTTTGTCATGATGAAGAACAAAGAAACCTGTGGTTTAAGCAGAGAAAAAAAAAAAAAAAGAAAATGCAGCCATCGTGTTTTATTTTAAGCAAGCTGTCAATCAAGGGTTTAATTCTTCTCCAAGCGCATCTTCTAGGTGTCAAAACAACAGGAGACCCTTTTGCATCCTCCGAGCTTCTAAACAACGGGTGAAGCTCTGCATGTGCTTCCTTGCTGCGATGACCCACATTCTGCATTGCTAAACCCCACAATTTCTGGAGCAATGCTTACTCCCAAAAAGAGGGAGAAATTGGGCTGTGAGGCGACGCGGTGCATGAGCAGAGACACAGCACCAACAGCCTGAGTGCATCCCAGGTGAAACCAAAGCATTGGGTTCCACCCTTGGTGATTCTTAGGAGGGTGTTCCGTTGTCTAAACTCCTGTTTTTCAATGGGCAAATGGGTTTTTAATGGGTGCTGAGGGTTTGTGCTCTGAAGGGCAGTGCTATAGAACATCAGGAGGGCAAGTGGGAAATTGGAACCAGAGCTTTCCCTCCCCCTTTGCTCTGCTTTTCCTTGGAAGAAGGTTGCAAAGAGAGGGGAGGAAGGCAAGCGTTGAACTTCTATCAGACAAAACCCTTTCTGCTGCAAGAGATGTCCAGTAAATCAACAGCCCTTGAGATAAATTGCTCTGTGAACCAACTGTAGTGCCATAACCCCACCTACACCTTGAGAAAGCATTAAGAAAACGCCTACCAGCAGGGTGAATAAGGGCTGAGCTTAAAGACTGCCACCTAATAAATCTTTGACCAAGTAATAAAGAGCTGAGGTTGAGCAGAAAAGAAGAAACAAGTTTCACACAGCCCGTGACTGCACTGCATGTTTTTCTTTGGAAGAGAGGGCACCAACCAACTATGGGAGGTGAAAGCCTCGCAGGTTGGAGGGTGAATGGGGATAGGGAGGAATCTGTCCCTTCCAGCATTCCCCGAGATACTGACTGTCCCTCTGTTACCTTCAAATGCAGTAAACCTGAAAAGCAGAGACTGGGGCAACCAGCACACGTGCAGGTCAAGCATTTTTGATGCCAAGAATGCCAACAGAGCCATTTGTGGGAGAAGATGACAATGAGATTCAATCAGCTGCGTGGTGTGCTTTGAGACCAAAGCCACATCTCCATTTAGGTGAAGAGATGAGGTTGTCCAACACGAGCTACAATGCTGTCAGGTGTTTACAACATGTCCCCAGCACACAAAAATGTTGCGAGGATGAAAGAGCTGCAGAAATATCCAAGCAAAGTGCAAATCATCCCCCAGCTCAGCCCCAGTTTGCTGTAAATGGGAAGAACACACACCATGTGCAATGATGCCGGGGAACCAAAATAAGGGACCGCCTTATAGACAGCTCCAAATTTCTCCAAATCCTTCCAACTTGCTGCCTATTTTCTTTTTCCTAAACGTAATGATTTATTTTCCTTCCTTCTCTCGCCAACCATGCCAGCACTATCCCTGAACACCCCAAGCACAGCCCCTCGCACTTGGTTTGACCACCACATACCCACATCCTCAAAACGGCGATGTCTTCGTGGCTTTGCACGCAGCACCATCCAGACTCATCTAAAAGACATTCATCAGCAACACCTGCATTTGGCTCCCCTTTGGAATTAACGCTGCAGTCGCAGGATGTTGGAAGCATTATGGGGGTATCCCATGTAAGGTCACCACCTCCAGCAGTGCAACCGGAGGACCAGGGACAGCTCCTGAGGATGGGTCCGGTTGGCAGCACGTGGGTCCGGTTGGCACCATCCCTACTGCCTTGGCATACCTGAGGGGAAAAGATAAAACAAACCTAACCCTGGGTGGGACAGCACAGGGCTCAGCAGCTGTTGGAGATGGGGACTGAGCTGGGCAAAGATCAGCTTTCCTCTATGCACCTCTCTATGCCACCTCTATCCTGGTGGTACTGCATACCATGAGCTGAGGAGCTGCGACCTTCCAGACCTCAGGACTGGGAACACAAGAAGTAAGGATAAAACTCCCCTTCTCTCCTCCACGAGGGCTTTCCAAAGTTTACTGTTATGCCCCGAGTGATGACAGCATCAACAAGGCGCTGCTTGAGTGTGTTTGGGGCTCACAGCATCCTCTCTGCACGTGCTCCTCAGCATGACCGACCACATTAACACTCAAAGTCTGCCAGAATGCAGGTTTAGATGCATCCCACCATCACCCCTCACAGTTCTAGGCACATTCATGCCAACCTCATGGGCAAGACAGTGTTTCTGAGCACCCCGTGCTCCACAGCATTACCACTTTGTTTTGAAGCATCCAGAAAGCAAGAAGTTCCTCTGCCTTTGCTCCTTGCAGAAGAGCATTATCAGCACTCTCTGCATGCCACCGACACTGTGGGATCCAAAAAACCCTCTGCCTGCGGTGGAGATTGATGCCTCCAGGAGGACAGAGCTATTTATGATTCATAAATTCAGGGCACATTTTGAAGGCTGCTGAAGGGATCTCTCCTCCAAGGAATACCGATCAATCTGAGCACCGTGTCCTCACCACGTCACACTGCATCGCGTTTTCTCCCCAAACCGACTTTTCCAGCAGCACCCCCCCCCCCCCCCGCCTCGTGCTCAGCCCCACGTGGAGCAGGGAGGGCCGTGCCTCAGTTTCCCATCCCCATTTGGTTGTGTGGGCTCAGCTTGCCCGCCCCCCCCCCCGGTGTCCCCACCGTCCCCAACCCATCCTGGTGGGGCGCGTTGGTGCCGCCCTCAATGCTCCAGCTCTTCCCGTAGGGTCTCCCCATCACTCACTCGCTCTCAGCCCGATGCTCTCAGCTCCGCCGTCTCCTTCCAACACTTCGGGACTTTCTCCCGTGTTTCAGGAAAAGAAAAGTATAAAAGAAAAACAATTCTTCCACTTCGGGGCTCCCCAAACCCTTTCCCCATCCTCCCCCCTTCCCCCTCCAACTTTTGCCCTATTTCTCCCACCGCTCTTCCTGCCCTTTCTTTGGGATCCGGCCCCGCTCTCCCGCTCCTCCCACACTCCGTCCCGTCTCCCTTTGTCCCTTCTCGTCCTGCCCTTTCCGCCCGGGGGGGGGTGGCCCCATAGTTTCCATGGGGATGGAGGCGGCGGTTGCAGGAAAAGCACAAAGACAAGGGGGGGGGGGTGGGGGGAAGGGGAGGGGGCAGCGGGGACGTGGCACAAAGAGCCGTGCGGGCTCGGGGGGCACCGCCATCCCAGCAGTGCAACCCCACTTCTTGCTTTAATTCGTGCTTCTGGCCTCGTGCTCCTTTCTTTCTGGAGCAATTCTAATGGGCCCTATTGGAAAAGGAAAGAGAAAGTTGTTAAAAGTAACCAGAAATACGTGGCTGTTCCGGCTCTGCTCCTCCACACTTACACCAGGGGTTGGGGAGGGTGAGAGATGTGGTTTTGGGGCACGCAGAGCAAGCAAAGAGCATTGAAATGCTGTCTGACCTTATGGGCATCTCCAGCAGCGCATCCAGATGGTCTCCATCCCATGGGAAGTAATGGGTCGCCACCCAACAGGATGTTACCCATTGGGGTGCTGCTACCACCCAACGGGGCACCACTGTTGAATCACAGAATCTTTTGAGTTGGAAGGGAACCTTAAAGGGTCCAACCTCTCTGCAAAGAACAGGGACACCCAGAGCTCCATCAGGTGCTCAGAGCACCATCCAGCCCAACATTGGGTGTCTCCAGGGATGGGGGACCACCACCTCTCCAGGGAACCTGTGCCAGTGCCTCACTGCAATCAACTTTTTCCATCTATCCAGTCTAAATCTCCCTCTTTTAGTCTGAAACCATTTCCCTTTGTCCTATCAACCAGACCCTGCTGAAGAGTCCATCCCCTTTTCTGTTACGGCCCCAATGAGGCACTACCACCAAGACCCAACGGGGACACCAGGATGATTCAAGTGTCACCATTTCCTGAAGCGAAGAGGAAAGTTTGGGTGAAGGCAGTGTTTCTGAAGGCCGAGTAGGATTCATAGCCACAGCCTATCCACATCACACCTCCCTCATGCATAGCAACCGTGTTATCTCTTAATGGTGATCAGTTGTATCAAGCTGTGTGTTTGTAAAGGTGTTTAGCTCTAGTTTCCCCTCACCTTTTTGCAGTCTGCTTATCCCATTCTTGCCACGTTCCTTTGGCTCTCCACTCACTCACCTGAGAGGGAGGCACTGCTGTGGGAGGTGGATCTGAATCACAGCCTGCAAGGTTACAGCCTGTAACAGAAGGGCTTTTAATCTGGATAGGCACAAGATTCATGTCAGGACACCAGAATGCATTAAAACCATTAAAAACGAAACAAGTTGTAATTATAAGACGGCGATCATTGATTTTACACTTAGTTCTAACAGCATGTCACAGTTGTTAGCTTTAATCTGTTAGGATTTCACTTTTCTATTAATTAGTCAAACAAAACTAGGCTATCTGCTCATAAGGCTCATGGAGAGCTGGAGGGCACTGGAGAGGACGGATCCCTCTCCCTTCCCACCTTCTTTGCATCCCGAGGTCTCACCTCACTTCCAGCTCACGTTATCTGTTACACCAACTTTATGTTATTGTGCTGCTGTAGGGGTGCTCATGAGTAGGGCTGAACTCTACTGGTAGAACTCTACTGGTAGAACTCTACTGGTAGGATTCTACTGGTAGAACTCCATAGGAGCATGGAGGGGATGCTGGATGGAAGAAGCTCTTCTGAACTGGACCAATCCCCTCTATGCTGCAGCAGTGCTTCCCCAAATAGAATGTTGCTGGTTCTGTACGCCTGGTTAAAAGCCACAGAAATGGCACCTACTTTGCATAGGATTGGGCCAAATGATTCCTGAGAGCAAGGCAGGCTGCACTGACGGTGCTACAGAAGGGCAGACTTCCATCTAGGAAATGACTCGAGGAGGAAGGGGACTGCAAATTTTATATGGGCTTCACCTATGATGGTAGTCTCCATATGTGAAGCTCATTGCTGCAGGGTGGGATCCAAAGACCTTTAAATTCCAGCCCTGGGTATTTATCTGGGGGAATGGAAGTGGTCTTTCCTGTGTTGGCTGGAAACAAGAAAAGTGGGGGGAAAGCCCTGTAGCTGGGATTCCAGAGCTGATGAGGGAGATAGCTCTGAAGGAATGCTGATTTTAGGAGATAAGTGATGCAGTAGATACTGAGGTCATGAAGACCCGAAGAAGGGCACTTCCAGGACTCAAAGGCTCCATACATGTCGTGCTTCAGCTGCTGTGTTCCTGCAGATTCCCACTTGGTGCCACTGTTGTTCCGTATTTGTCCCCAGTAGCAGAGCAGCAGAGGGGAGAGCCTGTGAGGGGCAGGAGGGGAAGGACAGGACAAGGCAAACAACAGTTCAACAGAGCAAAACAGGGCTGGAGTCCATCGCTGTGGAGATTTCCTGCAGCAAGGCCCTTTTCCTTGCAGTTCAGGCAGGGACTCATTGCCATGGTTGAGCAGCAATGGGGAATCCTGAGCCCCTGCAGCCAGGAGAGCTCTGGTGGGCATGGTGGTGGTGGGCTGATGGTTGGACCGGATGGTCTGTAGTGGTCTTCTCCAACCTTAGTGGTTCTGTGATTGCCCCAGGGGTTGCTGCAGCACCAGTGGTCCCATCCTGCTCTCCTCTCCATCTGCTGAGTGAAAGCTCATAGCTGGAAAGTGTATGTGTGTATGCGGAGGTCCCTTCAGTGACTGATGGTGTCAACAAGGCCCGAAAGAAGTTTGCACGTAGAGCGCGTCATCAGAGCTGCCTTTATCAGGCAGACAAGCACTGTCTCATAACAGCACATAGGGCTGAACTTGCAATCGTATCACTGTCGTAACGAGGTGCTGGATATTAGCTGATGGCTTTTTGGCACCCGGCCCAGTGAACGTTACAACAGAACAAATAGAGCCATCAGATCTCCCCCCCCACAGCCCTCCTAAAGCGCAGCCCGGGCTTTGTATGGTTCCTGCTTTACAGGGAATGGAAGATTTCATTACCTTGCTTCCTCCTAAAGAGATGGTTTCAGCCCCCTAAGATTTTCTAGATCTTTACTGACAGTTTAAGCATCTGCAGCCAATGAGATATGCAATGCCACTGCGAGGATTCCTTTTCTTTTTGATATATATCTCTATATAAAACCCATTCACACCGCTAGTGCTGCTTGGCTGTAGAGCTCCTCATTGATATTTGAGCTTCCCAAACAGCAGCCCATCCTTCACAGCTTATTAATAGCCACTGCTGCCAACTTCTCCCATTTGGAAAAAAAGAACAACCCCACATGTGAATTTGGTTCTCCTGCAAGCCAATCGCGTGGCTTCTATGGCAGCTCTCCTGGTCTGAGCTTTGTGTTGTGACAGTGTTCATCGTCAACGCACAGCTTATCAATATGGCCTTTAATTGTTATGGGCTGCCTCCATCTCTGTGAGTTACAGAGATTTATGGAAGGTTGGGACAGGGTAAGCATGGGCTGCTCAATGATGGAGGGTTGGATGAAGGTCTTTGAGGTCCCTTCCCACCAATGCCATTCAAGACCCACTGGTTGGGTTCGGACAACGCCGGTGCCCAAACTAACAGTGATTTCTACAGGTGATCTCAAGCAGTCATACCTGTTGCACCTCAGAGATCTGTGCCAACCCCATAGATGCTCCATGCCTACAAAATCCCCGAGTTTGGGGAGCAATCAGGGAACGGCGTGCTGCGGATATGATAATCAAGCCTCAATGACAGCTCAATTCATCACCGTGCGAGCTACAGCGTTCTGACTCCGGAGAACGTTCCCCCTTGTCATTGCTTGCTTTTTACTCTCCATGAAAAATCTCCAACGAGATTCCCAGTGACGGCTCTCTTTGCATTCCTGGCGCACGCTCAGCTAGCCAAGCAAGTCTGTAAATAATTGAGCACCCGGCGTCCCCTTCGCGGTTCCCACCAGAACCGGCTCAGTTTGCTCTCGACAGCAAATATTTAGCAAGGTAATCAATCCCCCCCCCTCCTCCCCCCCTCCCTCCAAAATCTTCATTTTGGTAAGAAAACAAAACGCTTCTCTCAGATCTGGTATCTGATTATTGCTGGCACCCGTCCTGCCTTTCTTAGAGAGCCGTTCGCGGGGTGCCGTACCAGGAGGTAATTATGGAGGATCACAGAAGCAGTTCAATTAGCTGCAGCTAATGCTTCCTATTAGCATTTTGCTGGAGCTTTTGGAGTTTTTTCAGCTGAAACAGATAAACAAGCTCAAACATTCGCATGCGAAAGCTGAGACAGAAACAGAAACAAAGAGTGGGGAAGGCATCAGAGGACCGCAGGGCAGGAAGCGTGCAATGGGGGCTGCCTGCAGATGTGGGCAACGCTGTGGTTCATCCCTTAGGGCATGGGTGCAGCTCTTCAGTGCCCCAACACTGAAAATACAGACCCCTCTGGAGTGGTAGGTGGGGACTTTGCATTCCTCTCCCGTGATCTATCTGCCCCCCGGGTGACTCCACGCTGCCTTGTATGAGGTTCGTGCCTCTTTGGGAGCCATGCGCTCAGGTGTGGATGCTCTGCTGTGGATCCCCCACCTCCCACCCACTGCACTGAGTCACTGGCTGCCGCAGGCTCCACATCAAATAATTCATTTCATCATCCTGTCTGCCTTTACCTTCACATCAGCCTTGTCCCCTGTGCCCACTGCCTGTGAGAAGCCACTTTGGAGCATCCTACTTCTCATACCAGGAAAGTAAATTCAATTTCCAGCGTCAATGAGCCCTGACTGCTTTGTATGAGGTCCACAGTTGTGAGCGTTGTCCTCTGGCTCAAGCACCTTCCTTTGATGCTTCCACCCCAGTTTCTTTTGAGGAAGCGATCGGACACTGTTATGCCCTCCAGTAGGTGAGATCAAATGCACCGAATGCTTTTACACCTTTTCTCCAGGACTGGCTGTCATGAATCCATTCGGCCCTGCAGCTCCTTCTTTGCTAATTGCTGCAATCATTGCACACTTGGGCTTTCTTGGATCTCATACCCACCTCCCTCTCTCCCTTTCTTCATCTTCTTCCTCATCTAAATTCTCTTCCAGTCCTTTTCTGCTCTCCTTTCTTTCCTTCTCAGAGGCCCTTTTCTTCCATCCTTCAAAAACCCGTGTTTGAATGGACCTTGTGAAATAAACCAGCTGTGTTATCGCTCGGAGTGGAAAGCCAACAGCTATCAACCATCTGCAAACATCCGAGGTGAAATCACGAGCTGCAGGGGGGCTGCAATCTTGATTAAAGACAATGCTTTCCAAAACCAAATAATTAAAAAAGCAGACAACACATCCGGGAGCTCTCCATGAGCCGTAGGGACCAACGTGGCCTTTCCTGTCGCCTCCGTTGGGGAGATGGAGATGTTCTTCTGGGTTTTGGCTCTCCAGCATTGGCACTGCTGCTGGCGGCCGACCACAAGGCTCCCCCATTTTGCTGTGTTCGGTCCCAATTTCAAGAACCCTCTGTTTTTCATCCCATCTCATGGATGGATGTTGAAGAGGTGCGGAAGATGGAGCGGTCCCCTGGGGAGGGATGCGTGCAGCTCTCCCAGGGTCTTTGTCATCCCCTTTGGTGCATTCTGGTTTTAGTGACCCGTGATGTTTGTTGTCATTTCTGTTGCACGCAGAGCTGGGCTTTGCATCCCGAAGCAGCAGGGCTTGGCTGTTCAAGGCAGAATTCAGCACCTCCTTCTCCACCATTGTGGGTGTGGGTAAACCTCACAATCCCTTTCAGCGTGTTCCTCTGCTTCAGTAGAAATATCAGAGCATCCTCCAGCAAGGCTCCCAGCCTCCTCCCTCCAACATCCCATTTTTCTTTGGTGGTGCATGACCGAGAACCTTTGCCAAGCCCTTAATGATGGCATTAAGACAAAATAATGTCCTGCTGCCGTGTAGAAGGACTTTGCTCAGGAAATGAGGGAGCAGCTGTGAGGGGAAGCACTAAGGCAGAATGAGATACCGAGTGCCATCTGTGAGCTGCATGGCAAAAGCCTGTCCTGCTCTGGGAGATGGGAGCAAGAGGAGGAAAGAGGGCTCACATCAGGCTCTACCGTGCCCAGGAGCGCACGCATCCAACAGGTTCCTGCCTTATTAAAAATAATAAGCCACATAAATTAACTCTTCTGGTGCCCACAATCCTCAGATGAGACATAGAGCAGCTTGATGCCGGGCTGTCAACGCATCACCGAGCACAGCCCTGACAGAAATAGTGCTTTCTGCCTCATCCCTTCCACTCTAATCCCCGTGTGCTTAATCCACACTGGTACAGAGGCACCGGCACCACTGCGGGCTGCGCGATGCTGTAAATCAGTGCAGAATCAGTGAATTCCTATGAAGTCACCCAAAGGAACCAACCAGTGAAGGCTGCCCACGTGCCATAGGCGCAGGTCCTGCGATGGTTGATTGCTGCTCTGGCTCCTGAGGAATCAATCTCTTAGCCAGGCAAAGGGCTGCTGTCAGCGGGTGATGCAGAGCCGTGCAGGCTGGCAGGGGACTGCAGAACTTTATTGTAAATGATGGGCATGGAGTATCCTGATGGGAATTTGCTCTTAGTGGCGAGGAAAAAAAAAAACCTCCAAACAAATCCTGTGCTGCTCCAGAGAGGAGCGGTAACCTCGTTAAAGGAGGCGTTTTGTAGGAATAAAGACCCAGGGATGGCATCAGGCAGGTGCAAAGCATACCAAGGGAGGACACGGGTTGAAAATCCTCATTCTGCTTTGCAGGTTCCGTCAGCAGCGGCAAAAAGCCAGCGAGCAGAGGGTGAGAACAGCCCGAGCTGAGCACAGCGTGTCAAATCAGCACCAGGGGGATTGATCAACCCTATAATAAAGGGCAAATTGGGGAGCACTTTGAGTAATTCCCATGTACTGTGGGAGAGGCAAGTGGCTGCAGAGGAGAGCGCCATAGCAGTGTTAGCAGCAGTGGGGAACTGTGGGCAGCAAGGTTTGGTTGGGCTGTGGAATTAAGCATGGGGATGATCTGGGCTCATGGGCTCCTCCTTGGCTGTGTATATTGACATAACCTCATCTCAGATTGATGTATAGAATGAGCATCTTTGGGCTCACCACCCGCTCTGGGGTCCTGCAAGCTGCTCTGAGCACATGCAGTGCTTCCAAAGCATTAACAGCACTGCATTTGATGGGGTCTCTCGGGATGGTTTGATGCTCTCCATGTCTTGGAGGTGACATCAGCCTCAGGAATGCCCGTACTGGGCTTACACCTCTCTTTCCCATCACTTTTGGAGCATGGTTTCTGACACCAAACCAGCTCCATAGGCAGACCCAAGTGCAAATCAACACACTGGGAATTCGGATCCGAACCACCTGGTGAAGGGGGATTAAGTTCTCTCGAAGAGGGCTGCCCAAGCCAGGAGCCTTTTCCTCTTCAGCAGCATGCAGGGTGACTGGCTGAGAGATTCAGCCTTGCAGTAAAGTGAGATGTTATTAATTCTACCCTGAGATCGTTTGGTGATGTGCGGTAATGATGGGAATGATTTGCGTCTCTGATGAGTTTGACCTTGACATGGATTTTACTTGGACTGCCACCAACGAGCTTTAAACCCTTTAAAAACACATTTGCCTTCAGATGGGAAAAGGGTTTGTAAACCCAATTATTGACATACCCAGAGAGGATTCATCTTCCACGGGATATTTGTGAATGGGGAGTGGATGTAGGTCAGCCATGTGCTTTGTAAGTTGGAGCACAGCCCACACCAGTGGGGCAGAGCCACCCTCCAATGGCTTCTCCCACTCACCCCATCAGCCCTTGACTCAGTCCTGGTGCGAGCACACTTTGCAGTGTCCTTTTTGGGGGATTGGATTGTGAAGATAACGGCTTTTAAGGCCCTATGTTGGCCTCCAAGGAGTTGATGCCAGGTGGCATAGCCAAAGATGTAGCATCCGAGCACTTCTATAACGTCACAGGAGAAAAATTCCACTCTGGGTTTGTGCAGTGTGGATGTCTGTTCCTGATCTGTCCCCCACTGCTCTTTCCTATCAATTGATGTACTTGAGCATCCTATGTATGTATTTCAGATGCTGCTTGGAGAGGGATCAGCTGCTCCTGGTGATTGCAGGCTGCTGCTGCAGACATCTGTCCTCGCGCAAATGAACCCTACCAAGGCTGTCTGATGACCCAGAGAGAAATTAGTCAATTAATACTCAGCATCATCACAAGGTATGGGCACGAGCACCTTCTGCAGCACAAGCTGTAGCCATGGAAAAGCAGCTGCCGGGTTTTACAAGCTGAAATGGGAGCTGGTCTGCAACAAAGGAACTGTGTGTGGGTCCAGCACGCTGGCACAGGCGAGCAGCACCGTGCTGGGGCAGATCCACATTCGTGCTTTGCATTTCTGCTGTGCAAAATGGAGGTTTTTCTGGATATCAAGCAACAGTAGAGAAGTGGTCAGCACATAAAAGTATGGGAGAAGCATGGGGAAAACTTTGCAGATACATTCGTAAAGCAAAACCCACTTTCCTGTCTTGGAGCTCCTGGAAAATAATTGTGGGATGATTTTCTTCAGCCTTCCCATGTAAACCCAATGACAGAAAGCCCCGTTTTGTGCATTTCACCCTGGTCAAGCCTGTGATGCAATGTGAACTTTCACAATTTCTGCCTCGAAGGATGGTCTAAATCTCAAGGCAACCAAGGAGTGAGGGAAAGCATCACTGCAGTTCCAGATCTGTGGCTCAGACCTCCAAAATCCCACCCTCTGACACTGCACATGGGACCACAACGTGGCCCCAAACCCCAGAATGGGCTGCATGTGGCACCTGGACATTTCCAGCTCAGGGATTCCGGGTGGGACCCACATCCAACATCTGCATTGCCCGGGAAGGCGCAGTGAGCGGCGTGGGAGGGGAAATTGAGACAATCCTCTTAAATTCCAGAACAGCTTCAACCTTTCCATCTTCTGGAGAGAGATGTCTTCGGTCAGAGCGGATTAAAAGGATAAATGCTGACAGCAGCACAGGTTGCAGGACCTCCTTCGGAGCCTATTACGATGCACTCAGTCATCTGAAATGAAATCTGAGCCCTTTGTGGACGATGGCCAACTCTCATCTCCGCGCGATGGAGGACCGACTCAACCCACGGGGTCATAGGAGCTCCCCAGTTGAGTTCCCCATTGCAGCTGTGGCCCTTTGGGGCCGTTCTGCTTCCAGATGTTGGTCGGGGAGGTGTCCCAGTTGGCCGACACCCAACACATGTGGGGCTGATTTGGGCTTTGTTGGGTAGGGGGTGACTCAGGAGTGGTTGAGGCTGAGTTGAGTGTGCCATGGCCAGTGCGTCAGCTCAAAACTCTAAGCAATGAGTAGATTGCAAAGTGCCAAAGAGAAATGCCTCATCAGGGACTGTGCACAAACGCAGTCATTTGTCAGAGATCTGAGATAAAACTGGGGAAAAAAGAAGAAAAAAAAAAGAAAAAAAAGGTTTTTTTATTATTATTATTTTGTTTTTAAATGAAAGCATCCCTTCTTCCTTTGTCTCTCTCAGAAAAGACTCAAGTTTTTTTCTTTTTTTTTCTTTATTTTCTTTCTTTTTTTTTTTTCCCTTTATTTTCCAAAGGGTTTCTTGTGTGGGGGAAAAAAAAATCTTTTTCTGACCTAAAGTGCTCCCAGTATTGCAACACAATGAAGCGATGGCAATTTACAGGCATTTGCTAAGAAGTTCGATCCTGTTTCTTCAAGCTTGAGCCTTTTTCCTGGAAATCAGACAAGCTGACTGTGCTGCTGCAAGCAGAAAATATTAATGTGCTAAAGTTAAGTTAAGTGCTCCTCTGCACAGCCCGAAAGAAGGAGAAAAAGCAGCGTTGTTCCACGGTTAAGGTCCTGCTTTGCCTCAGTGTCAGCCAGCAGAAATGTAAATCACTGCAGCAAAATAAAGGGTAAAAAGAGGAACAAATTCAAAATGTAATAAAGTTAGGGAAGGCTGAAAGCCGGCAGCGGGTCTGATAGGAATGGGAAAGAAATGGTTTGAAGATCTATGGGCAATTATCCTGAAAAATATATACATCTGGAGGAAGGAAATCTGTTTGCTGCCGGACTCTGAGCTGTGAAATGATGCTGAAATGGTGAGGAGGGCACATCATCCGTGGGGCACTGCTTGGGCTGTGTGCCTGTGGGGTCGCATCTGATGGCTGTGGGACATCCTGTGTGGAGATAAGGAAAGCTCAGCTCTGAACGGCCGTGGGTGACCCGGATTGGGGCCAGCTCCGCAGGGCTTTATCAGCATCCTGCAAAATTCAGCCCGAATTCTTCCGCGAGTCTAAAAAATGCCATAAAATAGATAGGAGCATTCAATAATTTATTTCTATTTGGGAGTTGGAATGAAATGTAATTCTGTCCTGATAGCAGATGCCAACAAGCTACATCCCGGCCCATTAGCGATGTGATGGAGTTTCCTGGCATCTTGACGTGAAAAATCATCTTTTGTGGTGCTGCTGAGAGATATCAGAAGTTGAACATCGGAACAGCTCTGGAGGAAGAAGAGTGCAACCTTCTCACCCACCACCTCAGCGTCTTCCATGGGTACAAACCTGCAGCAATGCTGTGTTGGAGGGGATGTAACCCACCCCGGGGCTCGTAGAGGGATTTTCTTTTCTTGAGTCTAATATTCAACAGTGTCTGCTGTGGATGAGCTTGTTGGATGGGATGAAACCATAGAAACACCCCCACACACGCAGCGCTGTGCTGGGTAGAAGGACAGGACCTGGAGAACATTCAAGTGCTGAACTTGACGGTGGTTTAAGGGCAAATCAGCTTCAAGATAAAGCTGATTTCAAATCTGAACATAGAATTGGGATAGAGGCGGGCGTCGCAGTGGGACTGCAGGGCACATTGTGAGCAGGAGCCCTCCTTCCCCCCACATTTCCCACCTGTGAGATCCTAATGGCAGCCGTAGGGCACAGCTACGTGGGTTGGGGGTCACAGCTGTGGGTCACAAATCACAGGGAGTGCATTTGCTGATGGAGGCAGAAAAAATGGGAAGGTGCAGGATGGAGCCGGGGTGGTTCTGAGGGCTGGGAAAATGCTGGACATGGAGAGGTAAAGCTTGAGGGCTGCGCAGTAACTTTGATTGCGGTGCGTAAATACCTTAACAGGAAGAAAATAAGAGGTACCGAGAGGCTCTTTATTCTAATATGTGAAAACATAGTGGGAAGCAATGGCTGGAAGATGGAGAGAGAGGAGCTGGAAATGTGGCTCAGACAACCTACGGCGAAGATGATTATCTATTAGGATAAATTACCTGGGAAGCAAAGCAGCCTTTATCTTCTGACAGAGGCACACGATGCCCTTCTGGAGAGGGCACGAACAGAAGCAAGTTATTGTGTTATTAAAAACTCTGTAAAAATCTCTGGCTTGTTTTATGCACGACGTTGTGTTTAATGCGTGATGTCACCCAACTCATCCCCAGTGCTGGAGAGAAATGGAAGGGCTCTTCCAGTGGTGCAAGTAGGATGGCTCTTCCAATGGTGCAAGTAGGATGGCTCTTCCAATGGGTCATTTCCCTGCATTTATCCACCTCTCCCCGCACTTTCTCATTCTGTTGCTGTCATGGGCATGCTTTTCCTAAAGACCTTTTGGAGCAATCTTCCAACGTCTGCCACGCAGCACCCAACGCAGGGCTGGATATCCTCGGGATGAGGCATGGCCGCATCCCATCCTGGAAGCACCGAAGCAATGGAATTTCCCCACAGCAGGGGTGTGACGTGACAGGTCTGAGCTGATAAGCGATTGCTTTCTTGTTCTGCAGCAGCTGGAGGAGATTGTCACCCACGGAATGTGATAGCAAGGCAGCGCCGATAACAGCGTGTGCTGCCGGAGGATGCAGCCCGGCAGCCCCCAAGGACCGGAGTGGGATGTCCAGACAGAAACATGCTTCAATTTCTCTCTTCTCAGACTGAGACATCCCAGATAAAGCCTTTATCTGGCCTTTTCTCCAATCAATACGATGCTTCAGCCTCCTCCTCAGAGCACAGCGGGGGCAGGCGTCGCAGGAATGGCTTTATCACAGCGCTACCTCAGATGCAGGAAAATTGGATTTTCCTCCCCAGTGCAACTTTAGGGGCTGCTCCGTGTTCCAGCTGCGATGTTTGATCCCAGGTAGGCTGAGGATGGCAGCCCAGGCAGTGTGGGAATGCTTACAGGGGATGCAATGAAGTGAAGGTAAAATAACACGGTTTTCCCCTCTCCACCTGAAGGCGTATTTCCAAGCAGCCCAGAGCCTTTCCAGCCTCCCTTATGGACAGGAGAGGGCAGCAAAACGCTCCTTTTGCAGGAAAGGGAAGCAGGTAGGAAGAGGAGCCTGAGGTCTCCATTTGTTGTGATAAACTGAAGCCAGAACCAACTCACGCTGCTCAAGAAAAATGCACAGAATTTGGAGCAGAACCCCAGAGCCACGCTCTGCTTCTCCCAGATGCTGCTGGAAGGTGGGCCCCTTATGAGACATCGTGCAGGTGGTGCTCAGGAGGTGGGTGCCGTGCGTTGGTGCCTTGAGGCGCATCCACCCACTCCCAACTGTTGGCCATGGCCAAGCCTTGGTGGCGAAGCACCCATTGGGGTCACAGCGCTGCTCTGTTTTGGTGGGGTTGGTGCCATTGATGATGCTCAATGGGTTCTTGGTTCTGACGGGCATCCTCGTGTTCTGATCCCAGAGCTTGTGGCTGAGGAGCGTGCAGACCGCGCTGAACTGCGTCTCCATTGGCTTTATCCAAGGGGAGGTGATGTGAGCAGCAGGGTTTGCCAATAGGGGAAAGTGTTGCCGTCACATCACCTCCTGTTACGGGTAAGACAGCCTGACCTTAAACAGATTAATCCTAGAGAGCAATGCTGGCTTCACGGCCCCTTCTGCTCACAGTGTCATGGCCCAGGAATCCTGGATCTCACAACAGTGCACTCTATTGCCTCCAGCTTCACACTGCCGGCTCTCCTGACTTCAGAAGATGACAGATAGCATCAGATTAATTTCTAAACATCTTATATTTTGCACCTGCACCCCCTCCACCCCCCTCTACTCCCCTGTACACCTTTCAGTGTGGTTTTGGCCATGGCACGATCAAATGATTTCCAGGTATGGGTGAGGGACTGTTCCCAAGAAGCTCTGCTTGTGTGCATTTTACTCCAAAGAGGGTTTAATGGTGTAGATATGAACTCCATAATTGCAGTTTAGCCTCCATACCCAGCCCTGGTCCCAGGCACGTTTAATTTTCTGATATAGATGTGTTATACCACCACATCCTTGCATCCATCCTTGGGACTGCTGTGATTCTGAATGATTTCAGAGCCTCAAAGCCTCTTGCCACTGCTTCTGTAGGGATGCTCGAGCTCTGCTGGGCTGCCAAGCCTACTGGTGAGAGTCATCCACCCACATTTAGCAGCCCACAAGGTAGGTGTCTCCAATGAGCTCATCGCTTTGTGATTCCTTTATAGCCAGTGGCGAGAAGCAGGACTGAGTCACACCGCCCTGGACAGCTGTCCTGGCGCAGCTGAGTCACCTCCAGGAGGTGGCCATGGCTCTCCACCAGCCAGCCCTGCTCAAGCACTGCCCTGATGCTGGATTCAAGATGCATCTCATTCCCTAGAGCAGGATGTGGGGTTGGATATTAGGAAAGAACTCTTCTCCAAAAGAATGGTCAGGCAGTGGCACAGGCTGCCCAGGAAGGTGGTGGAGTTCCTGGGGGTGCTGAAGGAAAATGAAGATGTGGCACATGGGGGCATGGTTGGTGGCCATGGTGGGTGTGAGTTGGCATTGGGCTTGGGGATCTTGGAGGTCTTTTCTAACCTTAATGGCTCTATGAGTGGGAATAGGTGGATGGGTTGATGGTTGGACTTCTCCAGCCTTAATGATCCCATGATTCTGTGCCCCAGAACTGCAGGCTGCTCACATCTGGGGGAGTCTTGGGAGCATTCCCACTGATATCCCATCCACCCCATAACCAGAGCTTACTACCCCTCACAATGAGCTCCCCTACTCACACACCCCATATAGGTGCAAAAGCTCAGTTTTCTCAGGACAGGCTAAAAACTAAGGCGAAAATACAGCGATGGCAAAATTCAACTAAGAGTGTGATAGAACCCTCTTGAATTGGTGCAACTGAGAGTAGAGCTGCGTGCACACATGGGCTGCTCTGCTGGAAAAATAACCTCGAGCGCCTTGAATATATTTGCATTTATAGCTGAGAAAGCAGTGCTTCCCTCACTGATAGCCTGTGTCAATGAAATAGTTTGCTCAGGACGTTGGACGGAGAAGAGCAAACTCTGAGCTCGCCCATCCCTTTGGGACCCTGCTGGGATTTCTGCACGTGGGTGATCCGAGCAGCAGAATGGGTGGGTTGGATCCAACTCTACTTTGATCAGTGCTCCAAACAGAGAACAGCCCATAGCACAGCTTTCAAAACCAGGGCAAAGCAGCCCGAGGTGGTTGGAAACTCATTGGTGAGGCCACGGCTCGGGCTGAAGTCATGCTGGTGCCTGCAGCTGAGCTCTGGATGCAGATCTGAGCCACTCCACCAGCAGAAAGCGGTCGGGTTTTCAGATCTGCAAACAGAAATGGTGATTAGAGCTGAGCCCGTGCTCGGTGGAGTGCTCTGCTCGTAGGTAAGTGCTGCCTCTTCCTCTGCTGTTGCTGTTGTCACTTTATCAGCTCGCTGCAATCTGCTTTTTCCTATATTTGACTGCTTATAATTAGCCCGCTGGGTCTGCTATTCTCTCCATTTCTTTATCTGTTTCCTGACAGATTTGGAGATGGCTCCATTTTAAATATATGCTGTGCTTTAAGAAAAGAAACTCTTCTCCAGAGCTCTTTGAAGCTCAGCGCTCCGGGGACAGTGCCAGCAGACAGGCTTTCGGCTCAAAGAATACGTGTAATAAGGGACAATTAGGTGGCAGCAAACATTTAATTATCAAATGGATTGGTGCTTCTTACACTGCCTGAAGTTAAGCAGGTGCCTCATACACAGCTCTCAGATGGGAGAAATGTTTCAAAGCCAAATGAGCTGACGAATGTACGGAGGGTATAAATCAGGCAGAGGGTTTTAGCAAAGTCCTGGAGCAGCTTTCACGTTGCATGAGTGTTGGGTAGGGGGTGGTTTTGGGGTCAACACGGGGGGCTGCGTGGCAGTGGAGATGGGGGACTGTCCCTGCAGTGGTTGGGGAAGGTCGCAGCCAACGGTCCCAGGAGATGATCCTTATGGGTCCCTTCCAACTTGGGACACTCTATGGTTTTAGGATTAAATGCCATTGACCTTGAGATGCCAGGATCACCCCCAAACCAGCGGGGTGCCCCAAGCCGTGTCACGTCAGTGGGCTGGAGCCACCAGATCTGTCCTACCTCATCCCACACGTCAATGGCACTCAGTCTCTCCATGGGTGGCTCTTTGCACTGGAGCCACGGTGCCACCATGTCCTTATAACCCAGATCCTGCTCACAGAGCAGTGTCTGAGCCTGCAGTGCTGGGGACAGGAAGGATTCCCTGTTCCTGAAAGCTTCACCAAGCATCGGATGGGAAAACTGCCCCAAAAGGGACTCTGCTCTTCTCCACGCTCCCAGTTCTTCCAGACCCAGGACCTCCCCTTGGGCCACTCCAGCTTCGTGAGGGAAAAGAAGGTTTCATCTGAACAGACTGAGAGCCTCTCTCTATTTTCAACAGCCTTTGCTCACCCGAATGCTTCCAGGGGTGTTGCACGACTCCATCAATGCTATTAACCTCTGCAAACATTGTGCTCAGCTGATGTCTGACCTGCCATCGGGAGCCCACGTTGATGTGTTGGCAGCACAGACAGCAGACTTGGTGTGTCAGGTTACTTCCTAAACTGATTTCCCTTGTGTTTTCTAGTTCATTTGGGGGCTTCTCCTCCTGCATCTGGCACATCTGTGGATGGAGATCCTGCCATGGTGGGCAGCGCTCCCTTCTCTCTCTTCCACTGCTCCCAGTGCTGAATCTCCCCCTCAGCTTTCTGCTCCCCAGGCAGATGCTCTTCACCCAAGAGGAAAACACCACATTCAGGGCAATTCCTCACTGTTGGCTCAAGCCTTGCTCTGCAGACCCATCTCTGTAGGATCTGAGACATGAAGACCCAACAGGAGGAGCTCCAACTCCTTTGGGGCCGCGAGCACAGCGAGGTCTCTCCTTCTCCCCATTTTCTGCTGGTTCAGATGGATGAAACTCCTGGGAGCAAAGTCCCTCGGGGTGGTGCACAGGGGCACTTGCTTGTGGCTGGAGAGTGCAGCGAAAGCAAGCGTTAATTCCACTTACAGGATGAAATTGGCAGGAGAGCCACTGAATTTTCCGTCCAGCTCTAAAGTGCTCTCAAAGTGATCTAATTTATCACTGCGGCAGAGGCAGCAGCCATTCAGATGCTCTCCCGGCTCTCTGGTTTCGCAATCAGGCGATAAGATGACTTCATGTGAGCGGACGGGTCCAAATTCTTCATCTTTCTGCCTTTCTTGGGTCCTCACCAGGTCCTGCGGTCTCACTTGTGCCTCTCAGCTGCTGCTCCGTGGGTGGCTCTGGCACTCTGGGTGTGGGGGTTTTAATTGCCCTGGCTGCATAGAAGAGATGTCCATCCAACGAGCAGAGAGCAGCTTTGGACACAGGCAGATAGCTGTGGGATGGGGGAGGATGGTGATAACTAAAAGAGGGGAGATTTGGGTCACATGTGAGGAATTCCTGCCCCAGAAGCACTGAATCCCCGGCACTGCTGCCCTGAGAAGTGTGGGTGCTCCATCCCTGGGGGTGCCCAAGGCCACTGGATGGGGCCTTGGGCAGCCTGAGCTGGTGTGGGGCAGCCAGCCCATGGCAGGGGGGTAATGGGGGTCCATTTTGACCCAACCTTGCTGTGACTTCGTGATTCTATGATGTTTAAGGTTCCTTCCAACCCAACCCTTCCTTGATTCCATGATTCCGTGATTCCATCTGCCCAGGACGTGCTGCCCATGGTAGGGTGGATGGGGACAGGGCAGGAGGATTTGGCTGCTGTAGGTCAGGGAGTTTTGTGAATGGTAAGAGCTCCGTCTTTGTCCTTATGCTCTGCTCTCACCACCTGCACACCCTTCAGTGGGAGCAGATGCTCTATATCCCCATGAGGTCAAGCCTGGAGACTTGGCACCCTTCTAGCGTGCGCATATTCCATATATGTGGGTCGGATTCAGATCAGTGGATGGAAAACCACCTGGTGGGATGGCACAGAATCACCCATCAGACGACCACCCATCACCCCCCGGGCATATGGAGTCTGAGAATGAATTCAAATTCAAATGTGGGCAGTGTGGATGTCTGCTTACAGAGAGATGCAGAAGTCCTTCTAATGCAATGGCAAATTCATGGGAAGTCATTTGGGGAAGGAAAAGAGCAAACGAAGTGAAAAATTTGCTTTTCAAACTCCGTGAGCTCTGAATTGTGATCTCAGTGATTTTGGAACAACTGGAGCTCCTCTGAAATGGAGAAGGATATAAGGAGAGGAAAAAGAAATAGAAAAATATTCCGGAATAAGCAACTTCAGACATCACCCTATTAATTGTACTCGGCACCAAGAGGGGAAAAGAACAGAAGAAAGGAAGAGAAAGGTGGAAAGGGAAAAAGCAAAACTCTGATATATTAGCAAAATTATTTGTGGAAGCAAATAGAACTGCTGCATATCCGCCTTCCCTGCCAGGAGCAGCTCTGCCTCCTGGATGCCTCTGCCCTCTGGTTTTGGTGGAATGCAGCTGATGGGGGAAAAGAGAAAAGAAAACAACGGCTGCTCCCACGGCGACGGTGGGGAAACAGCAAAGCCTGCAGCCCTCGGGCAGCTGCACTAATCAAACAGCTCTCTCCAGGAGCACCCAGTGGAAGAATGAGCTCAAGCTGAAAAAAAAACACCCCAAACCTGAAAGAAAAGGGTGCAGGGGGGCATAGCTGCAGTTGCTCTTGGAAACTGTGGTGAGAAGTTGTGTCAAAGCTGTGTCGAAATGAAGTGGTTCCATAGCGTGTCTCCATGGGATCCTACAGTGTGTCTCCATGGGGACCCACACCGTGTCAATATGGATCCCACACCATGTCAACATGGATCTCACACCATGTATCCATGTGGTCCCAAAGTATGTCTCCATAGATCCCACACCATTTCTCCATATGGTCCCACAGTATGTCACCATGGGGTCCCAAACCAGTTCACCATGGGGTCCCACGCCACGTCACCATGGGATCCTGCACCATGTCACTATGGGATCCCACACCTTCTCATAGAAGGGGACCTCAGCCTGTTCTGCTGGGAGCATTTCCTGACCCAGGCTGGGCATTCTCAGCATGTGGAGGTGCTGGAAGGTCACCCCATCACTGCAGTGCAGATCTGATGTGGCCGAGGTGGGAGCGTCCCGCCTGCTCCTCAGCTGTCATTACATGGAGGTAGAGCACAATGTGAGCTCTTTCAGCTTTCTGGCTCTCCAAGGGGGTGGGAAGTCCTTGTGACTTTGACCTGGAATTGTTTCATCAACTGACAGAACATCTGCCTCTCCCCAGGCGCTCCCAGACGCGGCAGATTGCAGGGAAGCAGCTCAGGCTCTGGAAATGGGGAGGCATTGTGAAGGCATTTCTTAACAGCATTGCACCCGGCGCCACTCACCTCTCCTCTGACTCTATATGAGGAGTTACAGCTGGTCACCAAAGTGGATCCATCCCTACAGCCAAGGGAATGGTGCACTTCCAATGTCTCCTCCAGTTCTCTGCTCAATGGCAGTCCAACCGTGGTGCCCCTGGCACGTCCTGGGCTGCACCAGGCACTGATGGCCACACACAAGACACAGAGACCAGAGCCCCTGGGAGAGGTTTGAGAAGCATTTCTGGGTGCTTCTGCCATAAGATCACGGGTCTGCTGCTGAGACCCAACGCCTGGAACCACTGGATCATTCCCTCTGTGCAGGGCCCAAAGGCTGCCAGATCATCACCATCTTCACAGTGGGGAGGGGTTGGTGGTTGGACTCGATGGTCTCAGTGGTCTCTTCCAACCTCAGTGATTCTATGACTGATTCCTAACCAGCTGGTAGGGCACATAGTGAGCAGCCATCAGCAGAGCAGATGTGCTCCTCTGGTCCAAGTGGGCCCCTCCTCCTGCACTTCAGATAGTGGGGCTCAGTGTTCCCCACTTCTCTCAGCTGCCACAGGGTGTGCTTGCACAGATGGAGATGTCTCTTCCATGGACAATTGTGACAGAGCAGCTCGCTCCTGCTGCACGCTCCATTGCCCTGAGCTGTGTGTGCAGCACCTGCAAGTTGTCTGTGCAGTGATGAGCCGGGCTCAATCATCAGGCAGAGCTTCAATGTAATTAGGAGCTGTTACAGCCTCAGGTTGAAGCTTTTGGGGATAATAACAATATGAAGGAACACGATTAATGATGCGTTGCACTTTGCGTATTCAAAGGACCTCGTTTTGAGCACCCACCCACAGCTCCTCTTGGCTCTGAGCACCTATGGGAGTGGGTACCCTCTGCCAGGAGCATCACATCTCCTATTTGTGCACTGAATGCCATCTGTAAGAGGAGCACCAAGGCAAGGAGAGGGTCTTGCTGCCTCCGGGACAGCAGAAAATGCCCTCATGCACTGGGATGAGACTAAGCTGAATGTGTGGCCAGCTCTGGGCTATAGGCACACCGATAAAAAACACCTGAGAGAGAACCCAGTGCTTGGAGAGAAATGTCTTTTAGAGCAGCTCCTGACTTGTGCGTAACTCCCCCGGAAAGCAGCCAGTGCCCTCTGGACACAAAGGCCAAAACTCACGGTCTCATTTCTCCCCTGACAAGAAATAGATAGAGAGGGAGAGGCTGTCGTGATAAATCACCGCTGCAGTGAGGTCTCTGTCACTGCCACACATGACGTCCTCATAAGCAAACGAAAGGAGCAAGACCCAGCCAAAGGCAACACCATTGTTACGAGGTCTCCTGGATGCGTGCAATGAGGTTACGCTGTTGGGGGAAGCACAGTGCCATAATCTCTGCTCTTCTGTTCAGAGCGGCGACAGAAACCACAGCTGTTCCATAAGGGCAACAGGAAGAGATATGGGGTCTCCCTCAGGGATGCAAAGAAGAGCTCAGATGCAATAAACCAGCAAAATATACCGAGACAATGACCAGGGGCTTCTCATTATCCTATTTTATAATAATTAATTGAAATAATAGAGGGAATGCATAAGAAATATGAAAACCAAGAGGAGGATTTTCTGGGGCATCTTCCTGGGCTGTGGGCAATGGGGGGAAGCCTTCCCCCAGCTGATCCATGCCTGGAAAAGGAACAGGGAAGAGGTATAGAATGAAACAAAACAAACAGAAATCTCCCAGTGTGAGTCAAGTGAAAAGGGGCATCTGTGGATGTTTTGTCCAGAGTACAGAGGAGATCCTCATCTACAGAGGATCAAATCCCAAATGGATAAGATGAGAACTGATGGACTTCAAAGTGCTCCTCCTCCCTCTGAGACCTTCCCCCAGATTCCCAGCACTGTGTGCATGTGCCAACTTTTCCCTGTTCAGGGAAAGCTGAGGAAAGGGGGTCCCTTACCCTTCCTACAGCACTTCTCCTCCTTCAGCTTTAGGAGATGGCCACCACAGAGACCCCCAATGGCTGGAATTTGGAGCAAAAGGACAATCTGGGACACAGAAGAAAGGCACAAAGCTTTTATTTTACTTATTTTTTGGCTGCAACCACGTGTGGGAGAGGGGGGGATGGAGCGTGAGATCTCAGAACCAGAGATATCCCTGAGATGCACCAGTAGAAACACGTTCATCTCCCGATAATTCCTCACTTATAATTACACTGAGACCCGACAATTCACTGGGCTCGCAGCAGCGTTGCTGGTGCCCCACTTCTGCAGTCACGTGATGCCCAGGGAAGTAAGTGCCTTCTGGAAATTCATCAAATCATACAAAGGTTTCAGTGTGCAAGACTGCAGTTTCAACAAGAAAAAGAGAATGCATGGAAATGTCAAAGGAAGGCAACGCTACGGCAGCCGCTGCCATTGGGGTGCACCGCTGTGGAGCTGTCCGTGGTGGCTCAGATGGGGTTGGGTTCAGTGGGGAGCCTTCCTGCCCCTGTGCAGGGATCAACCCAACATCAAGACTTTGTGGCAATGGGCTGATGGTTGGTCTTGATGTTCTTAGTGGTCTTTTCTAGCCTTATTGATTCTATGATTCGATGGTTCTAAGGATGCCGGGCAAGTTGGTAGTGGTGGCTCCATGGCTAGGAGAAACCATTGCTGAGGCTGAGCTGGGGATCAGTGCTCCGCCAGGATTGCTCAAGCAGGGATGCAGTGCCCAGAAATAGGTCCTGGTTTGGGGTTGCTCGTGGAAAAGAGGTCGCTTGCACCGAATCACTGCTCCAAGTAGGGTAACACCAAACATGCACGTCTCTTTTACACGAGGTTAACGTTTTTTCAGCTTTGTTACCCATTTCTTCCCAATATACTGTGAAAGCGGAGCTCATCAAACACTCATGTCACTGGTTTTCAGCAGCGCTGTCTGGCATGCTCTGTGATAGGAAAGGCAAGATAGATCTGCTTAAGCCTATTGAGACATTTCATCACAGATAGGCTCAGCTGGGGAACAGAGTGCGAACCGGAGAAAGCGTCCTGATATTTATGTCTGTGCATCTGACGAGGCTGGAGCTGAGGCTGGGTGTGCACACTTCATTTTGCCCATAAATTTGTCACTTTAGAGCCAGACAATTTTCAACCCCGTTGTGGGGTCGCCTCCGTAATCCCGATGTAGAGGAGCTTCCCAAGTCGCTCCTAAATCAGGCGTTTATCACAGCTCATCTGAAGCAGCTATTTTAGAGAGGGACCCCAGGGAGGGACTCCATTCACTGTTTGTAGATGCTTAAACACAGCCACCTGCGCTTCACCCGGGCACCCACAGCTCCTCTGCAGCAATGGGTGCAGGTCACGTCATCCCAAAGCACGCGTCTAAAATAGCTTCAACGAATCTTAAACGAGCTCCGTTCCCAAATGCAATTTGAAGATGTAAAAAGATAGCAGAACCTATCGCTTCCTTTAGGATGTGTTCTCCTGATAGATTCCCCTCCTCGTTAAATGTTTGAAGCGTATTTTGAGCCTGAAATGGCTTAAAATCCCTCATCCTTGAGTCTCAGTACGTCTCTGCCTGTTGTATTAAATATTCCTCCATTCATATTCTCCACCAGGTACATAAATGGAGTGCACAGACAAGTAACTTCCCAGCCTTTCCCTTTCATTACCTCCTTTCATATTTATGCTGAATCCTACAGAGGAGGCGGTGCCTGCAACCCTTCTTCTATTATGATGTTTTTTAGCTTTTTTTTTTTTTTTTTTTTTTTTCATTTTGTAAGAGACAAAATGGAAATGGGAAAGAAGCTCCGCTCTCAGCTCTTGGAAATTTTACCCACTGGGATTTGGACTGAATGGCCACCAGAAGGAAAATTTGCTCTAAACCTTACACTGTAGAGGTAGAAAACCCAACCCCTTTGTTTTTGCAAGAATTTACTGATGGATATGAAGCAAAGGAGGCATAAGGGGGCTCCTTGCAGAGCCATGGTCTAGTTAAGTCTAAGGCCTTCTGTCCCATCCTGTGTCAGCATCTCCAGGCACTTTGTGTGCCCGTCATTCTGGTGCCATTTGTGCATTTTATGGCATCTGCCCTTGGTTTGGGCTGGGTGAGTGCTTCGGATTTCCACTCCAAGGTGAGCGCAGCCAGAGATAAATCAGACTGGAGACAGGGGGACTATTTCTGCTCAGTGTTGTAAGTGAGATTTGGGTTTATTTCTGCGAGGATTACCAAAAGGTGATGCTTTCTGTAAGTCCTGAGCCAACCCAGAGATGATCTGAATGGAAAACACATCGTAATGGCAGCAGAGCCTGCAGTCACCCCACAGCAGTGGGACAGCCCAGTCACATCCCTATGTTGTGCCTTAAGCTATGTGCAAAGAGGGACCAAACTGAGGAATATCGAAGGGTTTGGAGGAAACACAGAGAGATGTCACACCTCGGAAGCTGGTTGCCATGGAGACGGGCTCATTTAACCCTATCAGGGTCAAGCAGCCCTTCTTATTCGAGCTAATTGAATTAAAGAGATGGGAAGGAAATGCAAAATCTATTGGCACTGATTCACACCAGGATGCCGTTGCTCAGGCTGGATGGGGTTCTTGAGGACGGGCTTTGGTTCGGTATCCACGCATCATCTATAGGGTCATTTGTAGTCAAAGGACTCCACTGATGGGATGGATTGGAGAAGAAAGACCGAAGGCAGAAGACATGGTGGGCGAGGTGGCACTTCAGTGCTGTATCTCTCCTGGGATAAGAAGCTCCCAGCTGTGCTCAGTGCTCCTCCTGAGCTGTGGGTACCGCGCCTTTATCTCCCTTCTGGATTTGAAATGTGGATAAAGCAAAGCTGGCAAGGTAATTATTCCTCACTGTCAAACATTGCTCTTGGTTTGCTGTCTGCAGACAGCTGGAGAGTGATGAATCCCTTTGTGTTTGCATCAGCCTTGGAGTTGCTCCAGGAAAAGGTGCAAACAGGGAAGTTTCGCATTAACGTGACCCATCAGCATAGATCTCACTGCTGCTGTGCCTGAGCAGGAGAAGGGGGCTCATAAGAAGCAAGAGGACCCAACCACAAAAAAGCAGCATGGTGCTGAAAATGCAAATACCCAGCATGGAGCAATGGTGTTGCCCACAGAACCCCCAAACCCACTGTGTCCTATTGAAGGCCTGCTTCATACTGGTGTGACTCTGGCAGTTCTCTCCTCTGCAGTGGGGTCACAGGGAGCTGTGCTCCAAACCCGTGGTGCCACTGACCCACAGCTCCCACCAATCCTCACCTCCCGTCCCCGTTCAATCCCTATATATGGGTCAAAGCTGCCATCTGCTCACTCTCTCCCTCCCCTCTCTTGATAGCTCTGACCTATGGTCGTGTTGTTTTTTTTCTTCCTATCCAGCTCCCTGCAGGAACACAGAAACCCAGAATGGCTGAGGCTGGAGGTCACCCATTCTGCTCCAAGCAGGGAGCCCAGGACCATGTGGGTCAGGCTTTGTGCACGTCACAAAGATCACAGACCCCACAGCCTCACTGTATTCACTCAACCACATGTTATTATTCTATTCTTATGTCTAAATGAACTCACCATATTATGTTTTTTTTGCCCGTTGTCCAGATGATCAATGAAGACTGATGGAAATTCCCATTCATCAGCCTCAAGGTGTTGTGCTGAGCACTGGCAGCTCAGGACCTGTTTTTGGGGGCAGGTAGCGCTCTCTTTCTCATCTTTTCCTGCTTAAAATAAACAAAACCAACCATCTTTCCCTCCCCTGAATCTTGTCCAAATCCATTCCCTGGCCCTCTGCCTCGTTTCTGAATGACTCCATGGGAGTCCTTGAGTCTCAGCATTATTATATTTTATTTATACAGCACAATAAACGCGCGTGGCACTTTCCAGCATACATCAAACAGCAAGGTCCGTTTTCTGATGAGTGTACAGTTTGATTCAGGGAAAAAAACACTGTATATAAAACAAACAGCCTCTCAGCCTGGTGAGGAGACTGAGGGCGCTTTGCTTTATTTCCTCAACCCCTAAAACTGAAACAAGCAGGAAAAAGATCAGTGTTTGTAGGCACACATTTCATCTCACGCAGCCCCTGGGTGGAAATGGCTGAAGCTGAGCGCTCTGGGATGGCTCCAGCCAAACATCAAAGCACCTTTGTGTGTTCTGTTGGCTGGAGAGTCCCATGAGAAGGAATGGTGAAAAAGGAGGCCAAAGGGATTTCATGGAGTCATAGAATCTTGATTTCTCTGAGCAGCTGCGTGCCGTAAGCCCAACAAAATGCCAGGTATCAGGTGGCGAATTGGTTAATTTTGGAATCAGCCTAAGAATGCCTACTGATAAAGGACAGATTTGTTTTCCAAAGGCTTTCCAAAGAGAGCTTTCTTCGGGCACAGCTACACTCACCCAAACAGCAGTGGGTAAATGCACGGCTCAAAGGAACAAATGAGCAACGCGGTGCCCGAAGGCATTGTGTTTCCCCACCGATGAGCTTAATCCAAAGCCTTTTCCTCCCTGAAGCAGCTGAAAATCTCTCCTGGGATTCTGGAGATCTTCACCCCCCCCTCCCGACCTCAGCGCTGCTTTGAAGCCACGAAGGGCCGGCAGCCAACCCCGGAGATTTCAGCACATATTTTCCCTTTGGCTACAGCAGAATCCACATCATCAGCACCGGTTGCACCGCGGCGAGATGTCGATGTCGTGCAGCATCACAGAGGTGACAACGCGACAGCAGCACTGGGATTTCTGTGTGAGGAATTGTGGTGATTGTTCATTTCTGCGCCGCGCTGAACATGTCCTCAGAGGTTGAGATGATAAGTCTAAACCCATTTATATTGTCTAAACTACTTTTTTTTGGGGCTGGGGAATTGGGTATTCTCTTTTTTTTTTCCAACCACGGAGTTTCAATCATCTCAAATTGCTAAACAGGCTCTTTTTTTTTTTTTTTTTAATTAATTTTGATTTTATTTAATGAAGTGCCCAGGAAGGGAGAGTTCGAAGATCATCTGGAACACAAAGGGTTCACACTGTGTAGGCAAAAAGGCTCATGGTGGCCTACAGCTCCACCATGGCGGTCTATGGCCAACTCATGGTGGCCCCATGGCCAACTCATGGCCTACAGCCAACTCATGGCACAGAGATGCGTCAGGGGAGGGTCAGGTGGGTATTAAGAAAAGGTTCTGCAACAGAGGATGGTGGGCACGGAACGGCTCCCCAGGGCAGCAGGCATAGCCCAGAGCTGCTGGAGTGCCGGGACACCGCTCTAAGACCTTGGGTTTGTATTTTGGGTGCTGGGTGGGGACAGGGGATGGACTTGATTCCATCCAACTCGGGATGTTCCATGGTTCTATGAATCTTGCTTACATGCCCCAGGGCATTTCATAGAGCTCACAGCAGCACATGACCATGATGCAGATGCTGCCCAAGTGGGGATAACGGATCCCACTGTGCTCACCGAGCTCAGAGAGCTGCTCTCCTCAGAATAAACCTCTCGTGGAGGAGAACCAGGAACACGAACACTTCAGGAACCACTTCGGTTGCTAAGGGACATTCATGCAGGAAAACCTGCTGCAGGAGGGAAGCGCTGGGCTCTCTGCCCCCATCTCCCCCATGCAGCTCACCCTTGTGTCACCCATGGGGCAGGATTTACCCTGCCTTTCTGCCCACAAAGGCTGCCCCAAGCAATAGGGCAGCATCCAAGGGCGCAGTTCAGCCTGCACCATGCGTGGTGCAGCCTGCAGAGTCCCTCACAACTCATTTTCAATTAAAAATGCTTCGTGCCTGCTGGACTGGGCAACACTTCAACCCCACAGTGCCCACGAGGTGACTCCTGCTTTGAGACCCACAGCAAATTGGGGTGTTGGAATGGTGACTCCAAAAGGGACTTCTCTGTTGGTTATCCCATATTCAAGGACCGAAGGGCACCCATGGGCGCCCAACTCTGCCACATCACTGGGGAATAGACCCAGTGAAGAGAGCCTGGATGGAGTCACAGGGATTCCTCCACCCCTCCACACGTCCCATGGGGGTTTCCCAGCAAACGCCTCCTCCTGCCGCATCCGCTGATGGGAATCTGCAGCGGTGTGAAGTGGGGCGAGGGCTGATGGCAGTGCGGATCTGAACCTCGCACCTTCTGTCCATCTGACGCCTGGCCCCGTGCCGCCATCCAGAAGGAAAACTGCTGGAACTGCCCAGGGCTGAGAGCAGAGAGGGGTCCCCGTGTCACCGCGGCGGCCGCGAATCGGTGCCATCTGCTGCAACGCGGCCGCGGGGCCACGAGCTCCGTCAGCTGAGATTTTGAGCACATACTGCCAAATTAGTTACAGCAATGTAATCACATCCATCCACCAGAGAGACCACGAGCAGCTGACAGCGCGAAGCAGAGGTGTGCAGGAATGCAGATGGACTGGGACGCGGCCCCGACGCCGCTCAGCATTAATTGTTGGGAGAAGTCCCCGTTGGAGGCTCTCATTGG